>NC_053023.1:494304070-494646032 GCF_003073215.2 Triticum urartu | reverse complement strand
TTTTATGACAATGTGGGTAGCTGTGTCAAACCAGTTAGAGACTCAAACCGCATTAGAGCTTTTCTTCAGACATACAAGGAGATTGAAAATGCAGACACACACTTTCAGCTACAGAAAGATCTCATTGAGCACCATTGGCAAAGGGCTGGACAGTGACTAATTTTTGTATTCATTTGTATTTGTATTCATGACAAGTTTTGTATTGCATTATTTTAAGTTTGCTACGGTGATTTGAATAATTATTTGTAATGCGGATGATTATTGTTTTATGTTTGATTTGAATAATTCAGTTTGTTTTCGATTGTTGTATTATGTTGGATTTGAGATTTGCGGGCTGATGATATACGAGGATGCAGCGGCGCAAAAAGCAGAACGCGCATAGCCGACCCGTAAAAAAGCATATTTCGCGAATATATTTTTTTACGGATCCGTTTGAGAAGTCTGCATCTGTGCCAGCCCGCGCCGGCTCGCAAAAGCTGTTTTGCGCGAACTGTAAACGCGTTTTGCGGGCTGGCGTTTTGCGGGGTCTGCTAGAGTTACTCTAAGCTTATCATGTGGCTTAGACACGGAATCATAAATTCCCGTGTTAACGCTCCCATTTTGACATGAAATCTCCGAGCTGACTGAACATCTCAAGAAGAAGAGGCACGTTGTTTCAGTGGTCTGGAAAAGAAGAGAGAAAATACGCGTGGTTTTTGAGCCTCCTATGTACAGTACTCCAGTAGGACCTCATATGATAAGACATTAATCTCCTCCAACTGCCCCTTGGCCAGCGGCCCAGATGCCGATCGATCGCCCGAGGAAGAAGATGCATAGACATATGGCCTCTCCTTTCCTCAAGAAGAACGATGGATGTGCTTTGACGCAATCAAGTCCCCAGCACCGGGACTAGCTCAAGAAACTCCGACGGCCACTAGTACCTAATATCATCCGAGCACGCACGGTCGTAATGTTCATGAGATGAAAGATACGCTCATGAAAGGCACGCCACGCGACGCGAGAGCACGTCCCTCGCGTTTACATGAACGACGATGGAGTCCACCCTTCCATCCTTATCACGACCGGCCGTCGCTCACCATCGTGCATCGCGGGGAGGAAAATGTTGGGCCGGCTAAACAGACCCGTGATGCAGCAGAGCAGCAACATCCCGAGACTCATTTGCAGGTCTCCGCTTCTTCAGGGTCTGTATTTTTTGACAAATTTGACCCTTTTGAGCGACTTGAGGCACATCTGGCCCTTAGACAAAACTAATTTGGAATCTGGCCCCGGGATCGACGCCACATAGCATGGCGTTGAAGTTGTACATGTCAACGCCACACTACATGGCGCCGAGATGTATAAGTTTGACGTCATACTATGTGGAGCCGAGCAAATCTGACCCTTAGGGTTTCTATGGATCCATCTGAGATCGGCTCCATGTAGCACGGCGTCGAACTTGTACATGTCGGCTCCGTGTAGTGTGACGTCGACATATACAACTTCGGCTCCATGCTATATGGCGCTGACCCAGGGGCCAGATTTCGAATTAGTTTTGCCCAAGGGCCGGGCATGCCTCAAATCGTGCAAAAGGGCCGGATTTATCAAAAAAATACTCAGGGTCTCTGAATGAATAGTATCTGCAGGCATACAGACCACTGCACAATGGATCTCGCAGCCCAACTGGACCAGTGTCGTGCACTCATCCATCGTCTACGTAGTAGTTTCGATCCTTCGGGGGTGAAAGAGGAATGGCAGGCTGCGCGTTCAGTTACGGGACCCCCATTGACCAAGTGCCACGCGTGCAGCCGGCACGGCCTGAGCCGTACAAGCGCCGACGCGTGCAGCCTGCGCGCCTGCCACCGCGCCCTGCCACACCACTGTACTGTACATCGCGAAGTTATACTGGTCGGGCCGTCGTTTCCCCGGAAACCGGGGCGCGCATCCTCGCCATCTATATAGCCCGCCACGCACAGCCAAGCGAGACACTCAAAGCTTCCATCGCCGATCTTCAGGGACCGAACGAAACGACATGGTGGCCACGATCGAGGACCTGCACGCGGACGTGCTGGCCTGCGCGCTGCGCCGCCTGGACGGGCGCTCGCTGGCCGCCGCGAGCTGCGCCACGGCGGGGCTCCGCGCGCTCGCCGCGGACCCGGACACGTGGCGCGCGCTCTGCCTCGCCGAGTGGCCGTCCCTCGCGGCCCAGCACTGGCTCCTCTCAGCGGTGCCGCCGCGCCGCCTCTTCGCCGACGCGTCCCCTTTCCCTTGCCCGGACGCCGGGGAGCCCGGCGCCGGCGGCCTCCCCGCGAGGCTCGTCTCCGCGGTGGACGTGTACTGCAGGGGCGCGCCCGTGCTGTCCCGCGTGGCGGAGACGCCCGCGTCGTCGCCGTGGTTCCTCAGCTCGCCGTTCCGCGTCGACGCCGTGGACTGCAAGAAGCCGGCGCCGGTGGCGGCGGCGTTCTCTCCGGCGGAGCTCGAGCTGAGCTGGGTGGTCGTCGACCCCGCCCGCGGCCGGGCGGTGAACGTGTCGAGTAGGCGGGCGGTGGCCCTGGGCCGGCACTGGTACACCGGCGAGACGCTGGTGCGGTTCGCGGTGGTGCTGGGCGGGTGCAACTTCGAGACCACCGTGGCCTGCTCCGAGGAGGCCGGGCACGTCAGCGAGGTCAGCCTCGCCGTGGAGAACGCCGACGGCGCGGCGGTGAGCGGCGAGGGCGCCCTCCGGCTTCTGGCCTCGGCAATGGAGGGGCCGAGAAGGGGAGGCGAGAGAGAGCGGGAGGAGGCCAAGGCGAGGTACGAGGTGTTCGTCAAGAGCAAGAAGGGGAGGAAGGAGAGCAAGGCGCGAAGAGAGGTGCTCGTTGACCTGTGCTGCTCCGCCGCCAGCGCCGTCGCCGTGATGGCCTTCTTTGCCACCGTCGTGCTCCGGTAACAAGTTCTTTTTGCCACCGACGGGCGGATCCAGCAATGAGTTCATTCATGCATGATGATGTAGGTGCACAGTAAGCATCATGCGTGAAATGAATTGTTTCGTGTAAGATTCCTATATGGCATTTCTGCGCTCCAAATAAGACGGCATCAAGCAAGAACTAACGTATCCCGCAAAAAAAAAAAACAAGAACTAACGTGTATTTACATCTTCTCCCTGGCAGCTAGAGTGTTACATCCATTCTAGTGACAAACTTTTCCTCCTAATAAATTTAGGTGAAAATGACAGAGAAGTGGAGAGACAGAAAAATCTGCCATGCAATGTGTGACATTCAAATGACACAGTTCTCCCTCCTTAGGTATGGGGGGAAAAGTATCTACCACTGAGTGCATTGGCAGCCACAGTACGCAAGTACGATCAAAATCTACTGTTCCCCCACCTACAGCAATTAATGAAGTTTCTTTGAAGTACTCCTGCTAAGTAGGAACAGCAAAGCATTGGCTCCAGGGCAGCCACGGGGAAAACATTGTTCTAGCACAGGATTGCATCAGCAACCTGTCGATGTCCACGAGGTTTAAAGAACAGGAACATCATCTGATATGCCCTTGGATGTGTTGTTCTTGCAGAACATAAAATTCAGCACAATATTACGCGTCGATTACATTAAAAAATTATGTTCTTGCAAAACATAAAATTCAGCATAATTACACATCGGCTTTTCTCTAAGAGCATCGCAATCTACTTTATTTATATTATTTTTGAAGCTACAAGCATCAGCACAACACGCATTTTTTCAGGTGTTGCCGACTGGCTTAGGAGGGCCTCTTGCTATTGGAACTACGTCTGCGGCACGGTCCTGTTTAGCCTTTGCAATGTCGACATATATAACTCGCCCATTAAGTACCTGTTGCAAGCTTGCATTGCTCAGCTCTTCTTTTTTTTCAAATGGAGCGGCAAAAAATACAGATTACTGATATACTGAACTAGCAACAGCACTATAGTGATAAACGCACGGTTCCTGCTAGTTCTTCAAAAGAAGAGAAGAAAAGAAAAACTTGCCTTGCCGTTCATCTCTTCCCGTGCTTTACTGGCCTCTTCCTCGGAGGCAAATTTCACAAAGCCGAATCCTTTTGATCGGCTGGTCATCTTATCCGTGACAATGGTTGCTGAGCTCGAATAATAACAAGTTGCAACTTAGATCGCAACAACAAGCAAAACAACTAGCAGCGGAAGTTTGTTCTGGCAAGTGACAAGGATAAACCTTCTAATACTTGGCCATAGCGCGTGAAAGCTTCTGCTGCGCGTGAAAGCTTCTGCTAGGCTGTCTTCCGTTGCAAATTGTGACAAGCCTGTAATACGATTAAAAACTAAGACTGTGTCAGAGAGACAGTTCGTTCCTAAATTGCATGTAACAACTGTATCCAACTGAACAGAGCCCAACGATTCTCAAATATGTAGGTTCTTCGATCCAGTAATAATTTCAGCTTGGATGGAGTGAGACAAAAATATCTTTTATATCAATCAACTGAGAAATATATTAGTGCCAAAACCCAGAGTACTTGCAAGAAGAACATGAAATGAACTGAAATTAGTATGTTAAGTGTTAACCCATGATCGTTCATTGTAGATCAGCAGCAACTAACAAAAGCTTATATGTTGTACTAATAAAATCTAGACATAATGATAGGAAAAAATTGAAGTTATAATAGTGAAGTTGACCTTAGTAATGTATAACAAATGCTAGTTTGAATTACTTCGGCTCTTTTAGTTAAATTTACCCTTTTTTGAAAAGATGGTAAACCCTTTTAATTAAATTTACCTAAGTAACCTGATCACTCATGTGGCATTTATAATGGAGCGAGAGGTATTCCATGCTTTTGGTTATAAAATCCAAGAGCGTAAGCCCCTACATAGCAGGTCCTACTCACTGTTGGCATGTTGAAGGCAGACATTTTCGGAACAAAAACCGGAAGATATATAACATCTGGTTACCCATGCTGATCTGATCAACAAAATCTCTGCTAAAAGATGGGTTACATCTCCTAAACTTATTCCCGAGAGCATTAGTTGTCACTTAAGCTAGCAAAACAAAATGAGCAGCCACGTATGGCAAAGCATCTATGAAAGATCACCACAAGTAAAACACAAGCAGCTGCACTGGTAAATGGCAGTATTGCAATTTGTCGAACAAGGCATGAAACTGCTGCCTACACGAACGAGCATTTCGTCGAACACTTGCTATGCATGCGTCCACGGAGCCACGAGCGCATTCACACGCTTCTTGTAACCGCTGCACGCGTGAGAGCCGAGAGAGAACAGCGGGTTGAAGTGAGACTGGCCGGGGATGTGATGTAAGGGGGGATGTGCGGTGCGCGTCAGGAAACGGGAGTGGAGGGGTGAAGACTTTAACCTCCGATGAAGAGCTTGTGTGTGATGCCGCGAGAGTGCGTGAGGAGCAGCGGGCGCGTGGCGCCGCCGGCGGGGGTCCGTGTGGAGGTGAAGGCCAGACGCGGGAGGCCTCACGCAACGCCGCCATGGCCATGGCTATGCCTTCTTTCCTTTCCTTGGGAAGCGGGGTGAGTCGGCTGGGGGGACGGAGCCGGGAGAAGCGGGCGGCCAGTTCGTCGCTAGGGGCGTGTTTGGTTACTGCATACAGCCCAACCAGACCCGCGCGAGAAGTTTTTTTTTTCGAGAGTACGCCTAGGCGTATCATACCTTTATAGAAGGCAGAATGATAAGTACAAGATGACTATCACTCGCTGCGAACAACGAGTATAGCACAACTACCACACCCAGGCCACCAACAACCATACAACACTACAAAGCACAAGCGCTTGCCCAACAGATAATAACACCGCGTCTCAACCCATGTCGGCACCTCCGAGGACCAACTGCTCCCACAAAACTTCACTTGTCAACGCACCAGCCACCCTGAATGCCGAAGAGGAAGTGGCAAGTAAATGGCAGGACTTGATCCGATCCAAGAAAAACACCGTCTTGGACACAGCGACGACGGCCGTGCATAGCGCCGCCGATAATCAAAATTGGGCCACAGCGAACATCGGAGGAGAGCAACAAGTAACCAGGCCATGTCTCCAAACACGATGCTCTCAACAGAGAAACGAGATCAAGTACGCCGCCATCATGTCGATCCGACCGAATCAAGGCTTTTGCCCGGAGACAACAACCAACTCCAAACGAGCGAGGAAAATGTTAAATACACTCGGCAACGCCTCCAAGGAGGAAAATGACACCCACGGGCGCCACCGCCGCCGGCCCAGCAAGAGCCGTGCAAGATTTTCATCCCAACATCACACATTTCACCACCTCGAAGGAATTGGGCAGCACCATCCAATATGCTTCGCACCGCCGCCACCGCAGCGCCTCGCCGTCGTAGCTGCATAGCCGAGAGCCACCGACAGACAGCACAGCAGGAAAAACACCGCCCACCAAAACACCTACAACCTTGCCAAGGATTCGCAGCCACCCAACTTCTCCAGCAAGGGCCGGGACCGCCACCGATGGCTATCATCCGCTCCAAGTGACAGCCTTGCGGCGATCCAACACCAAGCCGCAGACAACTCCCACGCCGGCACCACCGAGAGAGCACCGTCGCTCACCACACAAGCCCAGAGGGGCCCGGACGCTCGCTGCTCGCCAGGAACTCCATCCTAGCCGAGCCATCGCAGCTCCGCCACCAATCTGGACGGTGGTTCGCACTGCCATCTCCAGCACGCGCCGTCGCCACCAAGCCGTCACACCACACCACACCGCTGCAGACCCCGCCAAGACTCCATGCCGCCCGTTGTGCTCCGTCGTCAGCCACCACCACACCAAGCTCCCAACGCAACCGCCAGCACCACCACCGTGCCTGGCAGCCGTGGAGGTCCGGCGTCACCACGCCTGCCGGCAGCCACGACCGAGAACGGGCCGGCCAGATCCAGATCCAAAGAAGAGGATCGGGGCGGACTCGAAACCAGCGGCCATCACCGCCGCAGGCAGCACCACCGTACGGGGCTCAAACCACCCCCGCAGCCACCGCGCCAGGCCGCCGCCGCCGCGAATCGCAGCACCACGCCACCAAGCGCCGCCGGAGACCGAGCCACGCGCCATGGCCATGGGGTGGGGAGTCGCGCCGTGGAGAGGCCCCGCCGCCGCCGGCCCTGCCCGGGAGCGGCCCTCGGCGGCAGCGAGGGGGATGGGAGGGACGAGGGTCGGCCGGCGGCGGCAATCGAGGGTTCCCCCCGTGTCACCTCGAGGAGGGACGCGGGGGTCTGGAGCGAAACGGGGACCCACGCGGGAAGTAAGAAGCCTGTTTAGTAGCCCGTATACACTATTGGTATTGGGCCTGCATCGCACATTTTTTAAAGCACCTCTGGGCTGGCTGACTGGAAGCCTAAGAATCGGCAGTTTCTGTGGAGCCATGCCGAACGGGCCTCTGCGCTAGGAGAAACCGGAGAGATGCGAGGTGTTTAGGTGGTGTCTTCTTCAACCTCGAGTAAGCTCCTCTTTAATCTCCTCTTTTCCATGCCCCTCTAATCTACACAATGATGCTTCGATTCATGGTAAGCTCTACATGAAAAAGATGCACATTGATGCTACGATTTCATTCAGGCGATCGGTTCGTAGTTTCGTCGACCGTAAGTTCTTAATCTCGTGTTCCCGTTTGGAGCTATTCTGGACCAATTTTGTCAGATTCGTCACGCACAATCGATCATTTGAAATTTCCTTTGACCAGCAGTCTAATCACGCAGTTCCTCGCAACATTCGTGTTGTAAGTTTTTGGTTTCGACGATCGTAGCTTCATCTCTCTTTGAACAGCAGTCTACTGCACTGACGCCGTCATGTCAAACTCCTCTATCCTCTCCTCAGAGCCCTCCTATTTGTCCCTCTCGACGCCGAAGACCTTCCCCTTGATCTCCTTGCCCGTGTGCTACTATACTAGAGTCGTTTCTGGCGTCGCTCATCTCGGCCTACTCTCTGTCGTCCTCCTACTATACTGACGCTGCAATGACGCGCACACTACTTTCTTGTGTCCTCTGCCTCCGTGCACACTGCAGTTCGCCGCGCCGCTGACGGGGTCGATCATCTTCGCCTCCTCTCTCTTGCCCTACTACACTGGAGTCGTTTCCGGCGTCGATCATCTCGGCCTCCTCTCTCGTCCACTGCATTGACGATAGCATGGCGCGAGCACTGCATTCTCCTTCTTTGTCCAGCGAGCACCGCAACTAGTTCGCCGACGGTGTCGCGCGCCGTGCCGCCGACGGGGTTGCTCGTTCACGACTCCATGCTTGTCATGCCGGACACGGCGCCACGGCCACTATCCACCGTAGTCGCCATTGTCCGACGCACACTGCACTTCTTCCCTTCCCTCTGCTAGCTCTTAACCCTGTCTGCTAAGTGAAGTGCTAGCTCTTAATCATACCTCATGTGTGCAACCAAACACCGAGTTCATGTGCCCCTTGAGGCAATGTAGGCAACCAAACAAAGTACACTTGCGTATTACCTAATGCAGAGACCCTAAATGCAAGCAACCAAACAACTCGCAGATGTCGCATATGAGGCTGTTTTTTCAAAACCAGGCTAGGTTGAGATGTGTATGCAACGCAACTACTATTCACTACGACAACCAAACACGCCCTAGGTCTCGAGAACTAGGAGACCGGGAGCTGTCGCGGGGCAGAAATCGTACTACCTCCAGTTTAAAACATCTCTCATCGAAATCGGAATCGAATACTCCAATTCGCGCCCTTTTTAAAAATTTAGGGCCCATTATTTTGCAAGAGTAATCTCATGGCGTGTATTTGGATTAGGGCATGTACAATGGTTGATAAGATAGTTTTATTTTAAGTCATGCATGTAATTTAGAGATGACAAAAAAGACGTCTACAATGGATCATATCTTAGTTTTATCTTCAATAACTATCTATTCCTAAAAATGTGGTGAGACATATTATGCTAAGAGATCATCTCTTGTCTTCTCTTAAATAAGAGAAGACAAGCATTTTTCTACGAGCTCTCTCTCTCTTCCACCTCATTATTTATCCTACGTGGCACTCCTAAGATAGCACCATTGTAGTGCCCTTACCTGTAGGGGCATACACAATGATTGATAAGACTTAAGTCTTACATGTAATTTAGAGATGACAAGAAAAGATGTCTACAATGGGTCATTTGTTAGCCTTAGGGCATGTACAATGGTTCTATCTTAAAAGTGTCACGTAGGATAAATGATGGGGTGAAGGAGAGGGAACTCATAAGAAAAGACTTGTCTACTCTTATTTAAGAGAAGACGAGAGATGATCTCTTAGCACAATATGTCTCACCACGTTTTTAGGAATTGCTAGTTATTGAAGATAAGGCTAACAAATGACCCATTGTAGACATCTTTTTTTGTTATCTCTAAATTATATGCAAGACTTAAGATAAGACTATTTTATCAACCATTGTACGTGCCGTAACACACTCTTTTCTTTCTTATTTAATGGATGAGGCAAAACTTTTGCCTCCGTTTCTAAAAAAAGAATTGGTTGCATCTCATAAATTAGATTGTTAAGTCATTTTGAAGTACTTTTTGTAGAATACTCTCCATTGACTTGACTTCCTAAAAATATTACTTAAAATATTATCAATGCAAAGTTTTGTTCAAACTAAGTTACTTTAATATAATCAATCATGCTAGGCATAATTTTCATATTGCGGACGTGAGTCGACTCCGTGTCCGCATGCATGCCTTTTGCTGGGGGGTCAGCAAGTATGCCTGCAACTGCGATCGAAACAGGACCCACCCTGTTCAAAATATGATTACACCCAATGATCCCAACCGCAGCTGAAACTGGGCAATAGTCAACAACTAGTGACGGACATCTACACGGTTTAATCGAGAGGCATGTTTCAACATTAATACGCCAACAACCGCATATAAATGAAAAGAGAAAACATTTAGCAGAACATCACATCCACGGCAACCAGACCTTGATAAACAGAAACCAACAGAGATCCAGATCAACAAACTCTGAAGCAACGTCAAAATGCCAGCACCTTGTACAATGTAAGATAATCCAAAACTCCAGCATGGTACTCAAAACCAAGGGGCAGGTACAATATGCATATATGTCTCTCGCGATACTGCTCCTTAATGCATGGAGCAAGTTCATTTGGAAGCATGAAGACAGCACTATAGGGGGACTAGGGTCGATTACACTCATTCGTCGTCGTCCTCATCGACATCAGCACCAGCAGATGAGTTGAGGGCGTTGAGCCGCTCCACGAGATTGGCCTTCCTCTGCTCGTAGGTCAGCTTCTTGGGATTGTACCTGCAGCGAACAGTCACGTTAACTTGCAATCCAATCAAAGTGCTGAAATCAGTTGTCTGACATAAACAAACAGCAAGATATATCTACCTCTTGTGCGTCTTTGGAGGTTCCTTGGTTGATTTTGCCACGGTAGGATCAGCACGAATAGCAGCATGAACCTTCTTGTACAGTGCTTCCATGTCATCAATCTCAATCCCCTTCTTGATGTACTCACTGAAGTGAGATTGGTACTTCTCAGGCTCCTCATCAGCCAGTGACTGAAATAAGGGTAGGGCAGAAGTTAAAACGAGATTCAGTAAGCTGCTTCAGAAATAAGAATAAAGTACACTGCTTTAGGATACTTTATATGGGTGAGTCAGGCCCCAGATATCATTCAGAAAGAATCCATGTATACAACAACGATAACACTACGGAATGAAGAAATGGCATTATAATACCACGAGGGCAATGGATGCAACTCACCTTCATGTAGTCAGCAACATGCCCTCCATAGATGTATTTGCGGTGAATCTCAGCGTCCAGCTGCTTCTCATCCTTCTTGAAGCCAGCAAATCTCTTGTCACTGTGCGGAATATCAAGACCACCATCCAAAGCTCCCTGCATCAGCAAACAGAATCTCACAACCGTCATGCAGCAATCCGAGTTGCACCAAGTATTGAAGTGTTCAACAAGGTTTTTTTCATTAACAAGTGGCCATTAAAAAAAGGTGTTAATATCCTGAGGACAAAACAGTACACCCTCTAACTTAATATAAGACGTTTTTTGACAATATCATGGACTCTAAAAACGTCTTATAAAAAGTTAAGGGAGTAATAGTTTAGTATGGACATATAACGGGTCACCCTATAGCGGGGCATAGATTAATCCTAGGCTGTAAGATTGATCGTTTCACAAAGTTAAATAGCATATAGTTCTGTTGTAGATCAGGTAGGAACATCACCAAATAAAATGAACTACATAAACTCTGAGAGCGTAAAAGTGACAAAAGTCTTGAATCTAAATAACCCGACACAAATTGTATGCCTGAGACATTCAAGTCATAAATATGTGTGCTGGCAAAACTAAGTGCAAGTGTGCAACCAATCATTCATAATTTCTTGCAGTTATACAATCACATCATAAAAGATCACATACCTTGAGGGCACCAAACACACGGTTTCCAGTAGTGGTCCTAATAAGGCCGACATCCAAGAGCGCGCGGAAAGGCCTCCTCTCATCAGCTGGCTCAACAGAGAAGTCCTCCCCGGTGGCCTGGAGTCATAAGCAGAATTACAAGTATTTAATAAACGCAGCATCAGAGAAAGTTCGTATGAAAATGAACATTTCAAAGCAAATTATACCTCAACATTGCCCTCATATTCCTGATCCAAATCACGGCACTTGAGCACACGGCGGGCCAAAAGCAGACCAGTGCAGTACGCTACATGACGAATTAAATCAGTTGAACTGAATAAATAGGGCTGCATGCATCAAGATAAAAATTATGCATTTTTAAGTTGAAAATCTACCTGCAGCATAATTGGTGAGGCCAACTTCAAGACCATACCGAGGAAGCTCATGGGAATAGGCAGCAGCCATCACAATATCACCAGCAATGGTAGCGTACACAATTTGCGCAGTGACATCTTTGTTGGTCTAAGGTACTATTGTTAAGAGATACAATATCCATCTACTAGTACTAAAAACTATGGCCATAGATAATCACAATGGAGATGAATAGACGATTAACCAGCGCAACGTGTGACAATGGACAACTTAAGGATACAAATCTTACAACAAACCGGTACTTGGGCGTGTTGTACTTGTTCTTATCTTGGTTAGTGAGCCTGAGCCTGGCCCTGTAATCGGTCTTCCCCTCTGCAAAACAAGCGCAAACGAAAGGCAGCCCATCAGTGACACTATCGACTAAGCCAAGTACAGAATCGTCGAGGGACGGGGCTCAACGTACGTCTCCTTCTCTTGAACTTCACTTGGAACCGCTTGGAGTAGGCCCTGGTCTTCTGGTTCTTCACAAACACCTGAAAATCCATCCAAAAATGCACATGAATACACTATGGACTCGAATCAATCAGAAAAGAAGCTACTGGTGAGGAACGGCATTTAGATCCAAAGAGGCTTCAGGATCTTACCATCTCGCTCGCCTGCTGCGGATGCGGCGGCGGCGGCTTTTCTTGCCGAGGGAGAGGGGTGGAGAAGTGGGAGAAGGGAGGGTTTAGAACGGCGTCGTTGCGGAGGGACTTGGGTTGCAGCTAGGGTTTGCTGCGGGACTTCGATGAAGGACTGGGCCTTGGGCCTTGGGCCTTCGTATTTTTGCTGAGGGAGGGAATTGCTGGACTGAACAGACCGTGGAAAAATATAGAAAGAATTCCTTATTCTTTTTCAAAAAGAGGCGTTTTATTACTTAAAAAATTAAGCATTACATCCGACCTCTGCATAACTAAGATGCACACAGCCAAATAAAGTTTTCTCACACAAACAGAAAAAAAATAGACAAAATACAAAGAAACTTCTGTGAAACGTCTAAAGCGGAGGGGGCCCAATCCTAAGATCATGTTGCCACCCATGTTGGGTAAAAGTATGAAACAATTTCTTATTTAACACTATCTTAAATTTTGTTTCCTTATTTGACACTAAAAAACTTTTTCTCCCTATCTAACAACGAGTTTAAATTTTATGTCTTTTATGACACTTTCGTTCATTTTAAGCCTAAACGACACCTGAAAAGACCTTTTTACCCCTCATGTGGTATTTGTGTGTACGGGGCGGTAGCACACATGCGCAGCATCAGTGTCAGAGCAGTAGCGCACAAGTAGCGGCACATACACACGCACACGCACACGCACACACAGCAGTAGACACTCGCAGCAACACATGCACACGCACACGCGCGCGCACACACAGCAGCATCAACACACACACACGCCGCAGCAGCAGCACACACACGTACACAAGCAGCAGCAAACACACACTCAGCAGCACGCACGCGCGCTCGCGCACGCGCGCACACACACACACACACACTCAGCAACACGAACGCGCGCGCACACACACACTCAGCAACACGCATGCACACACACTCAGCAGTGCGCGCACACACACACGCAGTAGGAACACACATGTACGCGCACACACACATGCAGCAGCAATACACACGTGCACATAAATGTACCATATGAGGGCAAAATGGTCTTTTCAGATGTCATTTAGATTCAAAATGGACAAAAGTGTTATAAAAGGCATAAAATTTAGACTCATTGTTAGACAAGGAAGAAATTATATGTCGATGTCAAATGGGGCATAAAATTTAAACACGGTGTAAAATAAGGAATTCTCTCTAAAAGTATCCCTTGCTGTATCCTCCAATCGTGTACACACCTCCGTAAAAAAAGTCTCGCTTCTCCACGCGTTGTAGAGAGGACCATAAACGAAGAGTCCCGGTACATTTATAGATAACCTACAGCAGAGACATACTTTTATCGTTAAAAACATTATCATTTCTACATAGCCAAAGCGACCAAATAATGGCAAGTCCTCCCACCCTGAGAAGAGTTCTAAACTTATGATCAATCCCATGCAACCAGTTGCAAAATACATTAGCAACACTACAGGGAGGATACAAGCCAAGAGCTATTTGGATGACTGACCATATAGAACGAGCTAATTTGCATTGGAAGAATAAATGTTTTATTGTCTCCTCATGGTGACAAAAAAACACATTGCGGACTTCCATGCCAATTCCTCTTAATAAGGTTATCTTTAGTAAGAATGACTCCGCGACGAAGATACCATGCAAAGATTTTATTCTTAAGTGGTATCTTTATCTTTCAGATCTTCTTATTATTATCAACTGGCACATCAGACTGGATTAACGCTCTATACATAGACTCCGCTCAGAATTGCCCATTCCCATGGAGGTTCCATCGGAATACATCAGACCCATGTGACAATTGCATCGTGGATAACCGCTGAAGCAGAATGTTCCACCATTGTAGTCTGGGTCCAATTAAATCTCTTGTGAACGTCACATTCGGCGGAAATGATTCCATCACCATGGCGATAGTATCACCCTTGTGGCGCACAATGTTGTATAGAGCCGGATATTGTTCCCGGAGTGTGGAATTTCCTAGCCACCTGTCCTCCCAGAATCTAATTTCTGAGCCGTCCTTAATCAAGAAGGATCCATAGCAGAAGAAATATTTTTTTTCGTAGCCATTAGACCCGCCCAAAAATGAGAATCCCCAGGCTTTCAATATATTTGGGATACCGCCTTGGAACCCACATATTTCCTTCTTAGAAGGATTTGCCATACACCATCTTCCGTTAGTAATTTAAACAACCATTTGCCGAGGAGGGCCCTATTCTTAACCTCAAGGTCATGAATGCCCAACCCGCCTTGGTCTTTGGGATGGCAAACCACACTTCATTTAGCCAGCCGATATTTTTTTTCTCGCTATCTCCTTGTCGAAAGAATCTTGATCGGAAGTAATCCAATCTATGTAAAACTCCTTTCGGCTACTGAAAGAGGGAAATCATATATAGTACCATATTACTTAGTAGTACAGAATTTATGAGGACCAATCTTCCACCCAGAGACAACAGTTTACCTTTCCAACTGCTAAGTCTTTTTGCAGTCTCTCCTCAACGTGTTTCCATTCAGCATTTGTGAGTCTTCGATAATGTATTGGTATCCCCAAATATGTGATAGTAAATTGACCCAACCCGCATCCGAATAGTTCAGCGTACAGGTGGGCCTTGTCTTGAGCCTCGCCAAAGTAAAACAATTCACTTCTATGAAAATTGATCTTAAGACCCGAGAGTTGCTCGAATGCTGGTAAAATCAGTTTCAGATTTCTTGCTTTCTCGGGGTCATGATCCATGAAGAGAATCGTATCATCGGCATATTGAAGTATAGAGAGACCGCCATCAACTAGATGATTTACTACCCCATCAATTTGGCCATCAACCTTGGCATGCTCAATCATGACCGCTAGCATATCCGCCACTATATTAAATAGCATGGGCGATACCGGGTCACCTTGTCGCAATCCCTTCTTCGTTTGGAAATAGTGTCCAACATCATCATTGACCTTAATGGCAACACTACCTCCAGAAACGAAGTTATGTATCATAGCACGCCACTCTGCGGAAAATCCTTTCATTCTGAGAGACTGATGAAGAAAGGGCCACTTGACTTTGTCATAAGCCTTTTCAAAGTCTATTTTGAGTACCACCCCATTCAACTTTTTCCGGTGTAATTCATGGACTGCTTCATGAAGGATAACAACTCCATCTAGGATGTGTCTGCCTTGCATAAAAGCTGTCTGTGAAGGCCGGACCACATGTTCGGCAACCGAATTTAGCCTAATAGTCGCAACCTTCGTGAATATTTTAAAACTAACATTAAGGAGGCAAATAGGTCTATATTGTTGTATCCTTTCAGCCTCATTAACCTTAGGTAATAAAATAATCTCACTGAAGTTTAAGCGAAACAATTCTAGTTGGCCAGCATGTAGGTCGCTAAACAAAAGTAGGAGATCATGTTTGATGACTTCCCAGAAGTTCTGATATAACTCAGCGGGAAAACCGTCCGAACTCGGGGCTTTGTTAAGCTCCATTAGGAAAACCGCCTTTCTAACTTCCTCCTCGGAGTATGGGGCTGTTAGAAGGTTGTTTTCCTCATCGGAGACCTGGGAGATGTCATCTGTTCGGGGCTCATCCATCATGAAGTTTCCTTCCTCTGGCGCTCCGAACAAACTTTTGTAATAACTAGTGATATGTGATTTAAGTTGCTCATGCCCCTCAATCGTGCCCTCATCCTGTTGTAGGGAATGAATAATTTTCTTCTGTTGTCTGCCATTGGCGACTCCATGGAAATATCTAGTATTTGAATCACCTTTTAGGATAAATTGAGAGTTAGAATGTCTGTACCATTTAGTTCCTCTTCACGCAACATGTTAGCTATCTGTGCATTCGAATGATTCTTGATCTCGATTTCATGCTCAGATAAAGGTCTAACCTCTGTCAAAGCTTCTAATTCATCAATGATAGATGAAAGACGAAGCCTTTCCTTTTTGAGGATACCCATCGTATGCCTAGCCCAGCCACCAAGGAATTTATGTAATGAAGGAAATATGCCCTAGAGGCAATAATAAAGTTATTATTTATTTCCTTATAATCATGATAAATATTTATTATTCATGCTAGAATTGTATTAACCGGAAACATAATACATGTGTGAATACATAGACAAACAAAGTGTCACTAGTATGCCTCTACTTGACTAGCTCGTTAATCAAAGATGGTTATGTTTCCTAACCATGAACAATGAGTTGTTATTTGATTAACAAGGTCACATCATTAGTTGAATGATCTGATTGACATGACCCATTCCATTAGCTTAGCACCCGATCGTTTAGTATGTTGCTACTGCTTTCTTCATGACTTATACATGTTCCTATAACTATGAGATTATGCAACTCCCGTTTGCCGGAGGAACACTTTGGGTGCTACCAAACGTCACAACGTAACTGGGTTATTATAAAGGAGCATTACAGGTGTCTCCAAAGGTAGATGTTGGGTTGGCGTATTTCGAGATTAGGTTTTGTCACTCCGATTGTCGGAGAGGTATCTCTGGGCCCTCTCGGTAATGCACATCACTTAAGCCTTGCAAGCATTGCAACTAAATGAGTTAGTTGCGGGATGATGTATTATAGAACGAGTAAAGAGACTTGCCGGTAACAAGATTGAACTAGGTACTGGAATACCGACGATCGAATCTCGGGCAAGTAACATACCAATGACAAAGGGAACAACGTATGTTGTTATGCGGTCTGACCGATAAAGATCTTCGTAGAATATGTGGGAGCCAATATGGGCATCCAGGTCCCGCTATTGGTTATTGACCGGAGACGTGTCTCGGTCATGTCTACATTGTTCTCGAACCCGTAGGGTCCGCACACTTAAGGTTACGATGACAGTTATATTATGAGTTTATGCATTTTGATGTACTGAAGGTTGTTCGGAGTCCCGGATGTGATCACGGACATGACGAGGAGTCTCGAAATGGTCGAGACATAAAGATTGATATATTGGAAGCCTATGTTTGGATATCGGAAGTGTTCCGGGTGAAATCGGGTTTTACCGGAGTACCGGGAAGGTTACCGGAACCCCCCGGGAGCTAAATGGGCCATGATGGGCCTTAGTGGAAAAGAGAAGAGGCAGCCCTACATGGGCTGTGCGCCACCCCCTTCCCCTAGTCCTATTAGGACTAGGAGAGGTGGCCGGCCCCCTCTCTCTCTTTTCCCCCTCCGCGAATCCTATTCCAACTAGGATTGGGGGGGTGGAATCCTACTCCCAGAGGGAGTAGCACTCTCCTGGCGCGCCTCCTATGGCCGGCCAGCCTCCCCCCCTCTAGTCCTTTATATACTGAGGCAGAGGCACCCTAGAACACACAAGTTGATCCACGTGATCTATTCCTTAGCCGTGTGCGGTGCCCCCTGCCACCATATTCCTCGATAATACTGTAGCGGAGTTTAGGCGAAGCCCTGCTGCTGTAGTGCATCAAGATCGTCACCACGCCATCGTGCTGACGGAACTCTTCCCCGACACTTTGCTGGATCGGAGTCCAGGGATCGTCATCGAGCTGAACGTGTGCTCGAACTCGGAGGTGCCGTAGTTTCGGTGCTTGATCGGTTGGATCATGAAGACGTACGACTACTTCCTCTACGTTGTGTCATCGCTTCCGCAGTCGGTCTGCGTTGGGTACGT
Source organism: Triticum urartu (assembly GCF_003073215.2). Lineage (NCBI taxonomy): Eukaryota > Viridiplantae > Streptophyta > Magnoliopsida > Poales > Poaceae > Triticum > Triticum urartu. The sequence continues at coordinate 494,628,047 of NC_053023.1, read as the reverse complement.
AGACAACACTCTCCCCTCTCGTTGCTATGCATCGCATGATCTTGCGTGTGCGTAGGAAATTTTTTGAAATTACTACGAAACCCAACATGTAATGCATGCATTTTGTTATTCCATGTGTGTATTGGGGTATGCCCGGCTACTGGTTTCTCCCACACCTCCTTAACCATGCCATGGAAGCCATCCCGAAGCAACCACCCAAGTTCAAACTTGAACTTGCGTCTATGTTGTGGTCGTGGCAACCCAGTAGTTAGGAGAATGGGTGTGTGGTCTGATATAGGCTCGATACAAGGTAGAGCACGAACAGAGACGATAGGAAATTTAGATTCCCAGTCGGTATCCATTAAAACGCGATCTAGTTTCTCATATGTCGGCTCGGGAAGACTGTTCGCCCAAGTGAATTGTCTTCCAATCATCGAAACCTCTCGCATATCTAGACTGTCGATGACAGCATTGAAAAGGAAAGGCCAATGATTATCAAACCTACCGCGGCTTTTCTCATTTGGAAATCGAACCAAATTGAAATCCCCACCTATAAGAATGGGATAGGGATTATCTTTCGCCAGATTAACCAATTCACGGAGAAAATCGGCCTTGAACTCATCCTGGGCTGCCCCATACACGGCGACGAGGGTCCATGTGAAGTTGTCGGCCTTGTTGCGAATATGGGGTTTAACATGAAACTCACCATCCGAACTAGCCAACACATCCATAGTCCCTATATTTACGCCAAGTAAAATGCCCTCAGAACGACCTCTAGGCGGTCGTGAAACCCAAGTAAAGTATATCCTGCCAGAAAGACGGTTAAGCAGACTTACTGAGAAATCACGTCTCCCCGTTTCAGAGATAGCCAAGAAAAATCTAAATTGTATTCTCTATTACATTCCACAATGAATAAATGTTTAGCGAAGTCACAAAGACCTCTGCTATTAAAAAACATTCCATTCATGAGGAAACAATAGGAGATTTAGAACACTTCGCCCTCTTATGGGACTTACTATCTTTTTTCGAATGTGCGGTCTTTGATTTACGTCCGGATGCTGTAAGCTCAATCAATGAACTGAGCCCGGGTTCATCTAGACCCTCCGAAACCGCTCCTACTAAATGAGAGAGTAGCTGACCATCTGATGTGGCATGCAGCTCCTCCTCATCAGTATGGGAGGCATAAGACTTGCTAGAAACACGTGGAGTAACTTTTAATCGGTCATATTCCAAATGTTTCAAAGCGTTAGTCGAAAAAGAAATATTCTTATCATTCTTGGCTAAAAATGATTTCGATGACGACGTAATACCTTGGTTGTCGAGGTTGTGCCTTGCTTTACGCCGCATAGCCTTGGCCAAGGAGTCCTCATCAGTGTCCGCAGAACCGTCGTCGGCAACCGTATGCCGACAACTTCGACGTGTAGGAGTCACTCCCAGCTGTGGTCGCGACGTCGGCTCTGCCGCTGGAGGACGGGAAGATGGTGAAGTAGCAACCCCCTCCCCGACAGTCTCAACCGCCGGCTCTAGCGACGAGGCCACCATCAGAAGCGTGTCACGGACCGACATTGCCTCGGACGATGGTTGTTGCATGTGCGTGGTTGCCGATGGAGGGGGTGGCGGTGGTGTAGAAATCCCTCTCCAATAGTAACCGTCGAAGACGTTAATGTCGGTGTCATAACAATCATTGTAGAAAGGGTCGTCGTCGAAGAAGAGGCTCTGCCTGGCTCCAGCAGTTCCTGATCAGGAACGATCATGTCGGAGACGCAGCTTACCAGGTCGGGCCCCTCCAAACCACCTGCCGTGTTTGCCACCTGAACATTTTTCGATTGGGCGGGGGCAACCTGCGTGCTGACCAGGTGCTCGGTGGGCTGTAGCGGCCCCAAACCCATTGCATGCATGTGGGACAGTTGAGAGCTGGCCAGCTTCTCGATCGGCCGGAATGGCACCGGACCTGGTGCATGCATGTGATTCGGGTGGACGTGCACGTCCTTTCTTGTGCCCATCAACTTGTACTGCATGGTTGGCTTCCATCCAGTTGCATGCATGTTTGTCCGATCCTCCGATTCCTGAAGAGAATGCACAGGTGGCCTATCATTTTCCAGCACCAGCGAATGGGCGACTTCCGCCGGAGTCTTGTGATGCTGCACCTCTGACGATCGTTCAAGACACCCACACAATGGTGAGTTAGCTCTCATATTCTCCACTAGCTGAATTCGTCGAGGAGTCTGCGGATTTGGGTTAAAAGGAGTCACGGCCATCATTACATAGCCAGTACTCGACGTCTTGGAGGAGACCACGCCACCAAGGACATGTCCTTGAACATGTGACACATGAACATCATTAGTAGGTGTAGAACCGGATGGCGCCTGTTTTGAGGAAAGACCGGCTTGCTCTGAGGCATCCACCTCGTCGTCCTTCTCCTTCCCAATGTTATCATCGTCAGTATCATCTTCCTTACGTAAATGGAGTAAAATCCGGATCCGGAACATAGCCCAGTGGTTCTCTCCTGAATGTGAATGCATAGCCCTTGAGTTTAACCACCACATCCTTGGAAATAAAATACCCAACATCATCTTTCTCCTTCGACAAAATCTGAGTATTTATCATGGCTACCAGAATGCGAATCACCCCACATCCTCTCAAACTGAAGAGATTAACGTCAATGGTTTTGCCCATTAAGGAGCCTACTGCCCACAAGCCCCCAAAATGACGAAGAGTGTGTGGGACACTGCTACCTCTTGAGCACTGCGTTGGTTTTCCCTTGAAGAGGAAAGGGTGATGCAACAAAGTAGCGTAAGTATTTCCCTCAGTTTTTGAGAACCAAGGTATCAATCCAGTAGGAGGCCACACACAAGTCCCTCGTACCTACACAAACAAATAAGAACCTCGCAACCAATGCGATAAAGGGGTTGTCAATCCCTTCACGGTCACTTACGAGAGTGAGATCTGATAGAGATGATAAAATAATTTTTTTGGTATTTTTATGATAAAGATTAAAAGTAAAGATTGCAAAATAAAAGGTAATAGAAATAGCTTGTTGACGGAAGATTAATATGATGGTGAATAGACCCGGGGGCCATAGGTTTCACTAGTGGCTTCTCTCAAGATAGCATAAGTATTATGGTGGGTGAGCAAATTACTGTCGAGCAATTGATAGAAAAGCGAATAATTATGAGAATATCTAGGCATGATCATGTATATAGGCATCACGTCTGTGACAAGTAGACCGACTCCTGCTTGCATCTACTACTATTACTCCACACATCGACCGCTATCCAGCATGCATCTAGAGTATTAAGTTCATAAGAATAGAGCGACGCATTAGGTAAGATGACATCATGTAGAGGGATAAACTCAAGCAATATGATATAAACCCCATCTTTTTTATCCTTGATGGCAACAATACAATATGTGTCGTTTCCCTTTCTGTCACTGGGATCGAGCACCGCAAGATTGAACCCAAAGCTACGCACTTCTCCCATTGCAAGAAAGATCAATCTAGTAGGCCAAACCAACCTGATAATTCGAAGAGACTTGCAAAGATAACCAATCATACATAAAAGATTTCAGAGAAGAATCAAATATTGTTCATAGATAGACTTGATCGTAAACCCACAATTCATCGGATCTCGACAAACACACCGCAAAAAGAGTTATATCGAGTAGATCTCCAAGAAGATCGAGGGGAACTTTGTATTGAGATTCAAAGAGAGAGAAGAGTCCATCTAGCTAATAACTATGGACCCGAAGGTTTGAAGTAAACTACTTACACATCATCGGAGGGGCCAAGGAGTTGATGTAGAGGCCCTCCATGATCGATGCCCCCTCCGGCGGAGCTCCGGAAAAGGCCCCAAGATGGGATCTCTTGGGTACAGAAGGTTGCGGCGGTGGAAATAGGGTTTCTTGGTGCTCCTGGATGTTTTCAGGGTATATGAGTATATATAGGAGGAAGAAGTAGGTCGGTTGAGCCATGAGGGGCCCACGAGGGGGGAGGGCGTGCCCAGGGGGGTAGGCGCGCCCCCTGCCTCGTGGACTCCTTGTTTGTTTCTTGACGTCCACTCCAAGTCCTCTCGATCACGTTTGTTCCAAAAATCACGTTCCCGAAGGTTTCATTCTGTTTGGATTCCGTTTGATATTCCTTTTCTGTGAAACACTGAATTAGGCAAAAAAAACAGCAATTTGCACTGGGCCTTGGGTTAATAGGTTAGTCCCAAAAATAAAATAAAAGTGTAAAATAAAGCCCATTAACATCCAAAACAGATAATATAATAGCATGGAACAATCAAAAAGTATACACACGTTGGAGACGTATCAAGCATCCCCAAACTTAATTCCTGCTCGTCCTCGAGTAGGTAAATGATAAAAACAGAATTTTTGATGTGGAATGCTACCTGTTGGGGAACGTAGCAGAATTTAAAATTTTCCACGCATCACCAAGATCAATCTATGGAGTTATCTGGCAACGAGGGAAAGGGGAGTGCATCTACATACCCTTGTAGATCGCGAGCGGAAGCGTTCAAGAGAACGGGGTTGATGGAGTCGTACTCGTCGTGATCCAAATCACCGATGACCGAGCGCCGAATGGACGTCACCTCCGCGTTCAACACATGTACGGTTGGGAAAGACGTCTCCTCCTTCTTGATCCAGCAAGGGGGAAGGAGAGGTTGATGGAGATCCAGCAGCACGACGGCGTGGTGGTGGAAGCAGTGGTGATCTCGGCAGGGCTTCGCCAAGCTCAGCGAGAGGGAGAGGTGTCACGGGAGGGAGAGGGAGGCGCCAGGGGCTAGGGTGCGCAGCCCTCCCCCTTTATATAGGGGTCCAGGGGGGCGCCAACCCCTCTAGATCCCATCTAGATGGGGGGGCGGCGGCCAAGGGGGTGGCTTGCCCCCCAAGCCAAGTGGGGCGCCCCCCACCCCTAGGGTTTCCAACCCTAGGCGCAGGGGGAGGCCCAAGGGGGCGCACCAGCCCACCAGGGGCTGGTTCCCCTCCCACTTCAGCCCATGGGGCCCTCCGGGATAGGTGGCCCCACCCGGTGGACCCCCGGGACCCTTCCGGTGGTCCCGGTACAATACCGGTGACCCTCGAAACTTTCCCGGTGGCCGAAACTGGACTTCCTATATACCATTCTTCACCTCCGGACCATTTCGGAACTCCTCATGACGTCCGGGATCTCATCCGGGACTCCGAACAACTTTCAGGTTATCGCATACTAATATCAATAACCCTAGCGTCACCGAACCTTAAGTGTGTAGACCCTACGGGTTCGGGAGACACGCAGACATGATCGAGACGACTCTCTGGTCAATAACCAACAACGGGATCTAGATACCCATGTTGGATCCCACATGCTCCTCGATGGTCTCATCGGATGAACCACGATGTCGAGGATTCAATCAATCCCGTATACAATTCCCTTTGTCAATCGGTACGTTACTCGCCTGAGATTCGATCGTCGGTATCCCAATACCTCATTCAATCTCGTTACCGGCAAGTCACTTTACTCATACCGTAATGCATGATCCCATGATCAACCACTTGGTCACATTGAGCTCATTATGATGATGCATTACCGAGTGGGCCCAGAGATACCTCTCCGTCATACGGAGTGACAAATCCCAGTCTCGATTCATGCCAACCCAACAGACACTTTCGGAGATACCCGTAGTGCACCTTTATAGTCACCCAGTTACGTTGTGACGTTTGGCACACCCAAAGCACTCCTACGGTATCCGGGAGTTGCACAATCTCATGGTCTAAGGAAATGATACTTGACATTCGGAAAAGCTCTAGCAAACGAACTACACGATCTTGTGCTATGCTTAGGATTGGGTCTTGTCCATCACATCATTCTCCTAATGATGTGATCCCGTTATCAATGACATCTAATGTCCATAGTCAGGAAACCATGACTATCTTTTGATCAATGAGCTAGTCAACTAGAGGCTCACTAGGGACGTGTTGTGGTCTATGTATTCACACATGTATTAAGATTTCCGGATAACACAATTATAGCATGAACAATAGACAATTATCATGAACAAGGAAATATAATAATAACCATTTTATTATTGCCTCTAGGGCATATTTCCAACAGTCTCCCACTTGCACTAGAGTCAATAATCTAGTTACATTGTGATGAATCGAACACCCATAGAGTTCTGGTGTTGATCATGTTTTGCTCTAGGGAGAGGTTTAGTCAACGGATCTGCTACATTCAGGTCCGTATGTACTTTACAAATACCTATGTCTCCATTTTGAACACTTTCATGAATGGAGTTGAAGTGACGCTTGATATGCCTGGTCTTCCTATGAAACCTGGGCTCCTTGGCAAGGGCAATAGCTCCAGTGTTGTCACAGAAGAGAGTCATCGGGCCCGACGCATTGGGAATGACTCCTAGGTCGGTAATGAACTCCTTCACCCAGATTGCTTCTTGTGCTGCCTCCGAGGCTGCCATGTACTCCGCTTCACATGTATATCCCGCACAACACTTTGCTTGCAACTGCACCAGCTTACTGCCCCACCATTCAAAAATATACATGTATCCGGTTTGTGACTTAGAGTCATCCAGATCTGTGTCGAAGCTAGCATCGACGTAACCCTTTACGACGAGCTCTTCGTCACCTCCATAAATGAGAAACATATCCTTAGTCCTCTTCGGGTACTTCAGGATATTCTTGACCGCTGTCCAGTGTTCCATGCCGGGATTACTTTGGTACCTTCCTACCAAACTTATGGCAAGGTTTACATCAGGTCTGGTACACAGCATGGCATACATAATAGACCCTGTGGCCGAGGCATAGGGGACGGCACTCATATTTTCTCTATCTTCTGCCGTGGTCGGGCATTGAGCCGTGCTAAATTGCACACCTTGCAATACAGGCAAGAACCCCTTCTTGGACTGATCCATATTAAATTCTTCAATATCTTGTCAAGGTACGTACTTTGTGAAAGACCAATGAGGCGTCTCGATCTATCTCTATAGATTTTGATGCCTAATATATAAGCAGCTTCTCCAAGGTCCTTCATTGAAAACACTTGTTCAAGTAGGCCTTTATGCTTTCCAAGAATTCTATATCATTTCCCATCAACAGTATGTCATCCACATATAATATGAGAAATGCTACGGTCACTCACTTTTTTGTAAACACAGGCTTCTCCATAAGTCTGTGTAAACCCAAATGCTTTGATCATCTCATCAAATCAAATGTTCCAACTCCGAGATGCTTGCACCAGCCCATAGATTGAGCGTTGGAGCTTGCACACCTTGTTAGCATTCTTAGGATCGACAAAACCTTCCGGCTGCATCATATACAATTCTTCCTTAAGAAAGCCGTTAAGGAATGCCGTTTGACGTCCATTTGCCATATCTCATAATCATAGAATGCGACAATTGCTAACATGATTCGGACGGACTTCAGCTTCGCTACGGGTGAGAAAGTCTCATCGTAGTCAACCCCTTAAACTTGTCGATAACCCTTAGCGACGAGTCGAGCCTTGTAGATGGTCACATTACCATCTGCGTCTGTCTTCTTCTTAAAGATCCATTTATTTTCTATGGCTCACCGATCACCGGGCAAGTCAGTCAAAGTCCATACTTTGTTTTCATACATGGATCCTATCTCGGATTTCATGGCTTCTAGCCATTTGTCGGAATCTGGGCCCGCCATCGCTTCCTCATAGTTCGAAGGTTCACCGTTGTCTAACAACATGATTTCCAATACAGGGTTGCCGTACCACTCTGGTGCGGAACGTGTCCTTGTGGACCTACGAAGTTCAGTAGCAACTTGATCTGTAGTTTCATGATCATCATCATTAACTTCCTCTCTAGTCGGTGCAGGCACCTCAGGAACATTTTCCTGAGTTGCGCCACTTTCTGGTTCAAGAGGTAATACTTCATCAAGTTCTACTTTCCTCCCACTTACTTCTTTCGAGAGAAACTCTTTCTCTAGAAAGGATCCATTCTTGGCAACAAAGATCTTGCCTTCAGATCTGAGGTAGAAGGTATACCCAATAGTTTCTTTAGGGTATCCTATGAAGACGCATTTTTCCGATTTGGGTTCGAGCTTTTTAGGTTGAAGTTTCTTCACATAAGCATCGCATCCCCAAACTTTTAGAAACGACAGCTTAGGTTTCTTCCCAAACCATAATTCATATGGTGTCGTCTCAACGGATTTCGACGGAGCCCTATTTAAAGTGAATGCGGCAGTCTCTAAAGCATAGCCCCAAAATGACAGCGGTAGATCGGTAAGAGACATCATAGATCGCACCATATCCAATAGAGTGCGATTACGACGTTCGGACACACCATTACGCTGAGGTGTTCTAGGCGGCGTGAGTTGTGAAACTATTCCACATTTCCTTAAGTGCGTGCCAAATTCGTGACTCAAGTATTCTCCCCCACGATCTGATTGCAAGAACTTGATTTTCCTGTCACGTTGATTCTCAACCTCACTCTAAAATCCCTTGAACTTTTCAAAGGTCTCAGACTTGTGTTTCATTAAGTAGACATACCCATATCTACTCAAGTCATCAGTGAGGGTGAGAACATAACGATAGCCACCGCGAGCCTCAACACTCATTGGACCGCACACATCAGTATGTATGATTTCCAATAAGTTGGTTGCTCGCTCCATTGTTCCTGAGAACGGAGTCTTGGTCATTTTACCCATGAGGCATGGTTCGCACGTGTCAAATGATTCGTAATCAAGAGACTCCAAAATACCATCTGCATGGAGCTTCTTCATGCGTTTGACACCTATGTGACCAAGGCGGCAGTGCCACAAGTATGTGGGACTATCATTATCAACCTTACATCTTTTGGTATTCACACTATGAATATGTGTAACATTACGCTCGAGATTCATTAAGAATAAACCATTCACCAGCGGGGCATGACCATAAAACATATCTCTCATATAAATAGAACAACCATTATTCTCGGATTTAAATGAGTAGCCATCTCGAATTAAACGAGATCCTAATACAATGTTCATGCTCAAAGCTGGCACTAAATAACAATTATTGAGGTTTAAAACTAATCTCGTAGGTAAATGTAGAGGTAGCGTGCCGACGGCGATCAGATCGACCTTGGAACCATTCCCGACGCGCATTGTCACCTCGTCCTTCACCAGTCTCCGCTTATTCCGCAGCTCCTGCTTTGAGTTACTAATGTGAGCAACCGCACCAGTATCAAATACCCAGGAGCTACTACGAGTACTGGTAAGGTACACATCAATTACATGTATATCACATATACCTTTAGTGTTGCTAGCCTTCTTGTCCGCTAAGTATTTGGGGCAGTTCCGCTTCCAGTGACCATTTCCCTTGCAATAAAAACACTCAGTATCGGGCTTGGGTCCATTCTTTGGCTTCTTCCCGGCAGCTTGCTTACCGGGCGCGGCAACCCCCTTGCCGTCCTTCTTGAAGTTCTTCTTACCCTTGCCTTTCTTAAACTTAGTGGTTTTATTCACCATCAACACTTGATGTTCCTTTTTGATCTCCACCTCCGCTGATTTTAGCATTGAATATACCTCGGGAATGGTCTTTTCCATCCCCTGCATATTGAAGTTCATCACAAAGCTCTTGTAGCTCGGTGGGAGCGACTGAAGGATTCTGTCAATGACCGCGTCATCCGGGAGATTAACTCCCAGCTGAGTCAAGCGGTTGTGCAACCCAGACATTTTGAGTATGTGCTCACTGGCAGAACTGTTTTCCTCCATCTTACAACTGAAGAACTTGTCGGAGACTTCATATCTCTCGACCCGGGCATGAGCTTGGAAAACCATTTTCAGCTCTTCGAACATCTCATATGCTCCGTGTTGCTCAAAATGCTTTTGGAGCCCCGGTTCTAAGCTGTAAAGCATGCCGCACTGCACGAGGGAGTAATCATCAACACGCTGCTGCCAAGCGTTCATAACGTCTTGGTTCTCTGGGATGGGTGCGTCACCTAGCGGTGCTTCTAGGACATAATCTTTCTTGGCAGCTATCAGGATGATCCTCAGGTTCCGGACCCAGTCCATATAGTTGCTGCCATCATCTTTCAGCTTGGTTTTCTCTAGGAACGCGTTGAAGTTGAGGGCAACATTAGCATGGGCCATTTTATCTACAAGACATATTGTAATGATTTTAGACTAAGTTCATGATAATTAAGTTCATCTAATCAAATTATTCAATGAACTCCCACTCAGATAGACATCCCTCTAGTCATCTAAGTGAAACATGATCCGAGTCAACTAGGCCGTGTCCGATCATCACGTGAGACGGACTAGTCAACATCGGTGAACATCTTCATGTTGATCGTATCTTCTATACGACTCATGCTCGACCTTTTGGTCTTCCGTGTTCCGAGGGCATGTCTGTACATGCTAGGCTCGTCAACTCAACCTAAGTGTATTGCGTGTGTAAATCTGGCTTACACCCGTTGTATTCGAACGTTAGAATCTATCACACCCGATCATCACATGGTGCTTCGAAACAATGAACCTTCGCAACGGTGCACAGTTAGGGGGAACACTTTCTTGAAATTATTACGAGGGATCATCTTATTTAAGCTACTGTCGTTCTAAGCAAATAAGATGTAAAACATGATAAACATCACATGCAATCAAATAGTGACATGGTATGGCCAATATCATTTTGCTCCTTATGATCTCCATCTTTGGGGCGCCATGATCATCGTCGTCACCGGCATGACACCATGATCTCCATCATCGTGTCTTCATGAAGTTGTCTCGTCATCTATTACTTCTACTACTATGGCTAACAGTTTAGCAATAAAGTAAAGTAATTACATGACGTTATATGTTGACACGCAGGTCATAAATAAATTAAGACAACTCCTATGGCTCCTGCTGGTTGTCATACTCATCGACATGCAAGTCGTGATTCCTATTACAAGAACATGATCAATCTCATACATCACATATATCATTCATCATATCCTTTTGGCCATATCACATCACACGGCACATGCTGCAAAAACAAGTTAGACGTCCTCTAATTGTTGTTGCAAATTTTTACATGGCTGCTATAGGTTTCTTAGCAAGAACGTTTCTTACCTACGCCAAAACCACAACATGATATGCCAATTTCTATTTACCCTTCATAAGGACCCTTTTCATCGAATCTGATCCGACTAAAGTGGGAGAGACAGACACCCGCTAGCCACCTTATGCAACTAGTGCATGTCACTCGGTGGAACCAGTCTCACGTAAGCGTACGTGTAAGGTCGGTCCGGGCCGCTTCATCCCACGATGCCACCGAATCAAGATAAGACTAGTAACGACAAGTAAATTGACAAAATCAATGCCCACAACAACTTGTGTTCTACTCGTACATAGAAACTACGCATAGATCCGGCTCTGATACCACTGTTGGGGAAGGTAGCAGAATTTAAAATTTTCTACGCATCACCAAGATCAATCTATGGAGTTATCTAGCAACGAGGGAAAGGGGAGTGCATCTACATACCCTTGTAGATCGTGAGCGGAAGCGCTCAAGAGAACGGGGTTGATGGAGTCGTACTCGTCGTGATCCAAATCACCGATGACCGAGCGCCGAACGGACGGTACCTCCGCGTTCAACACATGTATGGTTGGGGAAGACGTCTCCTCCTTCTTGATCCAGCAAGGGGGAAGGATAGGTTGATGGAGATCCAGCAACACGACGCGTGGTGGTGGAAGCAGTGGTGATCTCGGCAGGGCTTCGCCAAGCTCAGCGAGAGGGAGAGGTGTCACGGGAGGGAGAGGGAGGCGCCAGGGGCTAGGGTGCGCAGCCCTCCCCCTTTATATAGGGGTCCAGGGGGGCGCTGGCCCCTCTAGGTCCCATCTAGATGGGGGGGGGGCGGGCAAGGGGGTGGCTTGCCCCCCAAGCCAAGTGGGGCGCCCCGCCCCTAGGGTTTCCAACCCTAGGCGCAGGGGGAGGCCCAAGGGGGGCGCACCAGCCCACCAGGGGCTGGTTCCCCTCCCACTTCAGCCCATGGGGCCCTCCGAGATAGGTGGCCCCACCCGGTGGACCCCCGGGACCCTCCGGTGGTCCCGGTACAATACCGGTGACCCCCGAAACTTTCCTGGTGGCCGAAACTGGACTTCCTATATACAATTCTTCACCTCCGGACCATTCCGGAACTCTTCGTGACATCCGGGATCTCATCCGGGACCCTGAACAACTTTCAGGTTACCGCATACTAATATCTCAACAACCCTAGCGTCACCGAACCTTAAGTGTGTAGACCCTACGGGTTCGGGAGACACGCAAACATGACCGAGACGACTCTCCGGTCAATAACCAACAGCGGGATCTGGATACCCATGTTGGATCCCACATGCTCCTCGATGGTCTCATCGAATGAACCACGATGTCGAGGATTCAATCAATCCCGTATACAATTCCCTTTGTCAATCGGTACGTTACTCGCCCGAGATTCGATCGTCGGTATCCCAATACCTCGTTCAATCTCGTTACCGGCAAGTCACTTTACTCGTACCGTAATGCATGATCCCGTGATCAACCACTTGGTCATATTGAGCTCATTATGATGATGCATTACCGAGTGGGCCCAGAGATACCTCTCCGTCATACGGAGTGACAAATCCTAGTCTCGATTCGTGCCAACCCAACAGACACTTTCGGAGATACCCGTAGTGCACCTTTATAGTCACCCAGTTACGTTGTGACGTTTGGCACACCCAAAGCACTCCTATGGTATCTGGGAGTTGCACAATCTCATGGTCTAAGGAAATGATACTTGACATTCGGAAAAGCTCTAGCAAATGAACTACACGATCTTGTGCTATGCTTAGGATTGGGTCTTGTCCATCACATAATTCTCCTAATGATGTGATCCCGTTATCAATGACATCTAATGTCCATAGTCAGGAAACCATGACTATCTTTTGATCAACGAGCTAGTCAACTAGAGGCTCACTAGGGACGTGTTGTGGTCTATGTATTCACACATGTATTACGATTTCCGGATAACACAATTATAGCATGAACAATAGACAATTATCATGAACAAGGAAATATAATAATAACCATTTTATTATTGCCTCTAGGGCATATTTCCAACACTACCTAGCATAATTCTCAATGTAATTCACTTTATTGGGGCATGAATATTCAGATCCGAAAGATTCAAGACAAAAGTCTAATATTGACATAAAAATAATAATACTTCAAACATACTAACTAAGCAATTATGTCTTCTCAAAATAACATGGCAAAAGAATGTTCATCCCTACAAAATCATATAGTTTGGTCATGCTCCATTTTCGTCACACAAGAATGATCTCATCATGCACAACCCCGATGACAAGCCAGGAAATTGTTTCACACTTTAGTAATCTCAAACTTTTTTCAACTTTCACACAATAGATGAGTGTGAGCCATGGATATAACACTATGGGTGGAATAGAATACGATGATGGGGGTTATGTGGAGAAGACAAAAATGGATAAAGTCTCACATCGACGCGACTAACCAATGGGCTAGGGAGATTCCCATCAATTGATGTCTGAAAGATCGTGGATGTCGCCTAGAGGCGGGGGTGAATAGGTGCTTTAAAATAAGTACGGTTTAGGCTTGAACAAATGCGGAATAAACCTAGCGGTTAATTTGTCAAGCACCAAACCTACAACAACTAGGCTCACCTATGTGCACCAAGAACTTATGCTAAGCAATACAAACTACTAGGTGATAGCAAGATATATGACAAGAAACAATATGGCTATCACAAAGTAAAGTGCATAAGTAAAGGGCTCGGGTAAGAGATAACCGAGGCACGCGGAGACGATGATGTATCCCCAAGTTCACACCCTTGCGGATGCTAATCTTTGTTTGGAGCGGTGTGGAGGCACAATGCTCCCCAAGAAGCCACTAGGACCACCGTAATCTCCTCACGCCCTCGCACAATGCAAGATGCCGTGATTCCACTAAGGGACCCTTGAGGGCGGTCACCGAACCCGTACAAATGGGAACCCTTGGGGGCGGTCACCGAACCCGTACACTTTGGCAACCCTTGGGGGCGGTCACCAGAACCAGTCAAATTGCTTGGGGCGATCTCCACAACCTAATTGGAGACCCCGACGCTTGCTCGGAGCTTTACACCACAATGATTGAGCCCCGAACACCACCAACCGTCTAGGGCGCCCAAGCACCCAAGAGGAACAAGCTCAAGGGTACCAAGCACCCAAGAGTAATAAGCTTCTCAACTTGTAACTTCCACGTATCACCGTGGAGAACTCAAACCGATGCGCCAAATGCAATGGCAAGGGCACACGGAGTGCCCAAGTCCTTCTCCCCCAAATCCCACCAAAGCAACTAATGCTAGGGAGGAAAATGAGAGGAAGAACAAGAAGGAGAACACCAAGAACTCTAAGATCTAGATACAAGGGGTTCCCCTCACATAGAGGAGAAAGTGATTGGTGGAAATGTGGATCTAGATCTCCTCTCTCTTTCCTCCCAAAACTAGCAAGAATCCTTGGAGGGATTGAGAGTTAGCAAGCTCGAAGAAGGTCAACAATGGGGGAAGAACACGAGCTCAAGAGATAAGGTTCAAAGGGGAAGAAGACCCCCTTTTATAGGACCTCCCGAATCCAACCGTTATGTGTTCAGGTCGTGCACAAGCGGTACTACCGCTTGGAGGAGCGGTACTACCGCTTAGCACGGTCAAAACAGCCCAATGAGAGAGAAAAACATGAGTTGTAGTTATGCCAGAGAGGTAGTACCGCTCTGGGGAGAGGTAGTACCGCTTACCACTTATAAGCAGTACTAACGCTCGGGAGGAGAGGTAGTACCGCTTACCGCATATAAGAGGTACTACCGCTCGGGTGGAGGTAGTACCTCTTACCGCTTATAAGAGGTACTACAGCTCTACTACTGCGAAACCCGACACGAAAAGGCGCATCCCCAGAAGCAGCGGTAGTACGCGCGGCACAGGGCCATGGTACTGCCGCTTACAAGCGGTACTACCGCTCTAGAGAGCAGTACTACCGCTTGAGACTTTCAGGAACACAACAGAGAAAATAGAGGATGCAATAAAGCCTAAATTGCCACAACTTCTGCATATGAGCTCCGAATTGAGCAAACTCAGGCTTGTTGGAAACAAGACAATGAGTAGCGTCAAAAAACGACTGGTTAGTAAGAAGAGGCAGGGGAGGTATGCCTAACAAATGGAGGAGTGAAACCTCCAACAAAGAAGAACGGGCATAACCTCCAACATCGAAAACATCATAGAAGATGCAAGTGAACTCCGTTTTCGATGAACTCGAGCTTGTCATCAAGATGACCATAAGCTCCAAAACTCACAAAGAGAACCAAACAAGAACCAAGAAAGATGATGCAAGGATGCAATGGTTTGAGCTCTCTATGAACGATACGATCAAGCTACTCATCGAGAGCCCCCCTTGGTAGTACGGCAATCGATCCTATAACCCGGTCTCCCAACTACCACCATGAGACCGGAAAAATAGAAAACCTATCAAGGGCAAACCTTTGGCTTGCACATGGTCCACTTGAGCTAGATGATGACGATCTTGACTCCCTCAAGTTGGACCATCTTTCTTGATTGCTTTGGCTCGATGAAGACTAGTTGATTGCTCCCCATACTCCACTACGGGTGAGCCACTCTTCCGCACATCTTCATAAATCCATTGTTACCACAATGGACGGCAAGCTTCAAGCATTTGATCTCTTCTTGATGCTCCACCTGAACTTGCACACCGCAACCTAACCCCACAAAGAACTCTCACGAAGACCATGGGTTAGTACACAAAGCGTAATTGACAATGCTTACCATACCATGGGATCACTTGATCCCTCTTGGTACATCTTCTACGCTTTATGGGTTGATCAACTTGATTTAGTCTTTGACTTAGTCTTGATCAACCTCTCACAAGACCAATCTTTAGGTAATTCCTTGAATAGCACCTTGGTCGACACAAACTCTCCTTGAAACCAACACATGTACTCCAAGAAAAGCCTATGGACAAAACCTTCAAATATAACTCAAGGCAACCATTAGTCCATAGAGATTGTCATCAATTACCAAAACCAAACATGGGGGCACCACATGTTCTTTCAATCTCCCCCATTTTGGTAATTGATGACAATCAGTTTCAAGAGAGTTTATACAAGGAATTATGCATCACTATGCAATGCAACAACCAATAATGGCAACAACCGATAATGCATGCGTATGAGATGCAAAAGCTTAGGAACAAAACCAAAGCAAGGAGAAGACTCTGAAGACTTCTCCACAAAACTCTCTGAAACTTCTCCCCCATTGGCATTGATTGCCAAAATGGGCGAAACGCTAAGAAGACCAATATAAAAAAGGTGTTCCTCCAAAAGTTGTGTATTTCTCAACAAGAGAGTGGAATGCCATACACATATCCAAAGGTAATACTTGGAGGAAGATCAACTATATTGAGGCACCAAGATTGCTAAAGGAATGATATGCCACAAGGACATAACAAAGAGAGATACAAGCAATCAAGCAATCAAAAGATACCAATTGAAGCATGTAGCGACCAGACCTCAAACGATCCAATCTCTGTGCTCAGGTGTCATCCTGGATCAGTAATGCTAACACCACACAGTACTTGAAGGATTTATAACAGAGTAGCAATCACACACTTATTACATCGAGTGTCTTAAAAGAGAACTTATTACAATAAATATGGCTTAAGGCCATCTAATAACGATAACAGCGGAAGGCTTGGAAGATAAGTGTGTCCATCAAATCCAACAACATCACTGAGTATAGAACCATGACCTAAGGCACCTTAATCGTCGTTTGAAAAGTCTGCAACATTAACGTTGCAGCCCGAAACGGGTCAGCACATGGAATATGCTGGCAATGTAACACATAGAGAGTAATAAAAGAATATGGCTATTCTATATACATATATGGCTGGTGGAAAGCTCTATGGTTACAGTTTTGCGTAAAGACAATTTTTCCCTACTACAAAGGAATAAATTTTATTTAACTATCATGGTAGTTGTTAAACATTGAGAATGGTTGACAGCATTCTCAATCCCAATTAAGCAACATCATTAAAAACCCAACAAAATTAATTAGAGTAACATGATGAGATTCACATGATAATCCAGGTACTAGATACTCAAGATGTCCATAACCGGGGACACGGCTAACCATGATTAGTTTATACACTCTGCAGAGGTTTGCGCACTTTTCCCCACAAGACCTGATCTCCTCCGTTGGATTTATTGCACTACAAGGTGTTTGAGAAACGGATGACCGAGACATAGTCTTTCAGAAGCGCTAGCACCTTACTGTTGGAAATATGCCCTAGAGGCAATAATAAATTAGTTATTATTATATTTCCTTGTTCATGATAATCGTTTATTATCCATGCTAGAATTGTATTGATAGGAAACTCAGATACATGTGTGGATACATAGACAACACCATGTCCCTAGTAAGCCTCTAGTTGACTAGCTCGTTGATCAATAGATGGTTACGGTTTCCTGACCATGGACATTGGATGTCATTGATAACGGGATCACATCATTAGAAGAATGATGTGATGGACAAGACCCAATCCTAAGCATAGCACAAGATCGTGTAGTTCGCATGCTAAAGCTTTTCTAATGTCAAGTATCATTTCCTTAGACCATGAGATTGTGCAACTCCCGGATACCGTAGGAATACTTTTGGTGTGCCAAACGTCACAACGTAACTGGGTGGCTATAAAGGTGCACTACGGGTATCTCCGAAAGTGTCTGTTGGGTTGGCACGAATCGAGACTGGGATTTGTCACTCCGTGTGACGGAGAGGTATCTCTGGGCCCACTCGGTAGGACATCATCATAATGTGCACAATGTGATCAAGGAGTTGATCACGGGATGATGTGTTACGGAATGAGTAAATAGACTTGCCAGTAACGAGATTGAACAAGGTATCGGGATACCAACGATCGAATCTCGGGAAAGTACAATACCGCTAGACAAAGGGAATTGTATACGGGATTGATCGAATCCTCAACATCGTGGTTCATCCGATGAGATCATCGTGGAACATGTGGGAACCAACATGGGTATCCAGATCCCGCTGTTGGTTATTGACCGGAGGATGTCTCGGTCATGTCTGCATGGTTCCCGAACCCGTAGGGTCTACACACTTAAGGTTCGATGACGCTAGGGTTATAAAGGAAGTTTGTATGTGGTTGCCGAATGTTGTTCGGAGTCCCGGATGAGATCCCGGACGTCACGAGGAGTTCCGGAATGGTCCGGAGGTAAAGATTTATATATGGGAAGTCCTGTTTTGGTCACCGGAAAAGTTTCGGGTTTTATCGGTAATGTACCGGGACCACCAGGAGGGTCCCGGGGGTCCACCAAGTGGGGCCACCGGCCCCGGAGGGCTGCATGGGCCAAGTGTGGGAGGGGACCAGCCCCAGGTGGGCTGGTGCGCCCCCCCACAAGGGCCCAAGGCGCCTAAGGGGAGGAGGGGGGCAAACCCTAAGGGCAGATGGGCCTTAGGGCCCATGCCTGGTGCGCCTCCCTCTCCCCCTCCCCTTGGCCGCCCCACCAGATGGGATCTGGGCTGGCCGCCGCCCCTAGGGTGGAACCCTAGGTGGGGGCGCAGCCCCCCCCTCTCCCCCTATATATAGTGGAGGCAAAGGAGCAGCCCACAGATGAAGTTTCTTCTCTTGTTGGCGCAGCCCTACCTCTCTTTCTCCTCATATCTCGCGGTGCTTGGCGAAGCCCTGCTGGATCACCATGCTCCTCCTCCACCACCACGCCATTGTGCTGCTGCTAGATGGAGTCTTCCTCAACCTCTCCCTCTCTCCTTGCTGGATCAAGGCATGGGAGATGTCACCGGGCTGTACGTGTGTTGAACGCGGAGGTGCCGTCCGTTCGGCACTAGGATCTCCGGTGATTTGGATCACGACGAGTACGACTCCTTCAACCCCGTTCTCTTGAACGCTTCCGCTTAGCGATCTACAAGGGTATGTAGATGCACTCTCCTTCCCCTCGTTGCTGGTTTCTCCATAGATAGATCTTGGTGACACGTAGGAAAATTTTGAATTTCTGCTACATTCCCCAACAGTGGCATCATGAGCTAGGTCTATGCATAGTTTCTATGCACGAGTAGAACACAAAGTAGTTGTGGGCATTGATTTTGTTCAATATGCTTATCGTTACTAGTCCAATCTTGATTCGGTGGCATTGTGGGATGAAGCGGCCCGGAGCGACCTTACACGTACTCTTACGTGAGACTGGTTCCACCGACTGACATGCACTAGTTGCATAAGGTGGCTAGCGGGTGTCTGTCTCTCCCACTTTAGTCGGATCGGATTTGATGAAAAGGGTCCTTATGAAGGGTAAATAGCAACTGGCATATCACGTTGTGGTTTTTGCGTAGGTAAGAAACGTTCTTGCTAGAAACCCATAGCAGCCACGTAAAAAACTTGCAACAACAATTAGAGGACGTCTAACTTGTTTTTGCAGCAAGTGTTTTGTGATGTGATATGGCCAAAGGATGTGATGAATGATATATGTGATGTATGAGATGATCATGTTCTTGTAAAGGAATCACGACTTGCATGTCGATGAGTATGACAACCGGCAGGAGCCATAGGAGTTGTCTTAATTTATTTATGACCTGCATGTCAATATAAACGTCATGTAATTACTTTACTTTATTGCTAACCGTTAGCTGTAGTAGTAGAAGTAACAGTTGGCGAGACAACTTCATGAAGACACGATGATGGAGATCATGGTGTCATGCCGGTGACAATGATGATCATGGAGCCCCGAAGATGGAGATCAAAAGGAGCAAAATGATATTGGCCATATCATGTCACTTTTTGATTGCATGTGATGTTTATCATGTTTTTGCATCTTATTTGCTTAGAACGACGGTAGTAAATAAGATGATCCCTCATTAAAATTTCAAGAAAGTGTTCCCCCTAACTGTGCACCGTTGCGAAAGTTCGTCGTTTTGAAGCACCACGTGATGATCAGGTGTGATAGATCCTTACGTTCGAATACAACGGGTGTTGACGAGCCTAGCATGTACAGACATGGCCTCGGAACACATGCGAAACACTTAGGTTAACTTGACGAGCCTAGCATGTACAGACATGGCCTCGGAACACAAGATACCGAAAGGTCGAGCATGAGCCGTATGGTAGATACGATCAACATGAAGATGTTCACCGATGATGACTAGTCCGTCTCACGTGATGATCGGACACGGCTTAGTTGACTCGGATCATGTAATCACTTAGATGACTAGAGGGATGTCTATCTGAGTGGGAGTTCATAAGATGAACTTGTTTATCCTGAACATAGTCAAAAGGATTTTGCAAATTATGTCATAGCTCGCGCTTTAGTTCTACTATTTAGATATGTTCCTAGAGAAAAATTAGTTGAAAGTTGATAGTAGCAATTATGCAGACAGTAGAAGGCTTATGTCCTTAATGCACCGCTCAGTGTGCTGAACCTCGAACATCGTCTATGGATGTTGCGAACATCTGACATACACATTTTGATAACTACGTGATAGTTCAGTTAAACGGTTTAGAGTTGAGGCACCGAAGACGTTTTAAAACATCGCGAAACATATGAGATGTTTCGAGGGCTGAAATTGGGATTTCAGGCTCGTGCCCACGTCAAGAGGTATAAGACCTCCGACGATTTTCTTAGCCTGCAAACTAAGGGAGAAAAGCTCAATTGTTGAGCTTGTGCTCAGATTGTCTGAGTACAACAATCGCTTGAATCGAGTGGGAGTTGATCTTCCAGATGAAATAGTGATGGTTCTCCGAAGTCATTACCACCAAGCTGCTAGAGCTTCGTGATGAACTATAATATATCAGGGACATATATGATGATCCTTGAGATATTCGCGATGTTTGACACCACAAAAGTAGAAATCAAGAAGGAGCATCAATTGTTGATGGTTGGTGAAACCACTAGTTTCAAGAAGGGCAAGGGCAAGAAGGGATACTTCATGAAATGGCA
This sequence comes from Triticum urartu, assembly GCF_003073215.2. Taxonomy (NCBI): domain Eukaryota; kingdom Viridiplantae; phylum Streptophyta; class Magnoliopsida; order Poales; family Poaceae; genus Triticum; species Triticum urartu. Next base: position 494,607,079 of record NC_053023.1, on the reverse strand, counting down.
AATCAGCTGCTGTTCTAGTCAAGAAACCCAAAGTTGAATCCAAGCCCGAGACTAAGTGCTTCTGTAATAAGGGGAACAGTCACTGAAGCAGAACCACCCTAGATACTTGGTAGATGAGAAGGCTGGCAAGGTCGACAGAAGTATATTGGATATGCATTATAATGTGTACTTTACTAGTACTCCTAGTAGCACCAGGGTATTAGATACCGGTTCGGTTGCTAAGTGTTAGTAACTCGAAACAAAAGGCTACGGAATAAACAGAGACTAGCTAAAAGGTGAGATGACGATATGTGTTGGAAGTATTTCCAAGGTTGATCAAACATCGCACGCTCCCTCTACCATCGAGATTGGTGTTTGCGTTGAGCATAGACATGATTGGATTATGTCTATCGCAATACGGTTATTCATTTAAGGAGAATAATGGTTACTCTGTTTATTTGAATAATACCTTCAATGGTCTTGCACCTAAAATGAATGGTTTTTTTGAATCTCGATCGTAGTGATACACATGTTCATGCCAAAAGATATAAGATAGTAATGATAGTACCTCCTACTTGTGGCACTGCCACGTAAGTCATATCGGTATAAAACGCATGAAGAAGCTCCATGTTGATGGATCTTTGGGCTCACTCATTTTTGAAAAAAAATTGAGACATGCGAACCATGTCTATTGGTGTATATGCATGAAGAAACTCCATGCAAATGGACCGTTTGGACTCACTTGATTTTGAATCACTTGAGACATGCAAATCATACCACATGGGCAAGATGACCGAAAGCCTCGTTTTCAGTAAAATGGAACTAGAAAGCAACTTGTTGGAAGTAATACATTTTGATGTGTGCAGTCCAATGAGTGCTGAGGCGTGTAGTGGATATCGTTATGTTCTTACTTCACAGATGATTTGAGTAGATGTTGAGTACATTTACTTGATGAATCACGAGTTTGAATTATTGAAAGGTTCAAGTAATTTCAGGGAGAAGTTGAAAGATCATCGTGACAAGAGGATAAAATATCTATGATATGATCATAGAGATGAATATCTGAATTACGAGTTTGGCACAGAATTAAGACATTGTGGAAATTGTTTCACAACTAATACAGCCTGGAACACCATAGTGTGATGGTGTGTCCGAACATCATAACTGCACCCTATTGGATATGATGCATACCATGATGTCTCTTATCGAATTACCACGATAGTTTATGGGTTAGGCATTAGAGACAACCACATTCACTTTAAATAGGGCACCACGTAATTCCGATGAGATGACACCGTATGAACTATGGTTTAGAGAAACCTAAGCTGTCATTTCTTAAAAGTTTGGGGCTGCGACGCTTATGTGAAAAAGTTTCAGGCTGATAAGCTCGAACCCAAAGCGGATAAATGCATCTTCATAGGACACCCAAAACAGTTGGGTATACCTCCTGTCTCAGATTCGAAAGCAATAAGGGATTGTTTCTAGACTCGGGTCCTTTCTCGAGGAAAAGTTTCTCTCGAAAGAATTGAGTGGGAGGATGGTGGAGACTTGATGAGGTTATTGAACCGTCTCTTCAACTAGTGTGTGGCAGGGCATAGGGAGTTGTTCCTGTGCCACCTACACCAATTGAAGTGGAAGCTTATGATAGTGATCATGAAACTTCAGATCAAGTCACTACCAAACCTCGTAGGACGACAAGGATGCGTACTACTTCAGAGTGGTACGTAATCCTGTCTTGGAAGTCATGTTGCTAGACAACAATGAACCTACGAGCTATGGAGAAGCGATGGTGGGCCCAGATTCCGATAAATGGCTCGAGGCCATAAAATCCGAGAGAGGATCCATGTATGAAAACAAAGTGTAGACTTTGGCAGAACGGCTCGATGGTCGTAAGGCTGTTGAGTACAGATGGATTTTAAAAGGAAGACGGACAATGATGGTAAATGTCACCATTAAGAAAGCTCGACTTGTCGTTAAGATGTTTCCCGACAAGTTCAAGGAGTTGACTACGATGAGACTTTCTCACTCGTAGCGATGCTAAGAGTCTATTGGAATTATATTAGCGATTACTGCATTATTTATGAAATCTTGCAGATAGGATGTCAAAAACCATTGTTTCCTCGACGATTTTCTTGAGGAAAGGTTGTATGTGATACAACCGGAAGGTTTTGTCAATCCTGAAAGATGCTAACAAGTATGCAAAGCTCCAGCAATCCTTCTAAGGACTGGAGTAAGCATCTCGGAGTTGGAATGTATGCTTTGATGAGATGATCAAAGTTTTGGGTGTATACAAAGTTTATGAGAAACTTGTATTTCCAAAGAAGTGAGTGGGAGCACTATAGAATTTCCGATGAGTATATGTTGTTAACATATTGTTGATCGGAAATGATGTAGAATTTCTGGAAAGCATGCAGAGTTATTTGAAAAGTGTTTTTCAATGGAAAACCTGGATTAGGCTACTTGAGTATTGAGCATTAAGATCTATAAGGATAGATCAAAACGCTTAATAGTACTTTCAAATGAATACATACCGTGACAAGATTTTGAAGGAGTTCAAAATGGATCGGCAAATAAGGAGTTCTTGGCTGTGTTATAAGGTGTGAACATTGAGTAAGACTCGAAACCTGACCATGGCAGAATAGAGAGAAAGGACGAAGGTCGTCCCCTATGCTTTAGACGTAGGCTCTACAGTATGCTATGCTGTGTACCGCACCTGAAGTGTTCCTTGCCATGAGTCAGTCAAGGGGTACAAGAGTGATCCAAGAATGGATCACAGGACAGCGGTCAAAGTTATCCTTAGTAACTAGTGGACTAAGGAATTTTCTCGATTATGGAGGTGGTAAAAGAGTTCGTCGTAAAGGGTTACACCGATGCAAACTTTGACACTAATCTAGATTATTCTGAGTAGTAAAATGGATTCGTATAGTAGAACAGTTATTTGGAATAGCTCCAAATAGAACGTGGTAGCTGCATCTGGGAGATGACATAGAGATTTGTAAAGCACACACAGATCTGAAAGATTCAGACCCGTTGACTATAACATCTCTCACAAGCATAACATGATCAAACCCAGAACTCATCGAGTGTTAATCACATGGTAATGTGAACTAGATTATTGACTCTAGTAAACTCTTTGGGTGTTAGTCACATGGGGATGTGACCTTGAGTGTTAATCACATAGCGATGTGAACTGGATTATTGACTCTAGTGCAAGTGGGAGACTGTTGGAAATATGCCCTAGAGGCAATAATAAATTAGTTATTATTATATTTCCTTGTTCATGATAATCGTTTATTATCCATGCTAGAATTGTATTGATAGGAAACTCAGATACATGTGTGGATACATAGACAACACCATGTCCCTAGTAAGCCTCTAGTTGACTAGCTCGTTGATCAATAGATGGTTATGGTTTCCTGACCATGGACATTGGATGTCATTGATAACGGGATCACATCATTAGAAGAATGATGTGATGGACAAGACCCAATCCTAAGCATAGCATAAGATCGTGTAGTTCGCATGCTAAAGCTTTTCTAATGTCAAGTATCATTTCCTTAGACCATGAGATTGTGCAACTCCCGGATACCGTAGGAATACTTTGGGTGTGCCAAACGTCACAACGTAACTGGGTGGCTATAAAGGTGCACTACGGGTATCTCCGAAAGTGTCTGTTGGGTTGGCACGAATCGAGACTGGGATTTGTCACTCCGTGTGATGGAGAGGTATCTCTGGGCCCACTCGGTAGGACATCATCATAATGTGCACAATGTGATCAAGGAGTTGATCACGGGATGATGTGTTACGGAACGAGTAAAGAGACTTGCCGGTAACGAGATTGAACAAGGTATCGGGATACCGACGATCGAATCTCGGGCAAGTACAATACCGCTAGACAAAGGGAATTGTATACGGGATTGATCGAATCCTCGACATCGTGGTTCATCCGATGAGATCATCGTGGAACATGTGGGAACCAACATGGGTATCCAGATCCCGCTGTTGGTTATTGACCGGAGGACGTCTCGGTCATGTCTGCATGGTTCCCGAACCCGTAGGGTCTACACACTTAAGGTTCGATGACGCTAGGGTTATAAAGGAAGTTTGTATGTGGTTACCGAATGTTGTTCGGAGTCCCGGATGAGATCCCGGATGCCACAAGGTGTTCCGGAATGGTCCGGAGGTAAAGATTTATATATGGGAAGTCCTGTTTTGGTCACCGGAAAAGTTTCGGATTTTATCGGTAACGTACCGGGACCACCAGGAGGGTCCCGGGGGTCCACCAAGTGGGGCCACCGGCCCCGGAGGGCTGCATGGGCCAAGTGTGGGAGGGGACCAGCCCCAGGTGGGCTAGTGCGCCCCCCACAAGGGCCCAAAGCCCCTAAGGGGAGGAGGGGGGCAAACCCTAAGGGCAGATGGGCCTTAGGGCCCATGCCTGGTGCGCCTCCCTCTCCCCCTCCCCTTGGCCGCCCCACCAGATGGGATCTGGGCTGGCCGCCGCCCCTAGGGTGGAACCCTAGGTGGGGGCGCAGCCCCCCCTCTCCCCCTATATATAGTGGAGGCAAAGGAGCAGCCCACAGACGAAGTTTCTTCTCTTGTTGGCGCAGCCCTACCTCTCTTTCTCCTCATATCTCGCGGTGCTTGGTGAAGCCCTGCTGGATCACCATGCTCCTCCACCACCACCACGCCGTTGTGCTGCTGCTGGATGGAGTCTTCCTCAACCTCTCCCTCTCTCCTTGCTGGATCAAGGCATGGGAGACGTCACCGGGCTGTACGTGTGTTGAACGCGGAGGTGCCGTCCGTTCGACACTAGGATCTCCGGTGATTTGGATCACGACGAGTACGACTCCTTCAACCCCGTTCTCTTGAACGCTTCCGCTTAGCGATCTACAAGGGTATGTAGATGCACTCTCCTTCCCCTCGTTGCTGGTTTCTCCATAGATAGATCTTGGTGACACGTAGGAAAATTTTGAATTTCTGCTACGTTCCCCCACACTTACGAATGGGTAGACCGTACCAACCTACATCCCCTACATCTGCTAGTCTACCACTGTAAGAGTTCGCACGACGTAGTCAACTATGCTAGAGCCCATAGTAGCTTGTGGCTGCACACAGAAGTTTCTAGCATGAATAATCTCATGATCCCTTTGAGCCTGGGTGGCGGTCCAAAAGAAAGCAGGCAATCGCTGGAATACCCAGGTGCCTCAATCCACCCAGATGTGTGTTTAGGTTGCCACCTTAAATAAACCATTAATTAACAATCTCATATCTGTCATGGATACACTCACCCAATCCATGTCTACTAGCATAGCATAGCAATAATAAGCAAACGTAGAGTAACTCCCAAAGGTTTATAATAAACAGGTAATAGGTTCTACCTCAACTACTCCCCAAACCCACAATTTAATTAGATCCTAATCATGCAATGTGTGAGGATTGATCTAATGCAATAAAACTGGGTAGTAGGAGATATGATCAAAGTGTTACTTGCCTTGCCGATGATCCGGGAAACCTAGCGATTCGAAGTAGCAAGCGGCGCAGTCCGGGTACTCTATCGCAAACAAACAAGCACACAATAAGTACTCAACTAATGCACAGGTAAAACACGAGTAAGAGATCTAACCAGAAAGTTCAACTTAAGAACTCCGGTTGGCAAAAAGAATCAAAACGAACGAAGCAACGGAAGACAAACAGCAAAAGAAACAAGCTTCGTTTACTATCCTGGACCTAGGGCAATTTTTACAGTGGCAAAAACTTGTTTGAGTTGGTTAAACGGAAAGAGGGTTTCGAGACGAAACTCCAGGCGCTTGAATCTCCTGATTCCGACAAACGAGCGAAAAGTTAAACTAAAACGAACATCGGATCAGAGATCGCGATCAGAAAAACCGCGGATTTAAATCCGAGAAAAAGAAAAACGACAAAAAGGTTAACGAATGAACGTTCATTAACAGGAACTAAACAAAAAACGCGTTCGTTAAAATGAACGGACGAGCGGGCGCTCGCTAATTAAATAAACCGGAGAAAAACCGATCTATTTAAATAAAAAACGAAAACTAGGGTTTTCTAAAAAAACCGAAACCGCTTTTTCTCAAAAACTGGTCGGCGGCTACCTCGACAGCGGCGCTCCGGCGAGGCTCCGGCGGGGCGGTGGGTGGCGCAAGGCGGCGGGGCGGCGGCTCCGGGCGGCGCGGTGGCGGTGGCAGCGGCAGGCGGCGCGGGGCGGCATGGGGTGGCGGCAGCGGCGGCTCGGGGCTCCAGGGGGGCTCTGGTGGGGTTATAAAGGGGGGGCATGGCTTGGGGAAGGGGGCGACGGGCGGCGGCGGCTGCACGAGCGGCGAAGGCGGCGGCGGCTTGGGCCGGCCTGGCTCGGGTGGGCCCTTGGCCCAGTCGGGCGCAGTTTTTTTAAACAATTTCGCTGCGCCTAAAAAAATTCTAGAAAAACAATTAAAAATCTAAAAATGCCAAAACAAATTTTCTCCGTCTAAATAAAATATTTAGAACATGATGAACATTTTTGGTTCTAAATGCAGTTTTTGAAAACGTGCAATTTTTCCTAAATTCAAATAAAATAGCAAATAAAACCAAAATAAAACCTTATTTGATTTTTTTATTAAATCCTCAATATTTCTTTATTTTTGGGAAAGTCATTTTATTCCCTCTCTCATATTTTGATAATAGAAATAATTGAAGATAAAATAAATAAAATCAAATGATCCTATTTTCAAAATTTGAGAAAAACTCAAATATGAAAATAACGAAATCCCCAACTCTCTCTGAGGGTCCTTGAGTTGCGTAGAATTTCTAGGTTCCACCAAAAGCAATAAAATATGATATGCAAAGATGATCTAATGTATAACATTCCAAATTGAAAATTTGGGATGTTACAAACCTACCCCCCTTAAGATGAATCTCGCCCTCGAGATTCGGGTTGGCTAGAAAATAGGTGAGGGTGGTCCTTCAGCAATTCTTCCTCTCGCTCCCAGGTGGCTTCATCCTCCGTGTGGCGGCTCCACTGAACTTTGCAAAACTTGATAACCTTGCTGCGGGTGACTCGAGTGGCATATTCTAGAATCTTGACTGGTTTCTCCTCATAGGTCAAATCACTGTCCAACTGTATTGCTTCCAGCGGCACTGTATCTCTTAGCGGTATGTCAGCCATTTCTGCGTGGCACTTCTTCAACTGGGAAACGTGGAACAGATCATGAACTCCTGACAATCCTTCGGGCAATTCCAACTTGTAGGCTACTTCTCCCATACGCTCCAAAACTTTGTATGGTCCTACAAAACGTGGCGCTAACTTTCCCTTAACTCCAAAGCGCTTGACTCCTCGAAGTGGTGATACTCGAAGATAAACTCGGTCTCCGACTTCGTAAACTATCTCCTTGCGTTTTGAATCTGCGTAGCTCTTCTGCGTGGACTGGGCTACCTTGAGCCTATCGCGAATCAATTTCACCTTTTGTTCAGACTCCTTAATCAGATCCAGTCCAAACAACTGACGGTCTCCAACTTCATCCCAAGACAATGGGGTCCTGCACCTCCTTCCATACAAGGCTTCGAAAGGGGCCATCTTCAAACTGGATTGATAATTGTTGTTGTAAGAGAACTCTGCATATGGCAAATTCTCGTCCCAACTAGATCCGTAATCTAGCGCACAAGCTCTTAACATATCCTCCAAAATCTGATTGACTTGCTCGGTCTGTCCATCTATCTGCGGATGGAAAGCTATACTAAACTCTAGTCTGGTACCCAAAGTTTCATGCAACTGATTCCAGAACTTTGAGGTGAATTGGGTTCCTCTGTCTGATACAATGCTCCTTGGAACTCCATGCAGACATACGATTCTGGTCATGTATATCTTTGCCAACTTTGCACTGGTATAGGTAGTCTTCACTGGAATGAAATGAGCTACCTTTGTCAAACGATCGACTACAACCCATATTGAGTCATAGCCTGAACGAGTTCTGGGTAAACCCGTAATAAAATCCATGCCTAACTTATCCCACTTCCATTCGGGTATCGGCAATGGTTGTAGCAATCCTGCTGGCTTCTGATGCTCTGCCTTTACTCTCTGACATACATCACAAACTGCTACATACTCCGCAATATCCTTCTTCATTCCGGTCCACCAGAAAGTATCCTTCAAATCCAAATACATCTTGGTATTTCCTGGGTGAATTGAATATGGTGAATCATGTGCCTCTTGCAGAATTAACTTCCTGATCTCTGAATCATTAGGCACATAAACACGGTCTTCAAACCATAGGGTATCGTGCTCATCCTCACGAAATCCCTTGGCTTTTCCTTTGCTCATTTTCTCCTTAATAGAGGCAATCTCCTTGTCAGTCCTTTGAGCTTCTCTGATCTTATCCATCAAGGTAGACTGAATCTCCAATGTTGCTACATATCCTCTTGGAACTATCTTCAAACATAGCTCATGAAGATTTTCAGTTAACTCCCTTGGTAAATCTCCCGTCATTAAGGTGTTGACATGGCTTTTACGGCTCAACGCGTCAGCTACTACGTTAGCCTTTCCAGGGTGATAATGTAATCTCATATCATAATCCTTGATGAGCTCCAACCATCTTCTTTGCCTGAGATTCAACTCTTTCTGCGTGAAAATATACTTCAAACTCTTGTGATCCGTGTACACCTCACAATAGTTTCCGATGAGAAAGTGTCTCCAAGTTTTCAATGCATGCACTACGGCTGCTAACTCCAAATCATGCGTAGCATAATTTAACTCATGAGGCTTAAGCTGTCGTGAGGCATATGAAACAACTCTTCCTTCTTGCATAAGCACTGCTCCAAGTCCTCGACGTGAAGCGTCGCAATACACCTCATAATCCTTGGTTTGATCTGGCAAAATCAACATAAGTGATGTAACCAACCGTTTCTTCAACTCCTGGAAACTAGCCTCACACTCCTCGGTGTTGGGGAACGTAGTAATTTCAAAAAAATTCCTACGCACACGCAAGATCATGGTGATGTATAGCAACGAGAGGGGAGAGTGTTGTCCACGTACCCTCGTAGACCGTAAGCGGAAGCGTTAGCACAACGCGGTTGATGTAGTCGTACGTCTTCACGATCCGACTGATCAAGTACCGAACGTACGACATCTCTGAGTTCAGCACACGTTCAGCCCAATGACGTCCCTCGAACTCCGATCCAGCCGAGTGTTGAGGGAGAGTTTCGTCAGCACGACGGCGTGGTGACGATGTTGATGTTCTACCGATGTAGGGCTTCGCCTAAGCACTGCTACAGTATTATCAAGGTGGACTATGGTGGAGGGGGCACCGCACACGGCTAAGAGACGATCAACTTGTGTGTCTAGAGGTGCCCCCCTGCCCCTGTATATCAAGGAGCAAGGGGGGAGGTGGCCGGCCTAGGAGGAGGGTGCGCCAAGGGGGGAGTCCTACTCCTACCGGGAGTAGGACTCCTCCTTTCCTTGTTGGAGTAGGAGAGAAGGAAAGAGGAGGAGAGGGAGAAGGAAAAGGGGGCTGCACCCCTTGTCCAATTCGAACCAGAGGGGGGGGGGGGCGCAGGCCTCCTTCCTTTTGGCCTCTCTCCTCTATTCCCGTATGGCCCAATAAGGCCCATATACTCCCCGGCGAATTCCCGTAACTCTCCGGTACTCCGAAAAATACCCGAATCACTCAGAACCTTTCCGAAGTCCGAATATAGTCATCCAATATATCGATCTTTAGGTCTCGACCATTTCGAGACTCCTCGTCATGTCCCCGATCTCATCCGGGACTCTGAACTCCTTCGGTACATCAAAACACATAAACTCATAATATAACCGTCATCGAACTTTAAGCATGCGGACCCTACGGGTTCGAGAACTATGTAGACATGACCGAGACACGTCTCCGGTCAATAACCAATAGCGGAACCTGAATGCTCATATTGGCTCCTACATATTCTACAAAGATCTTTATCGGTCAAACCGCACAACAACATACGTTGTTCCCTTTGTCATCGGTATGTTACTTGCCCGAGATTCGATCGTCGGTATCTCAATACCTAGTTCAATCTCGTTACCGGCAAGTCTCTTTACTCGTTCAGTAATACCTCATCCCGCAACTAACTCATTAGTTGCAATGCTTGCAAGGCTTAAGTGATGTGTATTACCGAGTGGGCCCAGAGATACCTCTCCGACAATCGGAGTGACAAATCCTAATCTCGAAATACGCCAACCCAACAAGTACCTTCGGAGACACCTGTAGAGCACCTTTATAATCACCCAGTTACGTTGTGATGTTTGGTAGCACACAAAGTGTTCCTCCGGTAAATGGGAGTTGCATAATCTCATAGTCATAGGAACATGTATAATTCATGAAGAAAGCAATAGCAACATACTAAACGATCGAGTGCTAAGCTAACGGAATGGGTCAAGTCAATCACATCATTTCCTAATGATGTGATCCCGTTAATCAAATGACAACTCATGTCTATGGTTAGGAAACATAACCATCTTTGATCAACGAGCTAGTCAAGTAGAGGCATACTAGTGACACTCTGTTTGTCTATGTATTCACACATGTATTATGTTTCCGGTTAATACAATTCTAGCATGAATAATAAACATTTATCATGATATAAGGAAATAAATAATAACTTTATTATTGCCTCTAGGGCATATTTCCTTCAGTCTCCCAGTTGCACTAGAGTCAATAATCTAGTTCACATCGCCATGTGATTTAACATCAATAGTTCACATCACTATGTGATTAACACCCATAGTTCACATCGTCATGTGACCAACACCCAAAGGGTTTACTAGAGTCAATAATCTAGTTCACATTGCTATGTGATTAATACCCAAAGAGTACTAAGGTGTGATCATGTTTTGCTTGTGAGGGAAGTTTAGTCAACGGGTCTGCTACATTCAGATCCGTATGTATTTTGCAATTTTCTATGTCAACAATGCTTTGCACGGAGCTACTCTAGCTAATTGCTCCCACTTTCAATATGTATCCAGATTGAGACTTTGAGTCATCTGGATCAGTGTCAAAACTTGCATTGACGTAACCCTTTACGACGAACCTTTTTTCACCTCCATAATCGAGAAACATATCCTTACTCCAGTAAGGATAATTTTAACCAATGTCCAGTGATCTACTCCTAGATCACTATTGTACTCCCATGCCAAACTCAGGGCAGGGTATACAATAGGTCTGGCACACAACATGTCATACTTTATAGAACCTATGGCTGAGGCATAGGGAATGACTTTCATTCTCTTTCTATCTTCTGCCGTGGTCGGGCTTTGAGTCTTACTCAATTTCACACCTTGTAACACAGGCAATAACTCTTTCTTTGACTGTTCCGTTTTGAACTATTTCAAAATCTTGTCAAGGTATGTACTCATTGAAAAAACTTATCAAGCGTCGTGATCTATCTCTATAGATCCTGATGCTTAATATGTAAGCAACTTCACTGAGGTCTTTCTTTGAAAAACTCCTTTCAAACACTCCTTTATGCTTTGCAGAATAATTCTACATTATTTCCGATCAATAATATGTCATTCACATATACTTATCAGAAATGCTGTAGTGCTCTCACTCACTTTCTTGTAAATACAGGCTTCACCGCAAGTCTGTATAAAACTATATGCTTTGATCAACTTATCAAAGCGTATATTCCAACTCCGAGATGCTTGCACCAGTTCATAGATGGATCGCTGGAGCTTGCATATTTCCTTAGCACCTTTAGGATTGACAAAACCTTTCTGCTTGCATCATATACAAATCTTCTTTAATAAATCCATTAAGGAATGCAGTTTTGTTTATCCATTTTCCAGATTTCATAAAATGCAGCAATTTCTAACATGATTTGGACAGACTTAAGCATAGATACGAGTGAGAAACTCTCATCGTAGTCAACACCTTGGACTTGTTGAAAACCTTTTTGCGACAATTCTAGCTTTGTAGATAGTAACACTACTATCAGCGCCCGTCTTCCTCTTGAAGATCCATTTAATCTCAATGGCTCGCCGATCATTGGGCAAGTCAATCAAAGTCCATACTTTGTTCTCATACATGGATCTCATCTCATATTTCATGGCCTCAAGCCATTTCGCGGAATCTGGGCTCATCATCGCTTCCTCATAGTTCGTAGGCTCGTCATGGTCAAGTAACGTGACCTCCAGAACAGGATTACCGTACCACTCTGGTGTGGATCTCACTCTGGTTTACCTACGAGGTTCGGTAGTAACTTGATCTGAAGTTACATGATCATCATCATTAGCTTCCTCACTAATTGGTGTAGTAGTCACAGGAACAGATTTCTGTGATGAACTACTTTCCAATAAGGGAGCAGGTACAGTTACCTCATCAAGTTCTACTTTCCTCCCACTCATTTCTTTCGAGAGAAACTCCTTTCTAGAAAGGATCCATTCTCAGCAATGAATATCTTGCCTTCGGATCTATGATAGAAGGTGTACCCAACATTTTATTTTGGGTATCCTATGAAGATGCACTTCTCCGATTTGGGTTTGAGCTTATCAGGTTGAAACTTTTTCACATAAGCATTGCAACCTCAAACTTTAAGAAACGACAACTTAGGTTTCTTGCCAAACCATAGTTCATACGGTGTCATCTCAACGGATTTAGATGGTGCCCTATTTAATGTGAATGTAGTTGTCTCTAATGCATAACCCCAAAACGATAGTGGTAAATCAATAAGAGACATCATAGATCACACCATATCTAATAAAGTATGGTTATGACGTTCGGACACACCATTACACTGTGGTGTTCCAGGTGGCGTGAGTAGTGAAACTATTTCACATTGTTTTAACTGAAGGCCAAACTCGTAACTCAAATATTTTACTTCTGCGATCATATCGTAGATACTTTTATTTTTGTTACGATGATTCTTCACTTCACTCTGAAATTCTTCGAACTTTTTCAAATGTTTCTGACTTGTGTTTCATCAAGTAGATATACTCATATCTGCTCAAATCATCTGTGAAGATCAGAAAATAATGATACCTGCCGCGAGCCTTAATATTCATCGGACCACATACATCAGTATGTATGATTTCCAACAAATATGTTGCTCGCTCCATTGTTCCGGAGAACGGAGTCTTAGTCATCTTGCCCATGAGGCATGGTTCGCAAGCATCAACTGATTCATAATCAAGTGATCCCAAAAGCCCATCAGCATGGATTTTCTTCATGCGCTTTACACCAATATGACCTAAACGGCAGTGCCACAAATAAGTTGCACTATCATTATTAACTTTGCATCTTTTGGCTTCAATATTATGAATATGTGTATCACCACGACCGAGATCCAACAAACCATTTTCATTGGGTGTATGACCATAGAAGGTTTTATTCATGTAAACAGAACAATAATTATTCTCTAACTTACATGAAATAACCGTATTACAATAAACATGATCAAATCATATTCATGCTCAACGCAAACACCAAATAACACTTATTTAGGTTCAACACTAATCCTGAAAGTATAGGGAGTGTGCGATGATGATCATATCAATCTTGGAACCACTTCCAACACACATCGTCACTTCACCCTTAACTAGTCTCTGTTCATTATGCAACTCCCGTTTCGAGTTACTACTCTTAGCAACTGAACCGGTATCAAATACCGAGGGGTTGCTACGAACACTAGTAAAATACACATCAATAATCTGTATATCAAATATACCTTTGTTCACTTTGCCATCCTTCTTATCCGCCAAATATTGGGGGCAGTTCCGCTTCCAGTGACCAGTCCCTTTGCAGTAGAAGCACTTAGTCTCAGGCTTATGACCAGACTTGGGCTTCTTCACTTGAGCAACAACTTGCTTGCCGTTCTTCTTGAAGTTCCCCTTCTTCCCTTTGCCCTTTTCTTGAAACTAGTGGTCTTGTCTACCATCAACACTTGATATTTTTCTTGATTTCTACCTTCGTTGATTTCAGCATTACGAAGAGCTTGGGAATCATTTCCGTTATCCCTTGCATATCATAGTTCATCATGAAGTTCTACTAACTTGGTGATGGTGACTAGAGAATTATGTCAATCACTATCTTATCTGGAAGATTACTCCCACTTGATTCAAGCGATTGTAGTACCCAGACAATCTGAGCACATGCTCACTGCTTGAGCTATTCTCCTCCATCTTTTAGCTATAGAACTTGTTGGAGACTTCATATCTCTCAACTCGGGTATTTACTTGAAATATTAACTTCAACTCCTGGAACATCTCATATGGTCCATGACGTTCAAAACGTCTTTGAATTCCCGATTCTAAGCCGTTTAATCATGTTGCACTAAACTATCAAGTAGTCATCATATTGAGCTAGCCAAACGTTCATAACGTCTGCATCTGCTCCTGCAATAGATCTGTCACCTAGCGGTGCATTAAAGACATAATTCTTCTGTGCAGCAATGAGGATAAACCTCAGATCACGGATCCAATCCGCATCATTGCTACTAACATCTTTCAACTTAGTTTTCTCTAGGAACATATCAAAAATAAAACAGGGGAGCTAAACACGAGCTATTGATCTACAACATAGATATGCTAATACTACCAGGACTAAGTTCATGATAAATTAAAGTTCAATTAATCATATTACTTAAGAACTCCCACTTAGATAGACATCCCTCTAATCTTCTAAGTGATCACGTGATCCATATCAACTAAACCATGTCCGATCATCACGTGAGATGGAGTAGTTTCAATGGTGAACATCACTATGTTGATCATATCTACTATATGATTCACGCTCGACCTTTCGGTCTCAGTGTTCCGAGGCCATATCTGTTATATGCTAGGCTTGTCAAGTTTAACCTGAGTATTCCGCGTGTGCAACTATTTTGCACTCGTTGTATTTGAACGTAGAGCCTATCACACCCGATCATCACGTGGTGTCTCAGCACGAAGAACTTTCGCAACGGTGCATACTCAGGGAGAACACTTGTACCTTGATAATTAGTGAGAGATCATCTTATAAAGCTACCGTCGAACTAAGCAAAATAAGATGTATAAAAGATAAACATCACATGCAATCAAAATATGTGACATGATATGGCCATCATCATCTTGTGCCTTTGATCTCCAGCTCCAAAGTATCGTCATGATTTCCATCGTCACCGGATGACACCATGATCTCCATCATCTTGATCTATATCAATGTGTCGTCACATGGTTGTCTCGCCAACAATTGCTCTTGCAACTATTGCTATCGCATAGCGATAAAGTAAAGCAATTATTTGGCACTTGCATCTTATGAAATAGAGAGATAACCATAAGGCTTTTGCCAGTTGACGATAACTTCAACAAAACATGATCATCTCATACAACAACTTATATCTCATCACGTCTTGACCATATCACATCACAACATGCCCTGCAAAAACAAGTTAGATGTCCTCTACTTTGTTGTTGCAAGTTTTACGTGGCTGCTACGGGCTTAGCAAGAACCGTTCTTACCTACGCATCAAAACCACAACGATAGTTTGTCAAGTTGGTGCTGTTTTAACCTTCGCAAGGACCGGGCGTAGCCACACTTGGTTCAACTAAAGTTGGAGAAACTGACACCCGCTAGCCACCTGTGTGCAAAGCACGTCGGTAGAACCAGTCTCGCGTAAGCATACGCGTAATGTCGGTCCGGGCCGCTTCATCCAACAATACCGCCGAACCAAAGTATGACATGCCGGTAAGCAGTATGACTTATATCGCCCACAAATCACTTGTGTTCTACTCGTGCACAACATCAACGCATAAAACCTAGGCTCGGATGCCACTGTCGTAGTTTCGGTGCTTGATCGGTCGGGCCGTGAAGACGTACGACTACATCAACCGCGTTGTGCTAACGCTTCCGCTTTCGGTCTACGAGGGTACGTAGACAACACTCTCCTCTCTCGTTGCTATGCATCACCATGAACTTGCGTGTGCGTAGGATTTTTTTTGAAATTACTACGTTCCCCGACAGTGGTATCAGAGCCTAGGTTTTATGCCTTATGGTTAGTGAGCCTGAGCCTGGCCCTGTAATCGGTCTTCCCCTCTGCAAAACAACCGCAAACGAAAGGCAGCCCATCAGTGACACTATCGACTAAGCCAAGTACAGAATCATCGAGGGACGGGGCTCAAGTACGTCTCCTTCTCTTGAACTTCACTTGGAACCGCTTGGAGTAGGCCCTGGTCTTCTGGTTCTTCACAAACACCTGAAAATCCATCCAAAAATGCACATGAATACACTATGGACTCGAATCAATCAGAAAATAAGCTACTGGTGAGGAAAGACATTTAGATCCAAAGAGTCTTCAGGATCTTACCATCTCGCTCGGCTACTGCGGATGCGGCTGCTGCGGATGCGGCGGCGGCGGCTTTTCTTGCCGAGGGAGAGGGGTGGAGAAGTGGGAGAAGGGAGGGTTTAGAACGGCGTCGTTGCGGAGGGACTTGGGTTGCATCTAGGGTTTGCTGCGGGACTTCGATGAAGGACTGGGCCTTGGGCCTTCGTATTTTTGCTGAGGGAGGGAATTGCTGGACTGAACAGACCGTGGAAAAATATAGAGAGAATTCCTTATTTTTTTCGAAAAGAGGCGCTTTATTACTTAAAAAATTAAGCATTACACCCGACCTCTGCATAACTAAGATGCACACAGCCAAATAAGGTCCTTTCACACAAACGGAAAAAATAGACAAAATACAAAGAAACTTCTGTGAAACGCC
This sequence comes from Triticum urartu, assembly GCF_003073215.2. Classification (NCBI taxonomy): domain Eukaryota; kingdom Viridiplantae; phylum Streptophyta; class Magnoliopsida; order Poales; family Poaceae; genus Triticum; species Triticum urartu. Next base: position 494,590,407 of record NC_053023.1, on the reverse strand, counting down.
TAAAGCGGAGGGGGCCCAATCCTAAGATCATGTTGCCACCCATGTTGGGTAAAAGTATGAAACAATTCCTTATTTAACACTATCTTAAATTTTGTTTCCTTATTTGACACTGAATAACTTTTTCTCCCCTATCTAACAACGAGTTTAAATTTTATGTCTTTTATGACACTTTCATTCATTTTAAGCCTAAACGACACCTAAAAAGACCCTTTTACCCCTCATGTGGTATTTGTGTGTACGGGGCGGTAGCACACATGCGCAACATCAGTGTCAGAGCAGTAGCGCACAAGTAGCGGCACATACACACGCACGCGCACACACGTAGTAGACACTCGCAGCAGCACACGCACCCGCACCCGCGCACGCACACACAACAGCAGCATCAACACACACACACACACACACACACGCCGTAGCAGCAGCACACACACGTACACAAGCAGCAGCAAACACACACTCAGCAGCACGCACGCGCGCGCGCACACACACACACTCAGCAACATGAACGTGCGTGCACACACACACACTCAGCAACACGCATGCACACACTCAGCAGTGCGCGCACACACACGCAGCAGGAACACACATGTACACGCACACACACATGCAACAGCAATACACACATGCACATAAATGTACCATATGGGGGCAAAATGGTCTTTTCAGATGTCATTTAGACTCAAAATGGACAAAAGTGTTATAAAAGGCGTAAAATTTAGACTCATTGTTAGACATGGAAGAAATTATATGTCGATGTCAAAGGGGGCATAAAATTTAAACACAGTGTTAAATAAGGAATTCTCTCTAAAAGTATCCCTTGCCGTATCCTCCAATCATGTACACACCTCCGTAAAAAGGTCTCGCTTCTCCACGCGTTGTAGAGAGGACCATAAACGAAGAGTCCCGATACATCTATAGATAACCTACAACAGAGACGTACTTTTATCGTTAAAAACCTTATCATTTCTACATAGCCAAAGCGACCAAATAATGGCAAGTCCTCCCACCCTGAGAAGAGTTCTAAACTAGTGATCAATCCCATGCAACCAGTTGCAAAATACATTAGCAACACTACAGGGAGGATACAAGCCAGGAGCTATTTGGATGACTGACCATATAGAATGAGCTAATTTGCATTGGAAGAATAAATGTTTTATTGTCTCCTCATGGTGAGAAAAAACACATTGCGGACTTCCATGCCAATTCCGCTTAATAAGGTTATCTTTAGTAAGAATGACTCCGCGACGAAGATACCATGCAAAGATTTTATTCTTAAGTGGTATCTTCATCTTCCAGATCTTCTTCTTATTATTATCAACTGGCACATCAGACTGGATTAACGCTCTATACATAGACTCTGCTCAGAATTGCCCATTCCCATGGAGGTTCCATCGGAATACATCAGACCCATGTGACAATTGCACCGTGGATAACCGCTGAAGCAGAATGTTCCACCATTGTAGTCTGGGTCCAATTAAATCTCTTGTGAACATCACATTCGGCGGAAATGATCCCATCACCATGGCGATAGTATCACCCTTGTGGCGCACAATGTTGTATAGAGCCGGATATTGTTCCCGGAGTGTGGCATTTCCTAGCCACCTGTCCTCCCAGAATCTAATTTCCAAGCCGTCCTTAATCAAGAAGGATCCATAGCAGAAGAAATATTTTTTTCGAAGCCATTAGACCCGCCCAAAAGTGAGAATCCCCAGGCTTCCAATATATTTGGGATACCGCCTTGGAACCCACATATTTTCTTCTTAGAAGGGTTTGCCATACACCATATTCCGTTAGTAATTTAAACAACCATTTGCCGAGGAGGGCCCTATTCTTAACCTCAAGGTCATGAATGCCCAACCCACCTTGGTCTTTGGGATGGAAAACCACACTTCATTTAGCCAACCGATATTTTTTTCTCGCTATCTCCTTGTCAAAAGAATCTTGATCGGAAGTAATCCAATCTATCTAAAACTCCTTTCGGCTACTGAAAGAGGGAAATCATATATAGTACCATATTAGTAGTACTGAATTTATGAGGACCAATCTTCCACCTAGAGATAGCAGTTTACCTTTCCAACTGCTAAGTCTTTTTGCAGTCTCTCCTCGACGTGTTTCCATTCAACATTTGTGAGTCTTCGATAATGTATTGGTATCCCCAAATATGTGATAGGAAATTGACCCAACCCGCATCCGAATAGTTCAGCGTACAGGTGGGCCTTGTCTTGAGCCTCGCTAAAGTAAAACAATTCACTTCTATGAAAATTGATCTTAAGACCCGAGAGTTGCTCGAATGCTGATAAAATCAGTTTCAGATTTCTTGCTTTCTCGGGGTCATGATCCATGAAGAGAATCTTATCATGGGCATATTGAAGTATAGAGAGACCGCCATCAACTAGATGATTTACTACCCCATCAATTTGGCCATCAACCTTGGCACGCTCAATCATGACCGCTAGCATATCCGCCACTATATTAAATAGCATGGGTGATACCGACTCACCTTGTCGCAATCCCTTCTTCGTTTGGAAATAGTGTCCAACATCATCATTGACCTTAATGGCAACACTACCTCCAGAAACGAAGCTATGTATCATAGCACGCCACTCTGCGGAAAATCCTTTCATTCTGAGAGACTGATGAAGAAAGGGCCACTTGACTTTGTCATAAGCCTTTTCAAAGTCTATTTTGAGTACCACCCCATTCAAATTTTTCCGGTGTAATTCATGGACTGCTTCATGAAGGATAACAACTCCATCTAGGATGTGTCTGCCTTGCATAAAAGCTGTCTGTGAAGGCCGGACCACATGTTCGGCAACCGAATTTAGCCTAATAGTCGCAACCTTCGTGAATATTTTAAAACTAACATTAAGGAGGCAAATAGGTCTATATTGTTGTATCCTTTCAGCCTCATTAACCTTAGGTAATAAAATAATCTCACTGAAGTTTAAGCGAAACAATTCTAGTTGGCCAGCATGTAGGTCGCTAAACAAAAGTAGGAGATCATGTTTGATGACTTCCCAGAAGTTCTGATAGAACTCAGCGGGAAAACCATCCGGACCCGGGGCTTTGTTAAGCTCCATTAGGAAAACCGCCTTTCTAACTTCCTCCTCGGAGTATGGGGCTGTTAGAAGGTTGTTTTCCTCATCGGAGACCTGGGAGATGTCATCTGTTCGGGGCTCATCCATCATGAAGTTTCCTTCCTCTGGCGCTCCGAACAAATTTTTGTAATAACTAGTGATATATGATTTAAGTTGCTCATGCCCCTCAATTGTGCCCTCATCCTGTTGTAGGGAATGAATAATTTTCTTCTGGTGTCTGCCATTGGCGACTCCATGGAAATATCTAGTATTCGAATCACCTTTTAGGATAAATTGAGAGTTAGAATGTCTGTACCATTTGAGTTCCTCTTCACGCAGCATGTTAGCTATCCGTGCATTCGAATGATTCTTGATCTCGATTTCATGCTCAGATAAAGGTCTAACCTCTGTCAAAGCTTCTAATTCATCAATGATAGATGAAAGACGAAGCTTTTCCTTTTTGAGGATACCCATCGTATGCCTAGCCCAGCCACCAAGGAATTTACGTAATGCATGCATTTTGTTATTCCATGTGTGTATTGGGGTATGCCCGGCTACTGGTTTCTCCCACACCTCCTTAACCATGCCATGGAAGCCATCCCGAAGCAACCACCCAAGTTCAAACTTGAACTTGCGTCTATGTTGTGGTCGTGGCAACCCAGTAGTTAGGAGAATGGGTGTGTGGTCTGATATAGGCTCAATACGAGGTAGAGCATGAACAGAGACGATAGGAAATTTAGATTCCCAGCCGGTATCCATTAAAACGCAATCTAGTTTCTCATATGTCGGCTCGGGAAGACTGTTCACCCAAGTGAATTATCTTCCAATCATCGAAACCTCTCGCATATCTAGACTGTCGATGACAATATTGAAAAGGAAAGGCCAATGATTATCAAACCTACCGCGGCTTTTCTCATTTGGAAATCGAACCAAATTGAAATCCCCACCTATAAGAATGGGATAGGAATTATCTTTCGCCAGATTAACCAATTCACGGAGAAAATCGGCCTTGAACTCATCCTGGGCTGCCCCATACACGGCGACGAGGGTCCATGTGAAGTTGTCGGCCTTGTTGCGAATATGGAGTTTAACATGAAACTCACCATCTGAACTAGCTAACACATCCATAGTCCTTGTATTTACGCCAAGTAAAATGCCCTCAGAACGACCTCTAGGCGGTCGTGAAACCCAAGTAAAGTATATCCAGCCAGAAAGACGATTAAGCAGACTTACTGCGAAATCACATCTCCCCTCTTCAGAGATAGCCCAAAAAAAATCTAAATTGTATTATCTATTACATTCCGCAATGAATAAATGTTTAGCTAGGTCACGAAGACCTCTGCTATTAAAAAACATTCCATTCATGAGGAAACAATAGGAGATTTAGAACACTTCGCCCTCTTATGGGACTTACTATCTATTTTCGAACGTGCGGTCTTTGATTTACGTCCAGATGTTGTAAGCTCAATCAATGAACTGAGCCTGGGTTCATCTAGACCCACGTCCGAAACCGCTCCTACTAAATGAGAGAGTAGCTGACCATCTAATGTGGCATGCAGCTCCTCCTCATCAGTATGGGAGGCATAAGACTTGCTAGAAACACGTGGAGTAACTTTTAATCGGTCATATTCCAAATGTTTCAAAGCGTTAGTCGAAAAAGAAATATCGTTATCATTCTTTCCAATACTAACACCCACATCATGCAACTTAGAAGCAATGGCAGTGTCAGAAAAAGCAAAAAATGATTTCGATGACGACGTAATACCTTGGTTGTCGAGGTTGTGCGCTACTTTACGCCGCATAGCCTTGGCCAAGGAGTCCTCATCAGTGTCCGCAGAACCGTCGTCGGCAACCATATGCCGACAACTTCGACGTGTAGGAGTCACCCCCAACTATGGTCGCGACGTCCGCTCTGCCGCTGGAGGACGGGAAGATGGTGAAGTAGCAACGCCCTCCCCGACAGTCTCAACCGCCAGCTCTAGCGACGAGACCACCATCAGAAGCGTGTCACGGACCGACATTGCCTCGGACGATGGTTGTTGCATGTGCATGGTTGCCGATGGAGGGGGTGGCGGTGGTGTAGAAATCCCTCTCCAACAGTAACCGTCAAAGACGTTAATGTCGGTGTCATAACGATCATTGTAGAAGGGGTCGTCATCGAAGAAGAGGCTCTGCCTGGCTCCAACAGTTCCTGAACAGGAACGATCGTGTCGGAGACGCAGCTTACTAGGTCTGGCCCCTCCAAACCACCTGCCGTGTTTGCCACCTGAACATTTGTCGATTGGGCGGGGGCAACCTGCGTGCTGACCACGTGCTCGGTGGGCTGTAGCGGCCCCAAACCCATTGCATGCATGTCGGATGGTTGAGAGCTGGCCAGCTGCTCCATCGGCCGGAATGGCAGCGGACCTGGTGCATGCATGTGATTCGGGTGGACATGCACGTTCTTTCTTGTGCCCATCAACTTGTACTGCATGGTTGGCTTCCATCCAGTTGCATGCATGTTTGTCCGATCCTCCGATTCCTGAAGAGAATGCACGGGTGGCCTATCATTTTCCAGCACCGGCAAATGGACGACTTCCGCCGGAGTCTTGTGATGCTGCACCTCTGACGATCGTTCAAGACACCCACACAATGGTGAGTTAGCTCTCATATTCTCCACTAGCTGAATGCCTCGAGGAGTCTGCGGATTTGGGTTAAAAGGAGTCACGACCATCATTTCATGGCGAGTACTCGAAGTCTTGGAGGAGACCACGCCACCGAAGGACATGTCCTTGAACATGTGACACATGAACATCATTAGTAGGTGTAGAACCGGATGGCGCCTGTTTTGAGGAAAGACCGGCTTGCTCTGAGGCATCCACCTCATCGTCCTTCTCCTTCCCAATGTTATCATCGTCAGTATCATCTTCCTTACGTAAATGGAGTAAAATCCGGATCCGGAACATAGCCCGCTGGTTCTCTCCTGAATGTGAATGCATAGCCCTTGAGTTTAACCACCACATCCTTGGAAATAAAAGACCCAACATCATCTTTCTCCTTCGACAAAATCTGAGTATTTATCATGGCTACCAGAATGCGAATCACTCCACATCCTCTCAGACTGAAGAGATCAACGTCAATGGTTTTGCCCATTAAGGAGCCTACTGCCCACAAGCCCCCAAAATGATGAAGAGTGTGTGGGACACTACTACCTCTTGAGCACTACGTTGGTTTTCCCTTGAAGAGGAAAGGGTGATGCAATAAAGTAGCGTAAGTATTTCCCTCAGTTTTTGAGAACCAAGGTATCAATCCAGTAGGAGGCCACACGCAAGTCCCTCATACCTACACAAACAAATAAGAACCTTGCAACCAACGCGATAAAGGGGTTGTCAACCCCTTCACGATCACTTACGAGAGTGAGATCTGATAGAGATGATAAAATAATATTTTTGGTATTTTTATGATAAAGATTAAAAGTAAAGATTGCAAAATAAAAGGTAATAGAAATAGCTTGTTGATGGAAGATTAATATGATGGTGAATAGACCTGGGGGCCATAGGTTTCACTAGTGGCTTCTCTCAAGATAGCATAAGTATTACGGTGGGTGAGCAAATTACTGTCGAGCAATTGATAGAAAAGCGAATAATTATGAGAATATCTAGGCATGATCATGTATATAGGCATCACGTCCGTGACAAGTAGACCGACTCCTGCTTAAATCTACTACTATTACTCCACACATCGACCGCTATCCAGCATGCATCTAGAGTATTAAGTTCATAAGAACAGAGTGACGCATTAGGTAAGATGACATCATGTAGAGGGATAAACTCAAGCAATATGATATAAACCCCATCTTTTTTATCCTTGATGGCAACAATAAAATACGTGTCGTTTCCCTTTCTGTCACTGGGATCGAGCACCGCAAGATTGAACCCAAAGCTACGCACTTCTCCCATTGCAAGAAAGATCAATCTAGTAGGCCAAACCAACCTGATAATTCGAAGAGACTTGCAAAGATAACCAATCATACATAAAAGATTTCAGAGAAGAATCAAATATTGTTCATAGATAGACTTGTTCGTAAACCCACAATTCATCGGATCTCGACAAACACACCACAAAAAGAGTTACATCGAGTAGATCTTCAAGAAGATCGAGGGGAACTTTGTATTGAGATTCAAAGAGAGAGAAGAATCCATCTAGCTAATCACTATGGACCCGAAGGTCTGAAGTAAACCACTCACACATCATCGGAGGGGCCAAGGAGTTGATGTAGAGGCCCTCCATGATCGATGCCTCCTCCGGCGGAGCTCCGGAAAAGGCCCCAAGATGGGATCTCTTGGGTACAGAAGGTTGCGGCGGTGGAAATAGGGTTTCTTGGTGCTCCTGGATGTTTTCAGGGTATATGAGTATATATAGGAGGAAGAAGTAGGTCAGTTGAGCCATGAGGGGCCCACGAGGGGGGAGGGCACGCCCCCTGCCTCGTGGACTCCTTGTTTGTTTCTTGACGTCCACTCCAAGTCCTCTGGATCATGTTTGTTCCAAAAATCACGTTCCCGAAGGTTTCATTCTGTTTGGATTCCGTTTGATATTCCTTTTCTATGAAACACCGAAATAGGCAAAAAAAACAGCAATTTGCACTGGGCCTTGGGTTAATAGGTTAGTCCCAAAAATAATATAAAAGTGTAAAATAAAGCCCATTAACATCCAAAACAGATAATAGAATAGCGTGGAACAATCAGAAAGTATAGATACGTTGGAGACGTATCAAGCATCCCCAAACTTAATTCCTGCTCGTCCTCGAGTAGGTAAATGATAAAAACAGAATTTTTGATGTGGAATGCTACCTAGCATAATTCTCAATGTAATTCTCTTTATTGTGTCATGAATATTCAGATCCGAAAGATTCAAGACAAAAGTCTAATATTGACATAAAAATAATAATACTTCAAACATACTAACTAAGCAATTATGTCTTATAAAAATAACATGGCAAAAGAATGTTCATCCCTACAAAATCATATAGTTTGGTCATGCTCCATTTTCGTCACACAAGAATGATCTCATCATGCACAACCCCGATGACAAGCCAAGCAATTGTTTCACACTTTAGTAATCTCAAACTTTTTTCAACTTTCACACAATAGATGAGAGTGAGCCATGGATATAACACTATGGGTGGAATAGAATATGATGATGGGGGTTATGTGGAGAAGACAAAAAAGGAGAAAGTCTCACATCGACGCGACTAACCAATGGGCTAGGGATATGCCCATCAATTGATGTCTGAAAGATCGTGGATGTCGCCTAGAGGTGGGGGTGAATAGGCGCTTTAAAATAATTATGGTTTAGGCTTGAACAAATGCGGAATAAACCTAGCGGTTAATTTGTCAAGCACCAAACCTACAACAACTAGGCTCACCTATGTGCACCAAGAACTTATGCTAAGCAATAAAAACTACTAGGTGATATCAAGATATATGACAAGAAACAATATGGCTATCACAAAGTAAAGTGCATAAGTAAAGGGCTCGGGTAAGAGATAACCGAGGCACGCGGAGACGACGATGTATCCCGAAGTTCACACCCTTGCGGATGCTAATCTCTGTTTGGAGCAGTGTGGAGGCACAATGCTCCCCAAGAAGGCACTAGGACCACCGTAATCACCTCACGCCCTCGCGCAATGCAAGATGCCGTGATTCCACTAAGGGACCCTTGAGGGCGGTCACCGAACCCGTACAAATGGCAACCCTTGGGGGCGGTCACCGAACCTGTACACTTTGGCAACCCTTGGGGGCGGTCACCGGAACCAGTCAAATTTCTCGGGGCGATCTCCACAACCTAATTGGAGACCCCGATGCTTGCTCGGAGCTTTACACCACAATGATTGAGCTCTGAACACCACCAACCGTCTAGGGCGCCCAAGCACCCAAGAGGAACAAGCTCAAGGGTACCAAGCACCCAAGAGTAATAAGCTTCTCAAACCGATGCACCAAATGCAATGGCAAGGGCACACGGAGTGCCCAAGTCCTTCTCCCCCAAATCCCACCAAAGCAACTAATGCTAGGGAGGAAAATGAGAGGAAGAACAAGAAGGAGAACACCAAGAACTCTAAGATCTAGATTCAAGGGGTTCCCCTCACATAGAGGAGAAAGTTATTGGTGGAAATGTGGATCTAGATCTCCTCTCTCCTTTCCCCCTAAAACTAGCAAGAATCCATGGAGGGATTGAGAGTTAGCAAGCTCGAAGAAGGTCAACAATGGGGGAAGAACACGAGCTCAAGAGATAAGGTTCAAAGGGGAAGAAGACCCCCTTTTATAGGACCTCCCGAATCCAACCGTTATGTGCTCAGGTCGTGCACAAGCGGTACTACCGCTTGGAGGAGCGGTACTACCGCTTAGCACGGTCAAGACATCCCAACAAGAGAGAAAAACACGAGTTGTAGTTCTGCCAGAGAGGTAGTACTGCTCTAGGGAGAGGTAGTACCGCTTACCACTTATAAGCGGTACTAACGCTCGGGAGGAGAGGTAGTACCGCTTACCGCATATAATAGGTACTACCGCTTGGGTGGAGGTAGTACCGCTTACCGCTTATAAGAGGTACTACCGCTCTACTACCGCGAAACCAGACACAAAAAGACGCATCCCCAGAAGCAGCGGTAGTACGCGCGGCACAGGGCCATGGTACTGCCGCTTACAAGCGGTACTACCGCTCTAGAGAGCAGTACTACCGCTTGAGACTTTCAGGAACACAACAGAGAAAATAGAGGATGCAATAAAGCCTAAATTGCCACAACTTCTGCATATGAGCTCCGAATTGAGCAAACTCAGGCTTGTTGGAAACAAGACGACAAGTAGCATCAAAAAAACGTCTGGTTAGTAAGAAGAGGCAGGGGAGGTATGCCTAACAAATAGAGGAGTGAAACCTCCAACAGAGAAGAACGGGCATAACCTCCAACATCGAAAACATCATAGAAGATGCAAGTGAACTCCGTTTTCGATGAACTCGAGCTTGTCATCAAGATGACCATAAGCTCCAAAACTCATAAAGAGAACCAAACAAGAACCAAGAAAGGTGATGCAAGGATGCAATGTTTTGAGCTCTCTACGAACGATACAATCAAGCTACTCATCGAGAGCCCCCCTTGGTAGTACGGCAATCGATCCTATAACCCGGTCTCCCAACTACCACCATGAGACCGGAAAAATAGAAAACCTATCAAGGGAAAACCTTTGGCTTGCACATGGTCCACTTGAGCTAGATGATGACGATCTTGACTCCCTCAAGTTGGACCATCTTTCTTGATTGCTTTGGCTCGATGAAGACTAGTTGATTGCTCCCCATACTCCACTATGGGTGAGCCACTCTTCCGCACATCTTCATAAATCCATTGTTACCACAATGGACGACAAGCTTCAAGCATTTGATCTCTTCATGATGCTCCACTTGAACTTGCTCACCGCAACCTAACCCCACAAAGAACTCTCACGAAGACCATGGGTTAGTACACAAAGCGTAATTGACAATGCTTACCGTACCATGGGATCACTTGATCCCTCTCAGTACATCTTCTACGCTTTGTTGGTTGATCAACTTGATTCATTCTTTGACTTAGTCTTGATCAACCTCTCACAAGACCAATCTTTAGGTAATTCCTTGAATAGAACCTTGGTCGACACAAACTCTCCTTGAAACCAACACATGTACTCCAAGAAAAGCCTATGGACAAAACCTTCAAATATAACTCAAGGCAACCATCAGTCCATAGAGATTGTCATCAATTACCAAAACCAAACATGGGGGCACCACATGTTCTTTCAATCTCCCCCATTTTGGTAATTGATGACAATCACTTTCAAGAGAGTTTATACAAGGAATTATGCATCACTATGCAATGCAACAACCAATAATGGCAACAACCAATAATGCATGCGTATGAGATGCAAAAGCTTAGGAACAAAACCAAAGCAAGGAGAAGACTCTGAAGACTTCTGCACAAAACTCTATGAAACTTCTCCCCCATTGGCATCGATTGCCAAAATGGGCGTAACGCTAAGAAGACCAATATAAAAAAGGTGTTCCTCCAAAAGTTGTGTATTTCTCAACAAGAGAGTGGAATGCCATACACATATCCAAAGGTAATACTTGGAGGAAGACCAACTATATTGAGGCACCGAGATTGCTAAAGGAATGATATGCCACAAGGACATAACAAAGAGAGACACAAGAAATCAAGCAATCAAAAGATACCAATTGAAGCATGTAGCGACCAGACCTCAAACGGTCCAATCTCTATGCTCAGGTGTCATCCCTGGATCAGTAATGCTGACACTACACAGTACTTGAAGGATTTATAACAGAGTAGCAATCACACACTTATTACATCGAGTGTCTTAAAAGAGAACTTATTACAATAAATATGGCTTAAGGCCATCTAATAACGATAACAACGGAAGGCTTGGAAGATAAGTGAGTCCATCAACTCCAATGGCATCACTGAGTATAATCAACTCCAACGGCATCACTGAGTATAGAACCACGACCTAAGGCACCTTAATCGTTGTCTGAAAAGTCTGCAACATTAACGTTGCAGCCCGAAACGGGTCAGCACATGGAATATGCTGGCAATGTAACACATAGAGAGTAATAAAAGAATATGGCTATTCTATATGCATATATGGCTGGTGGAAAGCTCTATGGTTACAATTTTGCGTAAAGCCAATTTTTCCCTACTTCAAAGGAATAAATTTTATTTAACTATCATGGTAGTTGTTAAACATTGAGAATGGTTGACAGCATTCTCAATCCCAATTAAGCAACATCATTAAAAACCAACAAAATTAATTTGAGTAACATGATGAGATTCACATGATAATCCGGGTACTAGATACTCAAGATGTCCATAACCGGGGACATGGCTAACCATGATTAGTTTATACACTCTGCAAAGGTTTGCGCACTTTTCCCCACAAGACCCGATCTCCTCCGTTGGATCTCTCGCACTACAAGGTGTTTGAGAAACGGATGACCGAGACATAGTCTTTCAGAAGCGCTAGCACCTTATGAACGGGTAGACCGTACCAACCTACATCCCCTACATCTGCTAGTCTACCACTGTAAGAGTTCGCACGACTTAGTCAATTATGCTAGAGCCCATAGTAGCTTGTGGCTGCACACCGAAGTTTCTAGCATGAATAATCTCATGATCCCTTTGAGCCTGGGTGGCGGTCCAAAAGAAAACAGGCAATCGCTGGAATACCCAGGTGCCTCAATCCACCCAGATGTGTGTTTAGGTTGCCACCTTAAATAAACCATTAATTAACAATCTCACATCTGTCATGGATACACTCACCCAATCCACGTCTACTAGCATAGCATAGCAATAATAAGCAAACGTAGAGTAACTCCCAAAGGTTCGATAATAAACAGGTAATAGGTTCTACCTCAACTACTCCCCAAACCCACAATTTAATTAGATCCTAATCATGCAATGTGTGAGGATTGATCTAATGCAATAAAACTGGGTAGTAGGAGATATGATCAAAGTGTTACTTGCCTTGCTGATGATCCGGGAAACCTAGCGATTCGAAGTAGCAAGCGGCGCACTCCGGGTACTCTATCGCAAACAAACAAGCACACAATAAGTACTCAACTAATGCACAGGTAAAACACGAGTAAGAGATCTAACCAGAAGGTTCAACTTAAGAACTCCGGTTGGCAAAAAGAATCAAAACGAACGAAGCAACGAAAGACAAACGGCAAAAGAAAAAACCTTCGTTTACTATCCTGGACCTAGGGCAATTTTTAGAGTGGCAAAAACTTGTTTGAGTTGGTTAGACGGAAAGAGGGTTTCAAGACGAAACTCCAGGCGCTTGAATCACCTGATTCCGATAAATGAGCGAAAAGTTAAACTAAAACAAACATCGGATCAGAGATCGCGATCAGAAAAACCGCGGATTTAAATCCGAGAAAAAGAAAAACGACGAACAGGTTAACGAACGAACGTTCATTAACAGGAACTAAACGAAAAATGCGTTCGTTAAAACGAACGGACGAGCGGGCGCTCACTAATTAAATAAACCGGAGAAAAACCGATCTATTTAAATAAAAAATGAAAACTAGGGTTTTCTAAAAAACCGAAACTGCTTTTTCTCAAAAACCGGTCGGCGGCTACCTCGACAGCGGCGCTCCGGCGGGGCGGCGGGTGGCACGGCGGCTTCGGGCAGCGCGGGGGCGGCGGCAGGCGCGAGGCGGCGGGGCGGCTTGCGGCGGCTTGCGGCAGCGGCAGGCGGCGCGGGGCGGCGTGGGGTGGCGGCAGCGGCGGCTCGGGGCTCCAGGGGGGGCTCCGATGGGGTTATAAAGGAGGGGGGCATGGCTTGGGGAAGGGGGCGACGGGCGGCGGCGGCTCGGGATCGGACTCCCGAGTCCGGTGGCTGTGCGAGCGGTGAAGGCGGCGGCGGCTTGGGCCGGCCTGGCTCGGCTGGGCCCTTGGCCCAGTCGGGCGCGGTTTTTTTTTAAAACAATTTCGCTGCGCCTAAAAAAATTTTCTAGAAAAAAATTAAAAATCTAAAAATGCCAAAACAAATTTTCTCCGTCTAAATAAAATATTTAGAACAAGATGAACATTTTTTGGCTCTAAATGCAATTTTTGAAAACGTGCAATTTTTCCTAAATTCAAATAAAATAGCAAATAAAACCAAAATAAAACCTTATTTGATTTTTTATTAAATCCTCAATATTTCTTTATTTATGGGAAAGTAATTTTATTCCCTCTCTCATATTTTGATAATAGAAATAACTGAAGATAAAATAAATAAAATCTAATGATCCTATTTTCAAAATTTGAGAAAAACTCAAATATGAAAATAACAAAATCCCCAACTCTCTCCGAGGGTCCTTGAGTTGCGTAGAATTTCTAGGATCCACCAAAAGCAATAAAATATGATATGCAAAGATGATCTAATGTATAACATTCCAAATTGAAAATTTGGGATGTTACAAAGCAAGCAATCAACGGATATCAATTGAACTAACTAGACCAGATATCCTAAGAGCCACATGAATAAAGGATGTTATGATATGAGCATAGGAGTGTTCTAAAGAAACTAGAGAAGCTCCCCATTATTTATGCACGCATAAGAATATGTGTATTTGGATACAAAGTGCACACAATAGGATCATAGCTCCCCCAGAATCAATAGAAACTTATAACAAGTGCAAGTGAGCATATAGGAAACAAAGCCTACTACTTGCAACAAACACAAGGTTGAGCAACAAGTAAAAGAGGCAAATTAAGAATGGGCTCAACCAAAATGATGTGTGTGAGTCAAGGCAATGCACTTGAGAAGACTAATGTACGGATGAGCATTAAGCATCAATAAAGTCTTGAAAGAATGAGGCAACACGGTGCAAGGCCTATCATTCCCACACACAAGTAAATGGGTTCACAAGCTGACTAATAAGCATATAAAGAACCTATGCTTGTGACAACCCGTGGTGAAGATAGAAGATGAAAGCCTCATCAAGACGAGGGATACCAATTAAGATGGCAAAAGCCTCGTAAAGATAAGCATGAGGAAAATAATCTTCACCACACAAGAGTGCATCAAGATGCAACGAGATAAGACACGGACTCAAGGCAAAAGCTTTCACGGAGCCACCAAAGAAATAACATAAGAAAGACAAGGTGGACGTGAAAGAAAGGATATCAACTAGATATGCAACTTCTCTCAATTGTATAAGATTCTAGGTAGATGACATCATGATGATATATATCTACAAAGAAGGATGTACACCCGAAATAGTTACAACACGAGGAACAAGATATCCAAAAGGAAGTCATACATATACCAATAAGATATTTGCTTGGAAGCATAGCACATGGCTAGAAATGGTCTTATTGTATATAAATGAATTCCTACCATACAATCATCAAAGACATCACAACTAGCAACATGAGATTGTCGTTGAGATGCTTTGAGAAAGGAAACAAGTATCACAGGATGGAATGAATATCATGCCAAGATGCAACCTACACAAGGTTGAATGCAAGAAAAGAATGCATGAATAGATACTTGTTACCAAGATATTATTGGAAGGATGTAGAAGAAACCAATTGAAGGTAGTAGATATCCAAAGATTGGTCATGTGAGTGTTGAGCTGATTACAAGCATGTCTTGAAGAAGAAGATGGTGTGATCATTCATGTATACCTTCAAGACATCATCCAAATGAGAAGCTTGAAGTATAGTAGTTCATTGAGCATCCTAGCTTGACTCCAATAAGCACATGGTGACACCACCTTCCTTGTGAGTGAGCCGAGCATCCAATGCATCTCCAATTGTTCCTAGAACAACAACACAAACAAAATGGTACCCAAACTCATTGGGACCATAGAGTTAGAAACACCAATACATAGGACAAACTCCACATAAATATGTGCACATTGAAATGAAATAGAATTTCATGCACATCTCATACAATTTGAGACTTGGTGGAGTTTCCCCTATATATTGGGTCAAGGAAAGAAAGAAAGCATGCCAAAGAGACTACATGAAGTTAATATGCATGCTCAATACTCTCAAGAACCGATACCAAAAGTCAAAGAAATACCAAGTGAAGAAAAGATACCAAAAGAATGAATCATCACTTGGAAGATATCAAATGAAAGATACAACAAGGAATGAGATATCCATTGATACACGCAAAAAGAAAGATGTCAAACTCCCAAAAGAGAGATTGGTTCCATACAAACCAAGTGCTCTACAAAGTTTCATGATGGCACAAAGTACCAAAAAGAAACCGTTTGCATTCCACCAACACATACTTGATAAGGATCACAAGGTGAGTGTTCTAAGAAAAATAGAATAGCTCCCCCAAGCATTGTGCATTATAGAGAATTTGCATTTGAATACAAAAAGCACAAGATGGGATCACCACTTTCACTATATCTAACAAACACTAGACAAGCTCAAGGAAATAACAAGATCCACAAGTGGTATGGAATACAATGGGAGTTGACACAATCCTAGGCAAGAGATAAGGCAAATAAAAGCAAAGGCCAATGTAAAGATGATCAAAAATTTCTACCACACATAAGAGTGTACCCACTGTCAAAAGACAAGAAGTATTTGGAAATAATTCCCGGTGGTAGATAGCAAGGATATCCGACATCATCTTCACACCAAAACTAAAAGCAAATTGCAACTTGTAGAGCTAACATGCCACCTAGGAACAAGATAAATTTACAATATCAACTCTAGGTGACAATATCTCAAATGTACACATTTTCTTGGCTAGTAATATACACATAGCATATTACCCCCCCCCCCATAATGTGATACCAAATAAGTATAAACAAGAGGAAAATAAAAGGATCCAACAAGAGATAATTAATGGACTATTTAGAATTTGAATTTCTCATGAGAAGACATACCACATAGCGACTAGATAATCTTGAAATATAAATACTAGATGGTATTACTCATGTACACACATTTATAGGATTATGAGGTGCACAAAGCACATCACTCCCCCATAATGGGATATTCCATTAATCTCTCACAAGAGCCAACTAAGAAATAAACAAGATGCAAAAGGCTCAACACATGACACGCACGTACATGATGTGCAAACCAACACACACATACTTGATTGCTCAAGATAATCAAGTTGGAATCACAACATATACAAGCACATGCAAGGAACGAAACCAAACATGCAAAGGGGCAGGTAACTATCGATGTAAACACTTTAAGCACGAGTTACCACAAGGAGGAACATTGGATATAAGATAGAAACTTGATAATCCGAATGACTTGGCTTGAGAAAATAAGAATGATGAAGTCCCCTTAATTCTTCATAATGTAGCCCTGTCTCCAATGACCACCAAGAACACCTATTGATCAAGTATGAGCTAGTTGGTCCCCAACCAAGTTGGGTCCTAAGAGGTTAGTCACAATAGGCTTGGCTACCCAAATGGTTCTTTTCTTGACACCACTTTGAGCACCAACAAATTTGGCAAACACATTGCCAACCTTATCCTTCCCAATAGAATAGATATCATCAATTAGAATAGGGTTGGATAAGGTACCATTTGTGCATGAAGAAGCGACGTGGCCTTTTTCACGACATAGGTAGCAACGTCTACTCTTTACTTTCTTCTCACTTGATTTCTCAACTTGAGAAGCATTAGCTTGAGTTTTCTTGGGAAGAGGCCTTTCTTCAACTTGAGGTTGAGCATGAGAATGAACTTGTGGTTGCTTCCCTTGTTGCTTGTCACTAATGGCCTTCTTCTTCAAAGGGCAAGATCTAACATGATGTCCTTCAATTTTGCACATGAAGCAAATGATCTTGGCCGAATTCTTGACTTGTTTATGGCCCTTCTTCTTGTTGCTCTTGGACTTCTTCTTCTTCTTGGAGTTGAATCCAAGTCCACCTTTGTCATTGGCGGGTTTTTGCATGCTCAAGATGTTGCTGAGAGTAAATTTCCCTTCATGACTCTTTTCCAAGTCTTTCTTCAAAGAAGTGACTTGGGCCTTGAGCTATTTGATTTCCTATACATGGTTAGTATCAACACAAGTATTAGAGGAAGTATAAGCTTCATCGTTAGAGCAACAAGGCAAGGAAAGCAATTCATCACAAGATGTACCAACATTATGAGTAGATGAATTACAAGGACTAGCACATGGCAATATAGCATTTTGACTAGAAGTAGTGCTAGTATCCACATGAGGCTCACTAGATGTTACCTTAGCAAGCATGGCCTCATGAGATATCTTTAGCACATTATGGGATACTAGAAGATCATCATGAGAGCTTGAGAGCTTGTCATGGCTTTCTTCCAATTTCCCATAATTGCTAGATAGCAACTCTAGTTGAGCCCGTAGCTCAACATTCTCCTTCAAAATGGATGCTTCACATGTAATAGATTTAGTAGCACAAGCATCATCAATAATAACAAGAGGAGAAGGCAACTTGGCAAGCTATTTTGAATATGAAGCTTTAAGTTGTGCATGAGACTCGGTGAGTTTGATGAGCTCACTCTTAATGACCCTTGAGCCATTTTCGAGGTGCCCAAAGTCCTCAAGGAGTTTAGCATGCGCAACTTCAAGCTTCTCATTTTTAGTTTCAAAAACATTGGCCACCTCAAGAGCTCTATCATGAGATTCCTTCACTCTAGATAATTCTAGAGCAAAAGTCTCCTTAAGAGATTCCTTGGTGGTTTGTTCAAGTTCGAGAGCTTGGGAGAGGTCCGCGATCTCATTAGCGTAATCACGCTCATGACCTTCCATTTTATCAATGGTGACCTCATGCTCCTCAAGACGAGATTCCAACTCATCAATATATTTCTTGCCCTCAATAGCAATAGACATGATTTCCATGAAGTTGGAACGAGCAATTTTATTCTTAAGAAGAGCTTTAAAAATCATTTCCCCCTTAATTTTTAAGGAGGCAACATCATTCTCTTCATCATAATCAACATCATCATCACTCTTTCCATCATCAATATCATCACAAGATATATTGGGATTCAAAGTGGGAGATACCTTTGAAGCCTTGGCCATAAAGGAAAATGCAATAGATGATGATGTAGGATCCCTTGAAGCACCATCCAAGACCACATCTTGTTCCATGGAGTGTTGGGTATCCTCTACATTGTTAGCACAACAACTCAATGAAATACATGCATTTTTATCATGGCAACAAGATATAGTAAGCATATCATCATGAGATTTCGTCAAGCAGTTTTTACATGATATGCAAGGACTATCAACACAAGCATGTGAAACATTTGGAGTGCTCGAAGTGCTAAAGTCCAAAGATGAAGCATTGCAATAAGAAAGTGATGAGGGATTATCAACAATAAACCCACTATCATCATTGCAATGAACACCGCTACTCACCATGTCATTACCTTGTGGCAAACCACATGTAGGTGAAGTAGAAGAAGTTGAGAACGCAACACGACCGGAGGTGGAGGGAGAACAATAATCCTTACAAATCTTGGACACACCATATTTATCTTGAAGCTTTGTCCACAACTCATGAGCATCCCGGAATGACACGAGTTGAAATAAAACTACATTGCTCAAAGCATCGAAAAGCACATTAGAAGCTTGAGCATTGAGATAAGAGTTTTTCTCAACCTCTAAAGATAATCTTTGGGGATCCTTTGGAGGAGAAAAACCCATATCTACAATTCGCTCTAAATTTGGGTCCATGACCCTAAAGAGATTAAGCATGCGAATTACCCAAACATCAAAATTTGTGCCATCGAAACTAAGAGTGTCAGAGAATCCTAAACCCCTATTCGACATCATTAATCTCTAGGCGGTTAAGCCTAACAAGAGAGACGAGGCTCTGATACCAATTGAAAGATCGTGGATGTCGCCCAGAGGGGGAGGTGAATAGGCACTTTAAAATAATTACGGTTTAGGCTTGAACAAATGCGGAACAAACCTAGCGGTTAATTTGTCAAGCACCAAACCTACAACAACTAGGCTCACCTATGTGCACCAACAACTTATGCTAAGCAATATAAACTACTAGGAGATAGTAAGATATGTGACAAGAAACAATATGGCTATCACAAAGTAAAGTGCATAAGTAAAGGGCTCGGGTAAGAGATAACTGAGGCACGCGGAGACGATGATGTATCCCGAAGTTCACACCCTTGCGGATGCTAATCTCCGTTTGGAGCGGTGTGGAGGCACAATGCTCCCAAAGAAGCCACTAGGGCCAGCATAATCTCCTCACGCCCTCGCACAATGCAAGATGCCGTGATTCCACTAAGGGACCCTTGAGGGCGGTCACCGAACTCGTACAAATGGCAACCCTTGGGGGCGGTCACCGAACCCGTACACTTTGGCAACCCTTGGGGGCGGTCACCGGAACCCGTCAAATTGCTTGGGGCGATCTCCACAACCTAATTGGAGACCCCGACGCTTGCTCGGAGATTTACACCACAATGATTGAGCTCCGAACACCACCAACCGTCTAGGGAGCCCAAGCACCCAAGAGGAACAAGCTCAAGGGTACCAAATACCCAAGAGTAATAAGCTTCTCAACTTGTAACTTCAACGTATCACCGTGTTGAACTCAAACCGATGCACCAAATGCAATGGCAAGGGCACACGGAGTGCCCAAGTCCTTCTCCCCCAAATCCCACCAAAGCAACTAATGCTAGGGAGTAAAATGAGAGGAAGAACAAGAAGGAGAACACCAAGAACTCCAAGATCTAGATCCAAGGGGTTCCCCTCACATAGAGGAGAAAGTCATTGGTGGAAATGTGGATCTAGATCTCCTCTCTCCTTTCCCCCCAAAACTACCAAGAATCCATGGAGGGATTGATAGTTAGCAAGCTCGAAGAAGGTCAACAATGGGGGAAGAACACGAGCTCAAGAGATAAGGTTCAAAGGGGAAGAAGACCCCCTTTTATAGGACCTCCCAAATCCAACCATTATGTGCTCAGGTCGTGCACAAGCGGTACTATCGCTTGAAGGAGCAGTACTACCGCTTAGCACGGTCAAAACATCCCAATGAGAGAGAAAAACACGAGCTGTAGTTCTGCCAAAGAGGTAGTACCGCTCTGGGGAGAGGTAGTACCCCTGACAACTAATAAGGGGTACTACCGCTTGGGAGGAGAGGTAGTACCGCTTACCGCTTATAAGAGGTACTACCGCTCTACTACCGCAAAACCCGACACGAAAAGACGCATCCCCAGAAGCAGCGGTAGTACGCGCGGCACAAGGCCGTGGTACTACCGCTTACAAGTGGTACTACCGCTCTAGAGAGCAGTACTACCGCTTGAGACTTTCAGGAGCACAACAGAGAAAATAGACGATGCAATAAAGCCTAAATTGCCACAACTTCTGCATATGAGCTCTGAATTGAGCAAACTCAAGCTTGTTGGAAACAAGACGACGGGTAGCATCAAAACAATGACTGTTTAGTAAGAAGAGGCAGGGGAGGTATGCCTAACAAATGGAGGAGTGAAACCTCCAACAGAGAAGAACGGGCATAACCTCCAACATCGAAAACATCATAGAAGATGCAAGTGAACTCCGTTTCGATGAACTCGAGCTTGTCATCAAGATGACCATAAGCTCCAAAACTCACAAAGAGAACCAAACAAGAACCAAGAAAGATGATGCAAGGATGCAATGGTTTGAGCTCTCTACGTACGATATGATCAAGCTACTCATCGAGAGCCCCCCTTGATAGTACGGCAATCGATCCTATAACCACCATGAGACTGGAAAAATAGAAAACCTATCAAGGGCAAACCTTTGGCTTGCACATGGTCCACTTGAGCTAGATGATGACGATCTTGACTCCCTCAAGTTGGACCACCTTTCTTGATTGCGTTGGCTCGATGAAGACTAGTTGATTGCTCCCCATACTCCACTATGGGTGAGCCACTCTTCCGCACATCTTCATAAATCCATTGTTACCACAATGGACGACAATCTTCAAGCATTTGATATCTTCATGATGCTCCACTTGAACTTGAACACCGCAACCTAACCCCATAAAGAACTCTCACGAAGACCATGGGTTAGTACACGAAGCGTAATTGACAATGCTTACCATACCATGGGATCACTTGATCCCTTTCGGTACATCTTCTATGCTTTGTGAGTTGATCAACTTGATTCACTCTTTGACTTAGTCTTGATCAACCTCTCACAAGACCAATCTTTAGGTAATTCCTTGAATAGCACCTTGGTCGACACAAACTCTCCTTGAAACCAACACATGAACTCCAATAAAAGCCTATGGACAAAACCTTCAAATATAACTCAAGGCAACCATTAGTCCATAGAGATTGTCATCAATTACCAAAACCAAACATGGGGGCACCACCTGTTCTTTCAATGTCTGTGCAAGGAGTAGGGATTTCCATGCAACGGATGCACTAGAGCTATAAATGTATGAAAGCTCAACAAAAGAAACTAAGTGGGTGTGCATCCAACTTGCTTGCTCAGGAAGACCTAGGGCATTTGAGGAAGCCCATTGTTGGAATATACAAGCCAAGTTCTATAATGAAAAATTCCCACTAGTATATGAAAGTGACAAAACAAGAGATTCTCTATCATAAGGATCATGGTGCTACTTTGAAGCACAAGTGTGGAAAAAAGGATAGTAGCATTGCCCCTTTTTATTTATCTTTTTTGGGGGACAATGCTCTATTAATGATGATCATCACACTTCTATTTATTTACAACTCAATGATTACAACTCGATACTAGAACAAAGTATGACTCTATATGAATGCCTCCGGCGGTGTACCGGGAAGGGCAATGGATCAGGAGTGACATGTATGAAAAATTATGAATGGTGGCTTTGCCACAAATACGATGTCAACTACATGATCATGCAAGGAAATATGACAATGATGATGTGTGTCATGATAGATGGAACGGTGGAAAGTTGCATGGCAATATATCTCGGAATGGCTATGTAAATTCCATAATAGGTAGGTATGGTGGCTGTTTTGAGGAAGATATAAGGAGGTTTATGTGTGACAGAGCGTATCATATCACGGGGTTTGGATGCACCGGCGAAGTTTGCACCAACTCTCAAGGTGAGAAAGGGCAATGCACGGTACCGAAGAGGCTAGCAATGATGGAAGGGTGAGAGTGCGTATAATCCATGGACTCAACATTAGTCATAAAAACTCACATACTTATTGCAAAAATATAAAAGCCATCAAAAACCAAGCATTACGCGCATGCTCCTAGGGGGGTAGATTGGTAGGAAAATACCATCGCTCGTCCCTGACCGCCACTCATAAGGAAGACAATCAAATAACACCTCGTGTTTCAAATTTGTTACACAACGGTCACCATACGTGCATGCTACGGGACTTGCAAACTTCAATGCAAGTATTTCTCAAATTCAAAACTACTCAACTAGCACACTCTAATATTACCACCTTTATATCTCAAAACAATTATCACGTATCAAACTTCTCCTAGTACTCAATGCACTTTTTATGAAAGTTTTTATTATACCGATCTTGGATGCCTATTATATTAGAACTAAATTCATAACCAAAGCAAATTACCATGCTGTTCTAAGGGACTCTCAAAATAATATAAGTGAAGCATGAGAGATAAATAATTTCTATAAAATAAAACCACCACCATGCTCTAAAAGATATAAGCAAAGCACTAGAGCAAAATTATCTAGCTCAAAAGGTATAAGTGAAGCACATAGAGTATTCTAATAAATTCCGATTCATTTGTGTCTCTCTCAAAAGGTGTGTACAGCAAGGATTATTTTGGTAAGCTAAAAAGCAAAGACTCAAATCATACAAGACGCTCCAAGCAAAACACATATCATGTGGTGAATAAAAATATAGCTCCAAGTAAAGTTACCAATGGATGAAGACGAAAGAGGGGATGCCTTCCGGGGCATCCCCAAGCTTAGGCTTTTAGTTGTCCTTGGATTTTACCTTGTGGTGCCTTGGGCATCCCCAAGCTTAGGCTCTTGCCTCTCCTTGTTCCATAATCCATCAAATCTTTACCCAAAACTTGAAAACTTCACAACACAAAACTTAAAAGAAAATCTCGTGAGCTCCATTAGTAAAATAAAATAAACCACCACTTGAAGGTACTGTAATGAACTCATTCTTTATTTATATTGGTGTTAAACCTACCGTATTCCAACTTTTCTATGGTTCATAAACTCTATTACTAGTGTCAGATTTCGGGTTCCGGCAGACCCTTGAGGTTCGAACACTAGGGTGCGCGCGGAGATCTCTCCCCTACCGATATACGTCCAATCTCCTTGCGTGATCTAAGCTGGAAACAACGAACAACACAAGGGACACGAGGTTTATACTGGTTCGGGCCACCGTTGTGGTGTAATACCCTACTCCAGTGTGTGGTGTGGTGGATTGCCTCAGGGGCTGATGATGAACAGTACAAGGGAAGAACAGCCTTGCGAGAGGTGTTCTTGAGCCGGTGCGATGAACTGCTTGGGTGAGTTCAGTCGCCTCCCTCTCTCTCTGCTAGGGCTCTACCAGATCTCTAGCTGTCCTCCCTACTCTGTGGTGGCTAGCTCTATTTATAAAGGCCCTGGGCCTCTCCCCAAATAATGAGCAGGAAGGGCGCCAACAATTGGCCATTTTGAAGGGGAACATATAGGACAAGTTATCCTGACCAAAGGTGCTCTTCGGCTGCCAAAAGCACTGGTGATGACGCCGTCTTGGGCTCCACGGTGACCTCTATCCTGCCGCTCTAATGGTCTTGGTCTTGTTGCACCGGAATGGTAACCTTTGCCCGATGCCTTGGCCTGTGCTTGCCCCCTTTGCACCAAAGGGGAAACAAGGACACTGCGCAGGCCAGCGCCCGCCTGGCGCCCGTCTGGTCTCAATCGTCATGGCTTGCGTCATGGGCTCCTTGCGAGGTACCCCTGCCTTGATCGCTCCGCCTCCTCGCGAGCCTGCCTGATGAGGTTGCCTCTGAGGAAGCTTCCGGTCGTCCGCCCCGCGAGGCTTGGCCCCTCGCGAGGGTCTTGAGCTTGAGCTGATGAAGATGGGCCACGCTGGGCCCCAACTTGAGCCACGCCGCAGGCCGTAGGCAGGAAAGTCTGCAGACCCCCATTCCTAGAACGCCAACAGTAGCCCCCGGGCCCAAGGCGCGCCCAGGCTTGGCCTAGCAGGGAGCGAAGAGGCAAGCGCGAAGCACCGCGGGCCCAAAAAGCCTGCGGCCTCGGGCGCCGCGTGGCGATTGATTGGTCGTGGACATCTGCGCTTCCCCACAACGCCTTGTTACGCGCCCGGCTAAGCGGACCTGTAGTTGCACACAGTTGTTCCTCCTTT
Organism: Triticum urartu; assembly: GCF_003073215.2. NCBI lineage: Eukaryota > Viridiplantae > Streptophyta > Magnoliopsida > Poales > Poaceae > Triticum > Triticum urartu. The sequence goes on along the minus strand of NC_053023.1, from coordinate 494,565,517 downwards.
CCGCTGCTCGCTTGCCTCCTACCTTTCCTTCTTCTTCGGGCTCCAGCCTCCGCCACCAATCCGGCTCAAGATTTTCCTCCTCTTCACCGTCATGGCGCCGATGAAGAAAGGAACGGGAAAGAAGCCCGCGCCTTCGCCCCGCACACCTCCGGCGGCGACCCCCGCCGTTGCTCGATCGATCATACTCAATCCAGAAGCTTTGAACAAGGTCCGCTCCGCCCTTGCCACTATCTTCAACGAGTGCAGTAGGACCACAGTCTGGCCTGCGTCCCATGCCTCCCTTGATAGGATCGTCACAGAGGTCCGATTCTTCGCCGATGCCCTATGGGCGGGTCTGGTTCCCCCCTTTTCCGCTTTCTTCGATGCGCTGATCTCCCATTATCAGATCCGCATGATGCACCTTGGGCCGGAGTCCATTACTCTTCTGGCTGTCTTTGCTTTTGTTTGCGAGGCGGTGATAGGCATTCCTCCTTACGTTGCCCTGTTGCGCCACTTCTTTTCCTTGCGCCTGAGCGACCCCACTCAGTGCTCAGGGTGTGTGAGCTTCCTAGCCGTGCCAGAGACAGTCGCTTCAGGGATCGACTTCGTCCTTCCTCCTCCTGAGGCCAGGTTCAAAGAGCGGTGGCTATACGTGGACGTTGGAGTCCCCAATCCTCTGCTCTCGCACCCGACCTCGCCTGCTGTTCCTCACGCGGGTTGGGATCATGAGGTGCTCGCGAGCCCCCGGCTCGCCTTTGTCTGGGCGCCGCTTCCAGAGTTTGAGGGCGCTCAATGTGACAGCACCCAAGGTGGTGAAGGAGTTCCTCCAATGTCGCATTGCTCCTCTCCAGTGCCACTCTCGCCGGATGTGGGACTTTGCGGGGCATAGAGACCGCATGCGGCTTCAGGAGGAGGACTTGGCGCCTGAAGCGCTATGGACGATGCTCAGGGTCTTGACTGGCGATCCTTCCCCAGGCAGCCTTCGGAGTAATGGTGTCCTCTTGTATCTTTGCTCCGGTAGGGCCGATTTTGTGAGGTAGATGCCCAGCTTCGACGAGTGGGGGCTGCGCCCGGCTGGCTGCACGGGGCCCCGCAAGAACCCAGCCGCCGTGGTGGCTCCCCCTACTGCCCACAGCGGTCCTTCCTCGGGCGACAGGGCAGGAAGACGAGAACTGGCGGGAGTTGAGGCGACCGATGTCGAGGTGCCGACGCCGCGAGAAGCCTCGAAGGCGGCGTCTCCCAAGGCCTGCCTTGGAGCGGCGGCGGTTGCGGAGTTGCGGACTATGGTTCCTGAGGCCGGGGCTCCCGAGGCCCTAGCCGTTCCTCGCGAGGCAACGCCTGACGGCGCCCCCCAGGCTGACTCCTCCAGCGCTGATCATCTTGACGCTTCTTCCGCACTAGAGACCAACCCCTGCGCCGAGCGCTTGGGTCGGTTCCGCGTAGACTTCGAGGCCCTCCGCAAGAGGAAGGAGGCCTTGGGTGGCAATGACCGCCCTTGCCACTTGCTGAAGCGCAGGAAGTACTTTGCCATGGACGAGTAAGTCTTCTTCTTTCTCTGCTCATTTACTTTGCTATCCCTGCGACTGATTGTGGCCTTTCAGGCCCTGCCCTGCGAAACTCGCCGAGTCAGCCCGGGAGCCATCCCCCAAGCTCCGCCTCCTCCGCTGGCCCTGGCGCGCCGAGCTCGAGCGGCACCCCTGCTGCTAGACCGGTTGGTGGAATGGTCCGTTCCATAGGGCACCTCGAGCCTGCGCGCCCGCTGTCCTTTCTTCATGAGGCCTCCTGGGGCACATCCGGCTTGCCCCGCGTTCCTTCTCTGATCATAGATGGTGAATGGCTGAAGTCTGTCTTTGGCTCCTCCTCCGTGGGTGGACCGACGCAAGGCCGGATTCCCAGAGAGGTCCGTTCGGTGATGGCTGGGACGCCAGGCCGGATTCCCAGAGAGGTCCGTTCGGTGATGGCTGGGACGCCAGCCCCAGCCCCGCGCCGGGAGGGGGCTTGCCGCCTCGGGGCCCTCCGCATGCCCCGGTGGAAGAGGGTGATGCGGGAGACGTGCTCAGGCGCGCTTGGGAGCGACGCTCCCTTCGCGAAGAGTTCCTCCAGAGGGCGGCGAATGCGGTGAGCTGGATCGGGGCAGAGCTTGCTGACGAGGATGCGTGCCTCGAGGCCGAAGGCTTGCGCCTTACTGAGGAGAGGCGCAAACTAAAGGTAGCCGTCGCCCTTGCGCGTCACCAACGTGATCTCGAAAACGCGAAGTCTGAAGCGTCACTGGTAGCTTCACGGGAGGCCTGCTCCCAGGCCGTCGAGGAGGCTCGGGAAGTAGACCGACGGCGCAAGGACGCGGAGGAGCGCGCATGGGAGCTCCAGGCCTAGAGCAACTCCTGGAGCAGCAAGTGGAACCATGCCAGGCGGCCCTTGAGTTGATGGAGGGGGGCCCTGTTGATCGGGCGGAGCTTCTGAAGCGCGAGGAGGCACTGACGCTGGAGGCCGCCGAGCGCAACCTTGATCTTGAGCGGTTGGAGACGAGGAAGCGCCTGGTGGCTCGGGCGAAGGATGACGTTGCCGCGCGCGAAGCCCGGGCCCAGGAAGAAGTCGATCGCCGCGTGGTGGAAGCTCGCTCGGCCTTCAAGCGCGAATACGAGACGAGGTTGGGGCTGATCAAGGCCGAGGCTGAGGGCAGGACCGCAGCCCTTAGGGCCAAACTGGCCGAAGTGATGTGATGTGCGGACTCCTCCGTAGCCGCCCTCAGCGCAGCACAGGCGGAGCTGTCCTCTTCCCGGGCCGAGCAGCTTCTTCTCCAACAGAGGGCTGATGACGCCGAGGCCGCCGCGCAGCGGAATGAGGACGAGATCCGCCGGCGGCGGGTTCTGGAGTGTGAGCATGCCCCCATGCTTCAAACGCTCAGAGAAAGGGCCAACACAGCTTTGGGCAACATCTGCGAGGCTGCCGCTAAGGAGCCGCACGAGGTCAACTACGCCGGCAACCTCCAGTTTTTCACTGATGTGGTGACGCTTCTGGAGAACCGCTCCGAAAGGTCCCGTTGGCTTGTCGAAGAGAGGAGCCGAGCCTTGCTCGGGCACACCTTCTCCCGCGTCTTCAGCTATCTACTGGGCAGGGACCCCCATTTCGACTTCGACGCTGCCATCGCACTCGTGCCCATAGCCGTCCAAGGCGACCTGGCGCGATGGGTGGAGGACAACATGGACGCCCTCGTCAGGGCCTTCGCGTCTGATGATGACGACATGGTCGTGGCCGCAAATGAAGGCGGTGTTGTGGACGAGCCTGGCGCTGACGGAGATGCTGGCGGCGGTAATGTCAACGACGCCAGTGATGCCTCCGAGGATGCCCAAGAAGACGCGGTGAGTGATATGTCCGACTGACCGCATGTCACCGCTGTTTATCCTGCATGAAGAAGGTTCGGGCTTGGCCCTGAAAAATGTAAGAGCATTTTGGGAGGGGAAGCCCCTCATGTAAAGGTTTGCAATTAGTACACTGGTAAGTATAACGTTGCTTGTGAACTTAGCCGCTAGCCCGGTGATGAGTCAGCTGACTTGTGTACCTTCCGACCCCGACGAGTCCTGAGCGGGCCTGCGGGGGCCGCCGTACCTCGGGTGTCGTCTGATTAACTTGTAGATTCCGCAATGAGGACCTCCGGAAAGGGTGCGGCAACAGCGGTCCTGGCTATAAAACGTGCCTGGCCCGGCCCGGCTCGCGAGGGGCTCGCGAGGGGGGGGGGGCAACCGACGCTAACTTTGGATGCAAAGCCGAAACCAGAACGCGAGAGATTGCTCGAACGAGACTAAACACCCCTTCCCCCAAACACACGCAAGCATCGAGCTCAAATCCAACTTAAATCCAAATCGAAGAACTTTGTCAACAAGGAAAGGCAAAAGCAAAAGGCCGCGTCTGGCACCTAGTCTAGTCTTCGATGTCTTCTCACCAGCGCGGAGCTAACTGCTGCCACTAGGCGTGGGTGGGAGCCCCCGAGGCCCGAGGGCGGCTCTCTGGAGACTCTGGGGCGTGTACAGCCCCACTCATTATTACGTGAGAGTGTCACGGGCGGCGAGCTTCACAGGCACTGGGCCTTCTTCACAGGTACCAGCCTTGCTTCATATCACCAGACGAGGGCCCCGCCTTGCGCCTCACTCCGCCGCCATCGACGGCGACCAGAAACCAAAAACGACGCCAATGGGGCAGAGCGGTCGCCAGCGGTTCCCCCGACGGCCACGGGTCCCCTGCCGGGGGCAGGCCCTGGGGCACCTCCCCGGCAGAGGGCCTACCTCCTGAGAACGCCTTGCTTCGACTACCGCGGGGACGAACCCGAATCTCGGCCCCTCTCCTGCAGCCCCCTGCGCCCTCCCCCTGAGGGGTATGAGGCTGCAGCATCGGGGCAGCCATCTGCTGCAGCGACCTGTATCTCCTGCGACCCATGGTTATCATAAGCTTGCTCCTGAGGGATGAATGGTACCCGATAGCTGCTGCTGCCGGTGCGGTTGTCGAGGCTCTCTTGGGGTTCCCGAAGGAGCTCGGCTTCTGGCGTCTCCTTGCCCCAGTCTGGCTTGAGGAATGAGCCATGATCTTCTTCCAGTGCGCACCCTGACCTACCATGCGGGGCACATAAGCTTCTGGGGCCATCGCCTCGTGGGCCTCGTCGTAGCGCCCCGCATGCCATGCAGTCTGGCTTGGAGCGCCGTATTGGGGGTGATGGCGCGGCGGTCCACCGAAGCAGAAGGCCACGGCGTGCCCCCTTTCACTAGCCTGAGAGGGGGCCGGTGTGACTTGTCGCCCGGTGCCGGCGGAGGTGTTGGCGCTGGACGGGCCCTGGAGTCCGCTGGAAGTTGCGTGCGTGTGCATGATGCCACCACACGGCCCGCCTTGGGTCTGGGGTGGCAGTTGGACGCAGAAAGGAGGTGTTCCTGATGCAGCGGCGTCTAGGAGCTCGGCTACTCGCTCCAACAACACATCGTGGCCGTCCTCCAACAGTCGGCACCGTAGCAGCTCTTGGGCCACCGTGAGCGTGACCCTAGAATTCGCTTGCTCCCGTCGGGTGTACGGCATTGTGGCCGCGGCGTGGTTTGAGGCCCTTGCTGCGGCCCGCACCTGCCGTGGTGTGAGGGCAGGCGGCGTCTGGCCGCGTCGCCCGTGCCCCGCAGTGCCCTGCGGAGCGAGGGCTGCCTAAGGCGCAAGGTTGAGGTCGCCCTGGGCTGGTGACACGGCGTGGGCGGGCCGCACTGCCCAGCGGTCGGCGTTGGCAGCCGGGTCGCTTGACATCTGAACGGCGAGGCGACGGAACGCAATGCGGAGGAAGAAGGATTCCGGCGCACCCCTACCTGGCGCGCCAAATGTTGGATTTCGGGTTCCGGCAGACCCTTGAGGTTCGAACACTGGGGTGCGCGCGGAGATCTCTCCCCTACCGATCTACGTCCAATCTCCCCGCGTGATCTAAGCTGGAAACAACGAACAACACAAGGGACACGAGGTTTATACTGGTTCAGGCCACCGTTGTGGTGTAATACCCTACTCCAGTGTGTGGTGTGGTGGATTGCCTCAGGGGCTGATGATGAACAGTACAAGGGAAGAACAGCCTCACGAGAGGTGTTCTTGAGCCGGTGCGACGAACTGTTTGGGTGAGTTCAGTCGCCTCCCTCTCTCTCTGCTAGGGCTCTACCAGATCTCTAGCTGTCCTCCCTACTCTATGGTGGCTAGCTCTATTTATAAAGGCCCTGGGCCTCTCCCCAAATAATGAGTGGGAAGGGCGCCAACAATTGGCCATTTTGAAGGGGAACATATAGTACAAGTTATCCTGACCAAAGGTGGTCTTTGGCTGCCAAAAGCACTGGTGATGACGCCGTCTCGGGCTCCACGGTGACCTCCGTCCTGCCGCTCTGCTGGTCTTGGTCTCGTTGCACCGGAATGGTAACCTTTGCCCGATGCCTTGGCCTGTGCTTGCCCCCTTTGCACCAAAGGGGAAACAAGGACACTGTGCAGGCCAGCGCCCTCCTGGCGCCCGCCTGGTCTTGATCTCCATGGCTTGCGTCACGGGCTCCTCGCGAGGTACCCCTGCCTTGATCTCTCCGCCTCCTCGCTAGCCTGCCTGATGAGGCTGCCTCTGAGGAAGCTTCCGGTCGTCCGCCCCGCGAGGCTTGGCCCCTCGCGAGGGTCTTGAGCTTGAGCTGATGAAGATGGGCCGCGCTGGGCCCCCACTTGAGCCACGCCGCAGGCAGGAAAGTCTGGGGACCCCCGTTCCCAGAACGCCGACAACTAGCCATAGATTCATCAAAATAAGCAAACAACAGACGAAAAACAGAATCTGTCAAAAACAGAACAGTCTGTAGTAATCTGTAGGTTTCGAATAATTCTTGAACCCCAAAAATTCTAAAATAAATTGCTGGACGTGAGGAATTTATCTATTAATCATCTTCAAAAAGAATTAACTAAGTATAACTCTCTAGTAAAAAATGACAGCAAATCTCGTGAGCGTTAAAGTTTCTGTTTTTTACAGCAAGATCGCAAAGACTTTCCCCAAGTCTTCCCAAAGGTTCCACTGGCACAAACACTAATTAAAAGTATAAAACCACATCTAAACAGAGGCTAGATGAATTATTTATTAAATATCAGCAAGGAAAAATATTGGGTTGTCTCCCAACAAGCGCTTTTCTTTAAAGCCTTATAGCTAGGCATAATATTTCAACGATGCTCACATGTAAGACAAGAATTGAAGCACAAAGAGAGCATCATAAAACATGTGAAAACACATATAAGTCTAACATACTTCCTATGCATAGGCATCTTATAGGCAAACAAATTATCAAGCCAAGAAAAAACTAGCACATGCAAGGAAGCGGAAAGAAACAATAGCAATCTCAACATAACAAGAGGTAATTTAGTAACATGAAAATTTCTACCACCATATTTTCCTCTCTCATAATAATCACATGTAAGATCATAATCAATTTCAACAATATAGCTATCACAAAACATATTCTTAACACGATCCAAATGTATGCAAAGTTAACACTCTTCCAAAATAGTGGATTAACATTAACTAAAGTCATGACCTCTCCAAACCCACTTTTATCAAAAACTTCATAAGATTGAACATTCTCCAAATATATGGGATCTAAAGTTGACACTCTTCCAAACCCACTTTCAATATTATTTCAAACACTATTATCAATCTCATATTCATCACGGGGTTTAAATAAATTTTCAAGATCATAAGAAGAATCACCCCAATCATGATCATTGCAACAAATAGTAGTTCTAGCAAAACTAGCATCCCCAAGCTTAGGGTTTTGCATATTATTAGCACAATTGATGTTGATAGAATTTATAATAACATCATTGCAATCATGCTTTTTGTCAAAGGAACTATCAAGTATGGGTGCAACAGCAACGATCTCATGTTTAACATAAGGAACTATAGCAAATTCATCTTCATAAATATTGGCATCATGGCCACAAGAATAGCAAGCATCATGTTCATCAAGGGATATTTCAATCAAATCATTGGAATCATAATTATATATTGACTCATGCATATCATTATTTTCTTCCAAAACAGCGGTCATTCTTTCAATAAATTCTTTGACATAGACATTATGAGCATAGTTTTCATAGCAATATTTAAGTATGTCAAGATTTTCAGATTCGTAGAGAGCAATATCACACTTTTCAATCAAATAAGCAACTTCATAAGCACCCTTAAAAGCAACAAATTCTTCAATTTGTTCAATATCATAGTAACTATAAACAACCTTTGCATAAGAGGATAAGATTTCATTATCATTAAACTCACATAGGTAGGGGAGGTGTTTTTAGGGTTCTTAGAGCAACAAGTAAAATCACAAATTTCACAAAGATTCCAAGCATAACACAGCAATCTATTTATTTGATCCCATAAGACTCTCCCTTTTTAGAAAAACGGTGACACTCAAAACGAGCATGCTCATCTAAAGATTTCCCATCAACTAGGCTAGTTGGGGTTTCAGCACGAGTGCATAAGGATCAAAGATGATCCAAGTAGAACACTTTAAGTGGATCCATATCAACAGGTTTTTAGCAAGCAAAGATGCAAGCAAATAGAAAGCACATGGAAACACAAACAAAGATACATACGGAAAGAAGGCAAACGGAAAAGATGGCGAATAAAACGGCAAGGGTGAAATGGGGGAGAGGAAAACGAGAGGCAAATGGCAAATAATATAATGTGAGGGATAAGAGTTTGTGATGGGTACTTGGTATGTCTTGACTTGTGCGTAGACTCCCCGGCAACGGCGCCAGAAATCCTTCTTGCTACCTCTTGAGCACTGTGTTGGTTTTCCCTTGAAGAGGAAAGGGTGATGCAGCAAAGTAGCGTAAGTATTTCCCTCAGTTTTTTTAGAACCAAGGTATCAATCCAGTAGGAGGCCACACGCAAGTCCCTCGTACCTACACAAACAAATAAGAACCTCGCAACCAACGCGATAAAGGGGTTGTCAATCCCTTCATGGTCACTTACGAGAGTGAGATCTGATAGAGATGGTAAAATAATATTTTTGGTATTTTTACGATAAAGATTAAAAGTAAAGATTGCAAAATAAAAGGTAATAGAAATAGCTTGTTGACGGAAGATTAATATGATGGAGAATATACCCGGGGGCCATAGGTTTCACTAGTGGCTTCTCTCAAGATAGCATAAGTATTACGGTGGGTGAACAAATTACTGTCGAGCAATTGATAGAAAAGCGAATAATTATGAGAATATCTAGGCATGATCATGTATATAGGCATCACGTCCGTGACAAGTAGACCGACTCTTGCCTGCATCTACTACTATTACTCCATACATCGACCACTATCCAGCATGCATCTAGAGTATTAAGTTCATAAGACCAGAGTAATGCATTAGGTAAGATGACATGATGTAGAGGGATAAACTCAAGCAATATGATATAAACCCCATCTTTTTATCCTCGATGGAAACAATACAATACGTGCCGTTTTCCTTTCTGTCATTGGGATCGAGCACCCCAAGATTGAAACCAAAGCTAAGCACTTCTCCCATTGCAAGAAAGATCAATCTAGTAGGCCAAACCAAACTGATAATTCGAAGAGACTTGCAAAGATAACCAATCATACATAAAAGATTTCAGAGAAGAATCAAATATTGTTCATAGATAGACTTGATCATAAACCCACAATTCATTGGATCTCGACAAACACACCGCAAAAAGAGTTACATCGAATAGATCTCCAAGAAGATCGAGGAGAACTTTGTATTGAGATTCAAAGAGAGAGAAGAAGCCATCTAGCTAATAACTATGGACCCGAAGGTCTGAAGTAAACTACTCACACATCATTGGAGGGGCTAAGGAGTTGATGTAGAGGCCCTCCGTGATCGATGCCCCCTCCGGCGGAGCTCCGGAAAAGGCCCCAAGATGGGATCTCTTGGGTACAAAAGGTTGCGGCGGTGGAAATAGGGTTTTGTGGTGCTCCTGGATGTTTTCAGGGTATATGAGTATATATAGGAGGAAGAAGTAGGTCGGTTGAGCCACGAGGGGCCCACGAGGGGGAGGGCGCGCCCAGGGGGGTAGGCGCGCCCCCTGCCTCATGGACTCCTCGTTTGTTTCTTGACGTCCACTCCAAGTCCCCTGGATCATGTTTGTTCCAAAAATCACGTTCCCGAAGGTTTCATTCCATTTGGATTCCGTTTGATATTCCTTTTCTGCGAAACACTGATATAGGCAAAAACAACAATTTGCACTGGGCCTTGGGTTAATAGGTTAGTCCCAAAAATAATATAGAAGTGTAAAATAAAGCCCATTAACATCCAAAATAGATAATATAATAGCATGGAACAATCAAAAATTATAGATACGTTGGAGACGTATCAGACACCCTCAACATGGAGCCAAAGCTGTTTGAGTTCCATCTTGTGCGGGATCTCCTGAGACTTCCATGCAGAAAATGTGATCTGAGCATTAACCGATGGCACTTTCATCTTAATACCATCAACCCTATCCAAATCCACGAAAGAAGGAAAGCTAACAAGATATGCATCCTCCTCGTGTTGTATTGCCTCCCACTTCCATTGCGTCTGAACCGAACATATCCTTGCGATCTGACTCTCAATAATAGAAGAGGGTACCATAATACCGCTAACCTAAACACAAGCAATAGGAGACCGAGCTGGTGCCAAGTGATCTTTGACAACACAATCTGGCAACTAGGCAAAGTAAGTCTCCTCCGCACCAATTCCCGAGACAAAAGCATTGGGCTTAGGAAGTTTAAGAACTGGACATTGCAACCTCAGGTGAGCAATGTTGTCGCAAATATAACAATAGTGCTGAACCTTGCAATCCTTCGTTGCGTGCGTGTCAACCGCACACTTCCAACATCGTACTCCTTTTTTTAGCTTTGCCTTTGGTCATGGAAGTATCTCCCTGCACAGTAGGCACAAAAGCAATCGGGGTTGGTATATCCACGGAAGGACCTTGGGCCTGCCCCTGCACCATCTGTGGCAACTTTGATTGTTGTGACATTTGCGCCTGCACCCCAAGCTGATGGTATTATCCGTACTGAGTTGGTTGCAAGTATTGCTGTTGTGTCATCTGGTTCGGGAACTGTTGTTGGATCGACACTTGCCGCTAAGGATATTGGTATCCAAGCCGTAAGTTATTACCGAAGTGAGGTTGTTGGTTTTGAGACTTTTTCTTCTTACATTTCTGAGCAACTCCTTGCTGTCCGACTGAGAACGACGCATGCTGCTGTTGAACCAGAGCAGCCCCTGGCTGTAACTGAGAAAAAATGAAAGCTCCAACGGTTGGTGTACTGTACGAAGGTATCTGATCTCCCCCTGCTGCAACACCAACCGGCGCATGGCAGTGCAGCACCTGCCTTATGCATATTATGGTGCCCCATACATGTATGCATGGGATGCTGCCCGCTGTTGATGTGGACAGGTCGACGTGCCGACTAGGCTGATCACTAGAGTAGGAGGCCAGGAGGCACCAGAAGCCGACCCGGTGACCGGTGAACCACGAGGGTGTAGCCCTCTCGCGGTCGACGCACCCCGCGAAGGAAGTGGCATACCTGTCATAGGTCGCGGTCGAGACGCCGCAGCCGCCACGTAGGAGTGACTGGGGCCAGCACTAGGAAGAGCGGGGGTGGTCGAAGACGAATGATACGACTCCAACGCATATATAATTTTTGATTGTTCCATGCTATATTATATCCTGTTTTGGACATTATTGGGCTTTATTATACACTTTTATATTATTTTTGGGACTAACCTATTAACCGGAGGCCCAGCCCAGAATTGTTGTTTTTTTGCCTATTTTAGGGTTTCGCAGAAAAAGAATATCAAACGGAGTCCAAACAGAATGAAACCTTCGAGAACGTGATTTACGGAACGAATATGATCCAAAGGACTTGGACCCTACGTCAAGCAATCAACGAGGAAGGCACGAGGTAGGGGGCGCGCCTACCCCCTAGGCATGCCCTCCACCCTCATGGGGCCCATGTTGCTCCACCGACGTACTCTTTCCTCCTATATATACCTACGTACCCCCAAACTACCAGATACGGAGCCAAAACCCTAAATCCATTGCCGTAACTTTCTGTATCCACGAGATCCCATCTTGGGGCCTTTTCTGGAGCTCCGCCGGAGGGGGTATCGATCACGGAGGGCTTCTACATCAACACCATAGCCTCTCTTATGAAGTGTGAGTAGTTTACTTCAGACCTACGGGTCCATAGTTATTATCTAGATGGCTTCTTCTCTCTTTTTGGATCTCAATACAAAGTTCTCCCCCTCTCTTGTGGAGATCTATTCGATGTAATCTTCTTTTGCGGTGTGTTTGTTGAGATCGATGAATTGTGGGTTTATGATCAAGTTTATCTATGAACAATATTTGAATCTTCTCTGAATTCTTTTATGTATGATTGGTTATCTTTGCAAGTCTCTTCGAATTATCAGTTTGGTTTGGCCTACTAGATTGATCTTTCTTGCAATGGGAGAAGTGCTTAGCTTTGGGTTCAATCTTGCGATGTCCTTTCCCAGTGACAGTAGGAGAAGCAAGGCACGTATTGTATTGTATTGTATTGTTGCCATCGAGGATAATAAGATGGGGTTTATATCATATTGCATGAGTTTATCCCTCTACATCATGTCATCTTGCTTAAAGCGTTACTCTGTTCTCTTGAACTTAATACTCTAGATGCATGCTGGATAGCGTTCGATGTGTGGAGTAATAGTAGTAGATGCAGGCAGGAGTCGGTCTACTTGTCTCGGACGTGATGCCTATATACATGATCATACCTAGATATTCTCATAACTATGCTCAATTCTGTCAATTGCTCAACAGTAATTTGTTCACCCACCGTAATACTTATGCTCTCGAGAGAAGCCTCTAGTGAACCCTATGGCCCCGGGTCTATTTTCCATCATATTAATCTTCCAATACTTAGTTATTTCCTTTGCCATTTATTTTACTTGCATCTTTATTTCTCTTTATCATAAAAATACCAAAAATATTATCTTATCATATCTATTAGATCTCACTCTCGTAAGTGACCGTGAAGGGATTGACAACCCCTTTATCGCGTTGGTTGCGAGGAGTTTATTTGTTTGTGTAGGTGTGAGGGACTCGTGCATGGCCTCCTATTGGATTGATACCTTGGTTCTCAAAAACTGAGGGAAATACTTACGCTGCTTTGCTACATCACCCTTTCCTCTTCAAGGGAAAACCAATGCAGTGCTCAAGAGGTAGCAAGAAGGATTTCTGGCGCCGTTGCTGGGGAGTCTACGCAAAAGTCATCATACCAAGTACCCATCACAAACCCTTATCTCCCACATTACATTATTTGCCATTTGCCTCTCGTTTTCCTCTCCCCCACTTCACCCTTGCCGTTTTATTCGCCCTCTCTCTCTCTCCATCCTCCCTCTATTTCTCTATTTGCCTCTTTTTGCTTGTTTCTTGTTTGCTTGTGTGTCGGATTGCTTGCTTGTCACGATGGCTCAAGATAATACCAAATTGTGTAACTTTACCAACACCAACAACAATGATTTTATTAGCACTCTGATTGTTCCTCTTACTGATGCTGAATCTTGTGAAATTAATGATGCTTTGCGGAATCTTGTCCTGAAAGATCCGTTTTCTGGCCTTCCTAGTGAAGATGCCGCTACCCATCTAAACTTCTTCGTTGATTTGTGTGATATGCAAAAGAAGAAAGATGTGGACAATGATATTGTTAAATTGAAGCTATTTCCTTTTTCGCTTAGAGATCATGCTAAAGCTTGATTTTCGTCTTTGCCTAAAAATAGTATTGATTCGTGGAATAAGTGCAAAGATGCTTTTATCTCTAAGTATTTTCCTCCCGCTAAGATCATATCTCTTAGAAACGATATTATGAATTTTAAGCAACTTGATCATGAACATGTTGCACAAGCTTGGGAGAGGATGAAATTAATGATACGTAATTGCCCTACACATGGTTTGAATTTGTGGATGATTATACAAATTTTTTATGCCGGATTGAATTTTGCTTCTAGAAATCTTTTAGATTCGGCCGCGGGAGGCACTTTTATGGAAATCACTTTAGGAGAAGCTACTAAACTCCTACAACAATTCTTATGGAAATTTTAATAAAATACCCTCTGATTTTGAATCTTATATTAAAGAATTTATTACCTCGCAAAAGAATTTCAATGCTTTGATTGAAGAAAAATTGCTTAAGATTGATGAGTTGGCTAGGAACGTTGATAGAATTTCTCTTGATGTTGATTCTTTGAAACTTAGATCTATTCCTCCTAAGCATGATTCAATGAGTCTCTCAAAGCCATGATAATTTCCATTGATGAGTGCAAAGAAAGAACCGCTAGGATGCGTGCTAAGAAAGATTGCTTTATAAAAGCGTGTTCTTCTAGTTTCCATGATAATAAAGATGAAGATCTAAAAGTTATTTATGTGTCCCCTATTAAATATTTGTTTTGTAATATGAATCTTGATAATGATGGGACGGAATATGATCCACCTTTACCTAGAAGGCGTCCAAAAATTCGGAGTCTTTAGATCTTGATGCTAAAATTGTTAAAAGTGGGATTGAAGAAGTCAAAACTTTAAATATTAATGAACCCACTATTTTGGATTTCAAGGAATTTAATTATGATAATTGCTCTTTGATAGATTGTATTTCCTTGTTGCAATCCGTGCTAAATTCTCCTCATGCTTATAGTCAAAATAAAGCCTTTACCAAACATATCGTTGATGCTTTGATGCAATCTTATGAAGAAAAACTTGAGTTGGAAGTTTCTATCCCTAGAAAACTTTATGATGAGTGGGAACCTACTATTAAAATTAAGATTAAAGATCATGAATGCTATGCTTTGTGTGATTTGGGTGCTAGTGTTTCCATGATTCCAAAGACTTTGTGTGATTTGGTAGGTTCCCGTGATTTTGATGATTGCTCTTTAAACTTGCACCTTGCAGATTCCACTATTAAGAAACCTACGGGAAGAATTAATGATGTTCTTATTGTTGCAAATAGGAATTATGTGCCAGTGGATTTTATTGTTCTTGAGATAGAATGCAATCCTTCATGTCCTATTATTCTTGGTAGACCTTTCCTTAGAACGATTGGTGCAATTATTGATATGAAGGAAGGGAATATTAGATTCCAATTTCCGCTAAGGTAAGGCATGGAACACTTCCCTAGAAAGAAAATTAAATTACCTTATGAATCTATTATGAGAGCCACTTATGGATTGCCTTCCAAAGATGGCAATACCTAGATCTATCTTCGCTTTTATGCCTAGCTAGGGGCGTTAAATGATAGCGCTTGTTGGGAGGCAACCCAATTTTATTTTTATTCCTTGATTTTTTCTCCTGTTTAGTAATAAATAATTTATCTAGCCTCTGTTTTGGTTGTGTTTTTTGTGTTTAATTAGTGTTTGTGCCAAGTAGAACCGTTGGGAAGACTTGGGGAAAGTCTTCTTAATCTTGCTGGAAAAAAACAGAAACTTTAGCGCTCACGAGAACTGATGCCATTTTTATTTGGAAAGTGATATTTAGTTAATTATTTTTGCATATGATTAATAGATAAATTACTCACGTACAGAAATTTATTTTAGAATTTTTCGGGTTCCAGATCTTGCGTTAGCTACAGCTTACTACAGACTGTTCTGATTTTGACAGATTCTGTTTTTCGTGTGTTGTTTGCTTATTTTGATGAATCTATGGCTAGTAAAATAGTTTATAAACCATAGAGAAGTTGTAATACAGTAGGTTTAACACCAATATAAATAAAGAATGAGTTCATTACATTACCTTGAAGTGGTGTTTTGTTTTCTTTCGCCAACGGAGCTCACGAGATTTTCTACTTTAAGTTTTGTGTTGTGAAGTTTTCAAGTTTTGGGTAAAGATTTGATGGATTATGGAACAAGGAGTGGCAAGAGCCTAAGCTTGGGGATGCCCATGGTACCCCCAGGATAATATAAGGACACCTAAAAGCCAAAGCTTGGGGATGCCCCAGAAGGCATCCCCTCTTTCGTCTACTTCTATCGGTAACTTTACTTGGAGCTATATTTTTATTTACCACATGATATGTGTTTTGCTTGGAGCGTCTTGTATTATTTGAGTATTTATTTGTTAGTTTTACACAATCATCCTTGCTGCACACTCTTTTTTGAGAGAGACACTCATGATTCGGAAATTGTTAGAATACTCTATGTGCTTCACTTATATCTTTTGAGTTATATAGTTTTTGCTCTAGTGCTTCACTTATATCTTTAAGAGCACGTTGGTAGATTTTTTTTATAGAAACCATTGTTCTCTGATGATTCACTTAGATTATTTTGAGAGTGAGGGAGTCCTGGATTAGGGGGTCTCCAGATAGCCGGACTATATCCTTTGGCCGGATTGTTGGACTATGAAGATACAAGATTGAAGACTTCGTCCCGTGTCCGGATGGGACTCTCCTTGGCGTGGAAGGCAAACTGGCAATACGGATATGTAGATCTCCTCCCTTGTAACCGACTCTATGTAACCCTAGCCCCCTCCAGTGTCTATATAAACAGGAGGGTTTAGTCCATAGGACAATATACAATCAGACCATAGGCTAGCTTCTAGGGTTTAGCCTCTACGATCTCGTGGTAGATCAACTCTTGTAATACTCATATCATCAAGAACAATCAAGCAGGACGTAGGGTATTACCTCCATCAAGAGGGCCCGAACCTGGGTAAACATCGTGTCCCTTGTCTCCTGTTACCATCCGCCTTAGACACACAGTTCGGGACCTCCTACCCGAGATCCGCTGGTTTTGACACCGACATTGGTGCTTTCATTGAGAGTTCCACTTGGTCGTCGCCATAAGGCTAGATGGCTCCTTCGATCATCGGTAGCGATGCGGTCCGGGGTGAGGTTTTCCTCCCCGGACAGATCTTTGTATTCGGCGGCTTCGCACTGCGGGCCAATTCGCTTGGCCATCTGGAGCAGATCGAGAGCTACGCCCCTGGCCATCAGGTAAGATTCGAAAACTTAAACTACACTGCTGATATCCGCGGAGACTTGATCTTCGACGGATTTGAGCCCGTGTCAGGTGCGCCGCATAGTCACGACGAACAGACGTAACTCTGCCATCGGACAGTGTTCGGGAGATCGCATCTGCAACTACTCCGACCGTCAATCCGGAGCAAATCGCGCCATCCGAGAGCGGAGGGATAGACCCTGCCATGGAGGCCGCACTCTCAGTGGCGATAGAGCCGGATACTGACTTCACCCCTTACGAGAGCCGTGTCGCCGAACTACTGGATTCACCTCCGGCCTCGGACTCCGAGCCGCTTACATCCGTGCCCGTCGAATCCGACTGGGCGTCGATCATGGAGTTCACCTCCGCGGATATCTTTCAGCACTCGCCCTTCGGCGATGTGTTGAATTCATTGAGGTCTCTCTCCCTGTTAGGAGAACCTTGGCCAAACTATGTATGGCTAGAATGGGATGCGTACGACGAAGAAATTTGCTGCCCACCCACCACCCACTTAGTAGCCACTGTCCACGATTTAACCGACATGCTCGACTTCGACCCCGAAGACATCGACGGTATGGACGACGATGCAGGAGACGAGCAGGAATCACCGCCCACAGGGCGCTAGACCGCTACCTCATCATATGACATATATATGGTGGACACCCCCTAAAGAAGGCAATGGCGACGATACAACGGAGGATGACCCCTCCAAGAAGCAGCCCAAGCACCAACGTCAGTGGCGCCGCTCTAAGTCCCGCCACAGCAAAAGTAGTGATACCAACACAGGAGATAATAGCACTCCGGATAGTGCCGAAGACAACCACAATCCCCTCCAGCACGATGTAGAGCCGGAGGATGAACAAGCCAGCCAATCACACCAACAGAGAATGCTGGGTGTTCAAGCAGGCCGACAAGTTAAATGCCGAAAACAAGGACAAGGGTCTGCATAGTGATGACGAGGAGGAGCCCCGGCCGCCGAACACGGGAGGACAGAAGGGGTTCCCTCCACAAGTGAAGACGGTGAACATGGTATACGCAACCCACATTCCCAAGAGGGAGCGGAAGCGTGCACTAAGGGATGTCTATGCGATGGATCCCGTCGCCCCAAAGTTCAACCCATGGTCTGCTTGCCCGATCACCTTTGATCGCAGGGACCACCCCACTAGTATCCGTCATGGCGGATCCGCCACACTGGTCCTAGACCCCATCATCGACGGATTTCACCTCACTCGAGTCCTTATGGACGGCGGCAGCAGCCTGAACCTGCTCTATCAGGATACAATGCGAAAAATGGGCATCGATCCCTTGAGGATCAAACCCACCAAAACCACCTTTAAGGGCGTCATCCCAGGTGTAGAGGCCCATTGCACGGGCTCAATCACACTGGAAGTGGTCTTCGGATCACCGGACAACTTCCGAAGCGAGGAGTTAATCTTTGACATCGTCCCGTTTCGCAGTGGCTATCATGCACTGCTCGGACGAACTGCATTTGCCAAATTTAATGCAGTACCGTACGCATACCTCAAGCTCAAGATGCCAGGACCTCGGGGGGGTCATAACAGTGAATGGAAATACAGAACGCTCGCTCCGCACGGAAGAGCACACTGCGGCCCTCGCAGCAGAAGCACAAAGCAACCTTTCAAGGCAAACCACTAATTCGGCGATACAGCCCCCGAACACCTTCAAGCGTGTCCGGAGTAAACTGCAACAGGATCACCTGGCACGTTCAGAGCTCGCCTAGCAATTCGGCCCCCGTCCCAGTCCCAGTCAAGCGACGAAATCCATGCCGCGTGTACATAATTACGCACTGAAAATACCATGGGCATAGGCGGGGGCACGATCAGGGCACGTCACGCAATGTGGCTTAACCGCCCTAGGGGCTGTATATATTTATCATTTCTTTTCTCTTTCAGGGCCTAACTCTCTGGAAGCCCTTTCCGGCAGTATGATTGCCGGACACATTACGGGAAGGAACAACCAAGGCGGCAAGAAGCTAAGATGTACACAGGAACCCCCAGGTGGTCTCTAATAATAATACCCGCTTTCTACTATCCATACACAGCTTGCCCTTGGATAGGACATTTCGAATAGTCCTACTTTCTGCTTATTGCACTACCTGTACCAGGATGCTTCGACGTATTATTTAAATAAAAATGCGTAGCATTAGTCTATTATTGCATTATTCATTCTTTTTTTCCTTTATGTCCATTTACGACAATCCGCACCCGTAAATTCGGGTACGGTCAGTATGCCAGGGGCTTTCGTTTACCCCATAATACGGCGCGAGAAGTCCGAACACTTTCGACAGTGCGGCACCCCGAACTTATAGCATTATATGCATCAGCTCCGAATCATGTCTTGGGTCAACAGTTGGGTTTGCCCGGCTCCCATGTTTTGGTACCTTACGTTCCGCTATATCGGCTAAGGTAGCGGTGGGAGAACTACTGCGATTGTGTCCCGGTTCTTCCGGACAAGCACCTCAATAGAGAAAGCCGAAAACTGACTGTCATGATAAGGCGAGAGATTGGTCGCTGTTCGAGAGGTCTCAAGTCCTTAAAGACTTTTTCCACTTCGGGCGAGGAGTCGGCCTTGTCCGGCTTAGGCGTGTATAGCGCCCCAAATTTGGCCTTCTGAATACCAGGGGCTTCGCCAAAATTTAAAATTGTAGACTTCTATGGCTAAGTGAGAGTGATAAAGCATTATAGTCCGATTGCCTGGTTCGTTGCGCTGAATACCTCCCTTGAAGGACCCAAAATTGGGGTAAAGAGTGCTCAGGTTTATCTCGAACACCCCAGTACTAGTTACATGGGGGCAGAGGCCGACGACTGGCCAACTCTCAGATTTTATAAACGGCCGCATAGAAGGTAATATTTTAAATTAAAAAAGCGTCGCATGGCGCAAATGAACTCGTTTCATATTACAGGATCACACGAGCATGTTCATTCAAAAATTACATCCTTGGCACACTCATCCACCACAAGGCGGGAACCCTTCAGGACACTCTCATAATACATTTCGGGGCAGCGATGCTCTTTGCCCTTCGGCGGCCCCTCCTTCACCAGCTTCACGGTGTCCAGCTTCGCCCAGTGCACCTTCGCCCGGGCAAAAGCCTTGTGCGCTCCCTCGATGCAGACGGACCGCTTTATAACTTCAAGTCGTGGGCAGGCATCCACCAGCCGCCTCACCAGACCGAAGTAGCTGCCGGGCAGGGGCTCGCCAGGCCACATCCGGACTATAAGGTCCCTCGTGGCTTGTTCGGCCGCCTTTTGAAGCTCGACCAATTTCTTCAGCTGTTTGCTCAAGGGCATGGGGTGTTCAGTCCCAGTATACTGAGACCAGAACAACTTTTCCGTCGAGCTCCCCTCCTGAGCTCGATAAAACTCCGTGGCATCCAGTACACTGCGGGGAAGATCTACGAACGCCCCTGGAGAGCTCCGAATTTGGGTAAGTAAAAGGAAAGTTTCCTCCACATGCTTGCTTTGCATAATGAATGCCTTACCCGCTGCTATCTTCTTCACCGCATCAATCTCCTGGAGGGCCTTGTGGGCTTCGGCCTTGGCGCTCCGGATGCTTTCAAGCGCCTGCGCGAGCTCGGAATCTCGCATCTTAGAGTCAAGCTCCAGGGACTCGTGCTTTTTGGCGAGAGCCTCGAGCTCTTGCTGCACCTCGCCTACTCGGGCTTCTTGCTTCTCCCGCTCAATGCGCTCCTTGGCCGCTTTGTCTTTGGCCTCGCACAACGCCTTCCTCAGGGTTGCCACTTCAGTCGTGGCCCCTGGCAAATGCATGATGATCCTATTACTTTACACCCGAACTTCTTTCTAAATATATAGACAAGGGTATTGCTTACCTTTGCTCTCCTCGAGCTACCTCTTGGTAAGGCCGAGCTTGTCCTCGGACCGCTCCAGGTCCTGCTTCAGCGCAGAGACCTCCGCAGTATGTGCGGTAGCGGCCAGCAGTGAAGCCTGCACATACACACAGACATTTTTCTGATTAGACTCCTGAGTTATCATTTGATCCTCTATTCGGCCTTTCTTTCCGAACGCCGAACAGAGCATCAGGGGCTAGTGTCCATGCGGTCATATTTTCCTATATCTTCATTGCTTACCTCAAAGCCTATTAGGAGGTTGGCGCAAGCTTCGGTTAGTCTGTTCTTGGCGGACTGAACTTTCTCGAGCACCGCACTCATGATAGTGCGGTGCTCTTCGTCGATGGAAGCGCCGCGAAGCGCTTCCAGCAAGTTATCCAGTGCCTCTGGCTGGACAGAGGCCACCGGCACGGGCGGCTTGCCCCGCTTAACGAGGGGTCGCCTGCCAGAGTCCGGGACCATCGAAGGTTCCGGCGCAGTGTTCAGCTGGGGGCCGAACTTGGAGCCCGTGGGGATTTTGCTCCCTTTGCGCCCAGGGTCCGGAAGGTCGCCTCGAGGCGCCCCCAGGACTACCTCCCCTTGGCCTAGTGCCTGTTGAGACAACAGTTCGACGTTGTCCGCAGGGCAAGGAGTGGAGGCGGTCGGAAGTGAATCGCTATTCATATCCGACGAGTCCAAAAAACTGTCCGACGAAGATACGTCGATACGGGCTCGGGACGGGCTGCATAACCATATTTGGCATAAGTAGAAGCAGTGCAACAAAACATACCAATTACTATGGTATCCGGATACTTACGACTTCGCCAGGGGCTTGTCCCTGGGGAACCACTCGTCGTCGCTGTGGGCGGCCGTAGTGGAGCAGTCCGGATGGAGGGTCCTTCCCTTCTTGGACCCTTCAGCCTCCCTGGTTGGGTCGGCCTTCCTTTTCTTGTCTCCCCCGGCTGGGGGGGGGAACTTTCCTCTTCCCCCTCCTCGTCTTCGTGGGAGGAGTGCGTGTCGGAGTCATCGGACGATGAGTCCGATACAACCTTGCGCCGGAGACCCTTTCGGGTCCCCACGACCTTCTTCTTGATCTTCTTCACCGGCACCACGTAAGGTGCCGGAGTCAGCATCTCCGTTAGGAGAGCACCTGCAGGATCTTCGGGCAGGGGGGCTGGGCAATCAAGCTGCTCCGCTGTCTTTATCCAGTCCTGTTAATGACATAGAAGCTTAGATCCTGCATATGACTAAACCGGGGCAAATAGATACCCTGAGAGATATAAAAACTTACCGGATTGGCGCGGCGCTTTGTGCTGAGTCCGCGGTCCTCGGTGAGGAAAGGAGGTACCTCGGCACCCTTGAACAGCACCCTCCAGACGTCCTCGTGCGTCGTGTCATAGAGCTCTCGCAGCGTCTGGTGCTTGGCTAAGTCAAACTCCCACAAATCGAATGCCCATCGTTGACACGGGAGGATCCGGTGGAAGAGCATGACCTGGACCACGTTGACGAGCTTGATTTTCTTGCTCTTCATGTTCCTGATGCAGGTCTGGAGTCCGGTCAACTCTACCGAAGAACGCCAGGACAGGCCCTTCTCTTTCCAGGAGGTGAGCCGCGTGGGGATTCCGGATCGAAATTTGGGGGCCGCCACCTAGTTGGAGTCACACGGCTCGGTGATGTAGAACCACCCCGATTGCCACCCCTTTATGGTATCCACATAGGTGCCCTCGAGCCAGGTGACGTTAGGCATCTTGCCCACCATGGCGCCTCCGCACTCTGCTTGTTGGCCACCCACCACCTTCGGTTTAACATTGAAGGTTTTCAGCCATAGGCCGAAGTGGGGCCTGATGCGGAAGAAGGCCTCGCACACGATGATAAACGCTGAGATGTTGAGGATGAAATTGGGGGCCAGATCATGAAAATCCAGCCCGTAGTAAAACATGAGCCCACGGACAAATGGGTGGAGGGGAAATCCCACTCCGCGGACGAAATGGGTAAGAAAAACTACCCTCTCATGGGGTTCGAGAGTAGGGACGATCTGCCGTGCGTCTGGCAGCCGGTGCGCGATATCCGCGGCCAGGTATCCAGCTGCCCGCTACTTTATGATGTTCTTCTCCGTGACGGAGGAGACCATCCACTTGCCTCCTGCTCCGGACATGCTTGGAGCGGTTTGAGAAGAAGAACGCGAGCTTGGGCGCTAGAGCTCGAGAGTGCGTGAGAATGGATAAGCGAGGAGGTAGAAGGCGTGGGTAAAAGGGGGTAAATCCGTGTCCCTTTATAAGGGCGAAAGAGGCGATGCATCTCCCCACTTGCCAGGTAAAACCGCTTATTCCCCAGGCGCCATAATTGATGGCGCGGTTGGGTTACCCACGTCCATATTGATGAGAATCCCATAATAAGGGGGACACGATCTTTGCTTTGACAAGACATGTCAAGAAAACCGCCCCATGTTATGTGTGGTGCTGGTTGAGAAAATGGTTCAAATAATGACCGAGCCATGACATGATGTCGTGCTGTCAGAACGCATCGACAGATTAGATTTGTGGGAATATTATTCTCTCTGTGGTAGTATGTGGAACTTGTTTTGCAGAACCGGACACTACTGGTGTTCAAAATCTTCTATGGAGTATTCGGAGGAGGAACCTGCCTTGCAATGCCGAAGACAATACTGTGCGCCGGACTCATCGTCATTGAAGCCTGGTTCAGGGGCTACTGAGGGAGTCCTGGATTAGGGGGTCTCTGGACAGCCGGACTATATGCTTTGGCCGGATTGTTGGACTATGAAGATACAAGATTGAAGACTTCGACCGTGTCCGGATGGGACTCTCCTTGGCGTGGAAGGCAAGCTAGGCAATACAGATATGTAGATCTCCTCCCTTGTAACCGACTCTGTGTAACCCTAGCCCCCTCCGTGTCTATATAAACCGGAGGGTTTAGTCCGTAGGACAATATACAATCAGACCATAGGCTAGCTTCTAGGGTTTAGCCTCTACGATCTCGTGGTAGATCAACTCTTGTAATACTCATATCATCAAGAACAATCAAGCAGGACGTAGGGTATTACCTCCATCAAGAGGGACCGAACCTGGGTAAACATCATGTCCCTTGTCTCCTGTTACCATCCGTCTTAGACGCACAGTTCGGGACCCCCTACCCGAGATCCGCTGGTTTTGACACCGATAGAGAGTCCTACAAAACAGCATGGTAATTTGCTTTAATTACAGACTATCTTCTCCCTTTTTGTCTTCTCCACAACCATCATTCTATTCCACCTATAGTGCTATGTCCATGGCTCACGCTCATGTACTGCGTGAAGATTGAAAAAGTTTGAGAACACCAAAAGTATGAAACAATTGCTTGGCTTGTCATCGGGGTTGTGCATGATTTGAATACTTTGTGTGGTGAAGATGGAGCATAGCCAGATTATATGATTTTTTAGGGATAACTTTCTTTGGGCATGTTATTTTGAAGAGACATAATTGCTTAGTTAGTATGCTTGAAGTATTATTATTTCTATGTCAATATTAAACTTTTGTCTTGAATCTTTTGGATCTGAATATTCATACCACAATTAAGAGAATTACATTGAAAATTATGCCAAGTAGCATTCCACATCAAAAATTCTGTTTTTTATCATTTACCTACTCGAGGACGAGCAGGAATTAAGCTTGGGGATGCTTGATACGTCTCCAACGTATCTATAATTTTTGATTGTTCCATGCTATATTATATCCTGTTTTGGACATTATTGGGCTTTATTATACACTTTTATATTATTTTTGGGACTAACCTATTAATCGGCGGCCCAGCCCAGAATTGCTATTTTTTTTGCCTATTTTAGGGTTTCGCAGAAAAAGAATATCTAATGGAGTCCAAACGGAATGAAACCTTCGGGAACGTTATTTTCGGAACGAACATGATACAGAGGACTTGGACCCTACGTCAAGCAATCAACGAGGAAGGCACGAGGTAGGGGGGCACACATACCCCCCAGGCGCGCCCTCCACCCTCGTGGGGCCCATGTTGCTCCACTGACGTACTCCTTCCTCCTATATATACCTACGTACCCCCAAACTACCAGATACAGAGCCAAAAGCCTAATTCCACCGCCGTAACTTTCAGTATCCACGAGATCCCATCTTGGGGCCTTTTCCGGAGCTCTGCCGGAGGGGGTATCGATCATGGAGGGCTTCAACATCAATACCATAGCCTCTCCGATGAAGTGTGAGTAGTTTACTTCAGACCTTCGGGTCCATAGTTATTAGCTAGATGGCTTCTTCTCTCTTTTTGGATCTCAATACAAAGTTCCCCCCCTCTCTTGTGGAGATCTATTCGATGTAATCTTCTTTTGCGGTGTGTTTGTTGAGATCGATGAATTGTGGGTTTATGATCAAGTTTATCTATGAACAATATTTGAATCTTCTCTGAATTCTTTTATGTATGATTGGTTATCTTTGCAAGCCTCTTCGAATTATTAGTTTGGTTTGGCCTACTAGATTGACCTTTCTTGCAATGGGAGAAGTGCTTAGCTTTGGGTTCAATCTTGTGGTGTCCTTTCCCAGTGACAGTAGGGGCAGCAAGGTACGTATTGTATTGTTGCCATCGAGGATAACAAGATGGGGTTTATATCATATTGCATGAGTTTATCCCTCTACATCATGTCATCTTGCTTAAAGCGTTACTCTGTTCTCTTGAACTTAATACTCTAGATGCATGCTGGATAGCGGTCGATGTGTGGAGTAATAGTAGTAGATGCAGGCAGGAGTCGGTCTACTTGTCTCGGACGTGATGCCTATATACATGATCATACCTAGATATTCTCATAACTATGCTCAATTCTGTCAATTGCTCAACAGTAATTTGTTCACCCACCGTAAGACTTATGCTCTCGAGAGAAGCCTCTAGTGAAACCTATGGCCCCTGGGTCCATTTTCCATCATATTAATCTTCCAATACTTAGTTATTTCCTTTGCCATTTATTTTACTTGCATCTTTATTTCTCTTTATCATAAAAATACCAAAAATATTATCTTATCATATCTATCAGATCTCACTCTCGTAGGTGACCGTGAAGGGATTGACAACCCCTTTATCGCGTTGGTTGCAAGGAGTTTATTTGTTTGTGTAGGTGCGAGGGACTCGTGCGTGGCCTCCTACTGGATTGATACCTTGGTTCTCAAGAACTGAGGGAAATACTTACGCTGCTCTGCTGCATCACCCTTTCCTCTTCAAGGGAAAACCAACGCAGTGCTCAAGAGGTAGCAACGAACTCGGCGGCAGAGGCGACGACATGGGTGTCGTTGTCGTGCAAGAGGATGGAGGCGGCAGATGCCGCCTGATGAAGGCGGACGAAGGTGAGGTAGACGTCGCAGGCAAAGGAGAAATCATGGATACGTAACTCACGATCGCGGCTGACTCATTAGGGTAGCCCAGCCAGAGGGCTCTCATCCGACGACGAAGATAGGCCCACGATAGCTCGTGGCCCTAATCATGCCCAGCCTGAGACATGGGCCCCACAACCGCCGGATTTTGAAACACCTCTGATTGCGCCTTAGTAACGCCCGACGATCTTGCCTCCGTTCCCGACGCAATTTCTGGCGCCGGCGATCTAGGACCGCCAACTACAGGATCGTGCATGGCCGCGGCCAGGAACTGCCCCAGCACGGGCCGCGGCGCGACCCGGCGTGGCAGCAGAGGTCCCCTCCGCTTGTCCACGCGAGGAGCTCGAGCCACTCGCAGGCCCATTGGCGATGATAGTGTGCTCCGGTGAGGCAGCCCGGCCGCCTTCGAGCCAGTCGGCGACACTGCATTTGGCCGACAGAACCTCCCGCCGACCATGGGATCCTCTTGCACGCTGCAAGAAGAAGCATCCGTACCTGCGCAACCAGAAGGTGTCTCCTCCTTCCATGGCGAGTGCCTCTCCCAGAAACGCGACACCGGAGTGGGAAAACCTGCATCCACCCAGAAATCCTGCACAAGCTCGGCCTTCGTCTTCCTTCTCCTGCTCACCACCAGAGTCTAGTCAGTCATATCCTCTCCATCTCCCAACACATCCAAAGCCATCTTGACGCCGACGGCCGGTGATCTCTCCATGTCGGAAGAACCATAATCCTCACCCAGGCATGAGAACCGGGACCCGCCTGAGCACTCCGCCGGGGAGCACGACGCTGGTGGTGACGCGGATGGCCGGAATGCCAGCATCAGTCGCCGACCACGAGACGCCTGATACGTCTCCGTCGTAACTACTTTTCCAAACACTTTTGCCCTTGTTTTGGACTCTAACTTGCATGATTTGAATGGAACTAACCCGGATTCACGCTGTTTTCAGCAGAATTGCCATGGTGTTATTTTTGTGCAGAAATAAAAGTTCTTGGAATGACTTGAAAATCAACGGAGATTATTTTTGGAATATATAAAAAATACTGGCGAAAGAATCAAGGTCAAGGGGCCCACACCCTGTCCACGAGGGTGGGGGGCACGCCTAGCCCCTGGGTGCGCCCCCCTGCCTCGTGGGGCCCCTGGTGCTCCACCGACCTCAACTCCTCCATATATTCGTGTTCGGAGAGAAAAAATAAGAGAGAAGGATTCATCGCGTTTTACGATACAGAGCCACCGCCAAGCCCTAATGTCTCTCGGGAGGGCTGATCTGGAGTCCGTTCAGGGCTTCAGAGAGGGGAATCCGTCGCCATCGTCAGCATCAACCTTCCTGCATCACCAATTTCATGATGCTCACCACTCTGCGTGAGTAATTCCATCTTAGGCTTGCTAGACGGTGATGGGTTGGATGAGATTTATCATGTAATCGAGTTAGTTTTGTTAGGGTTTGATCCCTAGTATCCACTATGTTTTGAGATTGATGTTGCTATGACTTTGCTATGCTTAATGCTTGTCACTAGGGCCCGAGCGCCATGATTTCAGATCTTAACCTATTATGTTTTCATGAATATATGTGAGATCTTGATCTTATCTTGCAAGTCTATAGTCACCTATTATGTGTTATGATCCATTAACCCCAAAGTGACAATAATCGGGATACTTACCGGTGATGACTGTAGGTTGAGGAGTTCATGTATTCACTATGTGTTAATGCTTTGGTACGGTACTCTATTAACAGGAGGCCTTAAAATCCCTTAGTTTCCAATAGGACCCCGCTGCCACGGGAGGGTATGACAAAAGATGTCATGCAAGTTCTTTTCCATAAGCACGTATGACTATATTTGGAATACATGCCTACATTACATTGATGAACTGGAGCTAGTTCTATGTCACCCTATGTTATAACTATTGCATGATTGATCGCATCCGACATAATTCTCCATCACCGATCCAATGCCTACAAGCTTTTCATATATTGTTCTTCGCTTATTTACTTTTCCGTTGCTACTGTTACAATCACTATAAAACCAAAACTGCTACCATTACTTTTACCACTTTTACCACTACTATCATATTACTTTGCTACTAAATACTTTGCTGCAGATATTAAGTTTCCAAGTGTGGTTGAAATGACAACTCAGCTGCTAATACTTAGGAATATTCTTTGGCTCCCCTTGTGTCGAATCAATAAATTTGGGTTGAATACTCTACCCTCGAAAACTGTTTCGATCCCCTATACTTCTGGGTTATCAACGCCTCATGGGTCACCATCCTCCTTTTTTCAGAGCCCTAAACTCACATTCACGGGCCGGCTAGCTAGGTGCGCTCAGAAGAATTCCTTATTTAACACCGTGTTTAAATTTATGCCCTATTTGACATCGACAAATGACTTTTTCCCTATCTAAAAATGAGTCTAAATTTTAGGACGCTGATAACGCCCACACATGTGGCATACTAGATGTCCGCCCACAGATCGTACGAGCATGAGCAGGAGGCAGCCCACACGGGCCGTGTGTGGGCGAACATTAGAATTTCCCACACGTGTGGGCGCATCTACTTCGTGCCACACATCCAACAAGTACTACTCATCTCCATCCCGCGCGTGTGGCACGAAGCAAAAATGCCCACACGTCCTGGCGCGATTACGTTAGGTACCCACGGGATGATGATTTAGTTGTCAACCGGGATGGCAGATGTAGTTATCCGGGATGGCAAATTTAGTTGTAAAAGCATGTCAACTCTATCTGTTTTGGTTAACTATAGTTGTCTGTCTAATTTATGGTAGTTTCCGCGTGTAATCAAAACCATAGTTTATGTGTGTTGACATGTGTGTTTATCTGGTTGCCACGTACGCCGCAACTGCAGTTGCCGTCTAGCAACGAATCATAGTTGCCATGTGTATTTACCTAGTTGCCACGTATGCGTAACTACAGTTGACATCCAACAACGTACGAGTGTCATGTGGGCGAAACCATTTCACCCACACGCACGTGGAATAGGTGGTGGTTGTGTGGGCAGAAACTAGTTCGCCCACACAACGCAGCTGGCAAACCGCATGCTGCGGGCGTGTGGGCGAACTCTCCAACGCCCACACACCAGCCCCGTCCTACATGGCACACGAAAACTTCCTCAATGTGTCAAGATTCATGCAAACTTAACTGGACGGTGATCCACATGTGTGGGCGAGTTGCAAGATTGCCACATGTGTTGGCGTTAGTATTTTCAAAATTTTATGCCCTTTAGGCTGGTCGTAATGGTAGTATCATAGCTAGTATCATGCATGCCAACTAGGCAATTTTGATGAGGTGTCATAGACTTAAATGAAGAACGAGAGGGTTGAGTATCATATCATGATACTGTATCATAATAAATTCTATTCTACTATGTGTCATGCATGACAATAAATAGAGTACTACATGATACTAATATATGATACTATGCATTAGGGAGGTAATATCAGACACTAGTATCATATGCATGATACTAGTATATGATACTCCCCATTACAACCAGCCTTATGACACTTTTGTCCATTTTGAGTCTAAATGACACCTAAAAAGACTCTTTTGCCCCTCATGTGGTATGTTTGTGTGGTGCGTGCATGCTGTTGGATGAGTGTGTGTGCATGTGCGTGCGTGCTACGATGCTACGTGTTTGTGTGTGTGCATGTGTGCTGCTGTGTGTTTGCGTGTGCGTGCGTGCTTGTGTGTGGTTGAGTGTGTGTGTGTGTGTTGGCGTGTGTGTGTTGCATGCGTGTGTGCTGATATGTGTGTGTGCTTGAAAGTGCGTTATATCGACTAGAGGGGGTGAATAGACGACTTTTACAAATTCGTTACTAAGGAATTTCAGGGTGAGGAAATTCCTAAGCAACGAACTACTTAGCAGCGGAATAAGTACTCAGATGCAAGCATAACCGAGTGGTGGCACGGTCATCATGATGAAATGAAAACATGCACATAGTACACCTAGCGTAAACACAGGATAAGCAAGCTGAAGACAAAGTGACTGAAGAATTAGGATTGAGGAAATTGAGAAAGTCTTCACTCAAAGTCGTCAAACAGTAATGATCAAGTACTATTATACAAAAATGAGGAAATGAAAAGGTTGAGGAAATAGAACCAGTAGCTTGGTGAAGACAGTGATTTGGTAGAACAGTTCCAACTACTATGAGTTGTACGTCTGGTTGGAGCGGCTAGGTATTTAAACCTGACGACACACAGTCCCAGACACACAGTCCTCACTGTATTCTCCTTGAGCTAAGGTCACACAGAACTCGCCCAATCACTCGTGGTAAGTCTTCAGATGACTTCCAAACCTTCACAGACTCAGTCACTCGGCGATCCACAATTTCCTCTTGGATGCTCTAGACCATGACGCCTAACCATCTAGAGGATGCACAGTCCTCAAAGGTAACAAGCGTTGGTTCCACATAGGAACAATCTCTTCAGTGATGCTCAGTCACTTTGGGTTTGTAGGTGTTTGGGTTTGGGTTTTCCTCACTTGATGATTTTCGCTCAAAGTCCTCGGAGGATGGGATGCTCTCAATGACAAGTGTCATTTTTTCTCGGAGCAGCCAACCAACTAGTGGTTGTAGGGGGCGGCTATTTATAGCCTAGGGAGCAGCCCGACATGATAAGACATAAATGCCCTTCAATGATATGACCGTTAGGTGGGTAGATATTTTGGGACAGCTGGCGCGTAGCATAGCAACGGTCGAATATTTGAGTATCAAATTCCTCAGGGCTATCATGTTCCTCACTTGTAGGCAATCCACACTGGCGAATTCCTAACTCCTAAGTCAGAACAAAGTCCTCAGAGACCAGAAGATCTTCGTCTCTGTCACTGAAGAAATTGACTGAAATGTATGAGATTTCTAATGGCTTCACTCGAAAGGATTGGTAGGTGTAGGATTTTGAGATGAGCATCACTTGGAAACTTTCCCTTAGTTTTACCATGACCCCCTTTAACAGTACGGTGTTTCCTATGACTCAAGAAGAGAAAAACGAAACTACGAAAACAAAAGTCTTCATGCTTCATATTCCTCGCATGAATATCAGGTCTTCATGGTCACGCCAATTTCTTCACTTTTAAAGTCTTCAAGAAAACCAAAGTCTTTAGCTGAACACATTCATTTTTAGGGGTCGACTTTCATCATAAATATCAAACTCCTCATAGACTTATAGACATGTGTACACTCGCAAACTCATTAGTCCCTTAACCTATAAGTCTTCAATACACCAAAATCACTAAGGGGCACTAGATGCACTTACAATCTCCCCCTTTTTGGTGATTGATGACAATATAGGTTAAGTTTTCAACGGGATAAACATATGAAGTGTAAATACTGATATTGAGGAATTTGATTGCAAGATATAGAAGAACTCCCCCTAAAGATGTGCATATGTGAGGAATTTGCATTGAGTAGCAAATGCACATTGTAGAGTGGAATCATGGAGATCTCCCCTTATATCTTGTAATTCATACACGCATTTAACATAAGATATGAAGAATTTGAAATGCATGATTGAAAGGATCGAGAAGAGGTGTCTAGAGGAGGGGTGAATAGACTCTAATCAAGAAAAGTTGCAGTTTTTAATTCTTTAGGTTCATGTGGAGTATTAGCACAAGTTTAAACATTCACAATACATATCAAGCAAGCATGCAAGCATACAAAGAGTATATGAGCAGCGGAAAGTAAAGCATGCAAGTTACAAGAATGTAAAGAGAAGGGATTGGAGTGTGCAAACGCAATTTGGAGACACGGAGATTTTGGCGTGGTTCCGATAGGTGGTGCTATCATACATCCACGTTGATGGAAACTTCAACCCGCGAAGGGTAATGGTTGCGCGAGTCCACGGAGGGCTCCACCCATGAAGAAGAAACCTTGTCTATCCCACCATGGCCGTCGCCCACGAAGGACTTGCCTCACTAGGGTAGATCTTCACGAAGTAGGTGATCTCCTTGCCCTTACAAACTCCTTGGTTCAACTCCACAATCTTGTTGGAGGCTCCCAAGTGACACCTAGCCAATCTAGGAGACACCACTCTCCAAGAAGTAACCAACGGTGTGTTGATGATGAACTCCTTGCTCTTGTGCTTCAAATGATAGTCTCCCCAACACTCAACTCTCTCTCTCATAGGATTGGATTTGGTAGAAAGAAGATTTGAGTGGAAAGCAACTTGGGGAAGGCTAGAGATCAAGATTTATGTGGTTGGAATGGAATATCTTGACCTCAACACAAGTGTAGGTGGTTCTCTCTCAGAAAATGTGTATTGGAAGTGTAGGAATGTTATGATGGCTCTCTCCACAAATGAAGAGTGGATGGAGGGGTATTTATAGCCTCCACACAAAATCTAACCGTTACACACAAATCAGCAAACTCGGTGGGACCGATCCAGAGAACTCGGCCAGACCGATTTGGTTCATAATGTGACTGTTAGGTGTTTCGGTGGGACCGACTGGATCAACTCGGTGGGACCGATGTGCTAGGGTTAGGGTAAATCCAAAACTCGGTTTGACCAATTACTCAAACTCAGTGGGACCGATTTGGGTAATAAGCGAAACAGAGAGTTGGCCAAGCAAACTCAGTGGGGCCGATTGTATATCTCGGTGGGACCGAAAATATTGCAATAGGTAACAGAGAGTTTGCAAGCCCATCTCAGTGAGACCGAGATCCCATCGGTGAGACCGAACTGATTAGGGTTTTTGGCAGTGGCTATGTCAACTGAACTCGGTGGCGCCAGATAGAAAGAATCGGTGGGTCCGAGTTTGATATTTGGTGTGGGACATATTTGGAAGTGAGAAAGTGGTTGAGGGCTTTGGAGCATATCACTAAGCACTTTGAGCAAGCAAGCCATTAAGCAACACCTCATCCCTTCTTAATAGTGTTGGCTTTCATATGGACTCAATGTGATCTTGGATCACTAAAATATAAAATGTAGAGTCCTGAGCTTTGAGCTTGAGCCAATCCTTCGTCCTTAGCATATTGAAGGGGTTCCACATCCTCTAGTCCATGCCACTCCATTGTTGAACTTTTCTGAAACATACTAGGTAGAAACTTTAGTCCAACAAGAGATATGTTGACATTAATTACCAAAATCACCCAGGGAACACTTGTGCTTTCAATCTCCCCCTTTTTGGTAATTGATGACAACATACATCAAAGCTTTAGATAAAGATATAGAGAACAACAAGTAAAGCTTTGGAAAGACATGTAACATGCAAAGGCTCCCCTATATGTATGTAATCATATAAATATGAAACATAGGAGCATGCGAATGCATAAGCATGACAGAGTAAGCCATGTGTTACATGTATCTTGGCTATATGCATCAGAGTGAAAGATGTAAATATAGGAAATGTGCCTTCATGCTCATGAGTCCTTCTTGCAAACAATATGTACATCAACAAGAAATCCTCATGCACATGGCTGTGATGCATATACTTACCTTGTGGTCTTGAGTTGGCTTAGAAGGGAATGGACCTGAGTAAACAAGGTTAGATAACACAGATACATCTACTAGCCAGAGCAAACAAAAGAACCACAAAGGTACCAAGACTGGGATGACATGTAGAGTGTGAGTACTGAGTACTCTATTGGATATAGACATGTCCCCAAAGGTAAAGATGTGCAATAGAATCAGAGATTTCCTCCCCTTAGATGTCTTGCTCCCCCTGAATCTTGAATGGGTTATTGGGAGAAGATAGGGAACAGAAAAAAACAGAGCAAATATGAACATGTCTTTCCCCTATTAAAGACATGTAACTTCTCTTCTCTTGAACACCAAGCATCTGGGGTTTTCTTACTCTCTTCCCCTTGAGTGTTCTCTCCCCCTATAGAAATGATTAGCATAGAGCTTTGATGTGATCTCTCTCTCCCCCTTTGACATCAATTTCCAAGAAGGGCTCTTCTGGATTTTTGTTTTATTGCAGAAGGGTTTGGTCCTTGATTCACAAAGAAATTCAAATGTGATGCTGGTAGAGGACAAGAGTCATTGAGTGAGCTAGAGCAAAAAATGAATGCAGGAATAAGTGGCAAGTTGTCTTTCCTGTAGTGAAATCGGTAGCACCGAGTTGTTTGCTTCAGTGGCATCGAGCGAATTCGGTTGGGCCGAAGGAAACAAACCGGTGTGACCAAGTCCATCACATAGAAAACACATCTTTCCTCATATCACTAGGCACTTAAGATCTCACAAGGATTTTCAAGGAATTTTTTGAAAGATTTGCAATGAATTGGATGCAGAAAATGCAGAATGACAAGAAAGAAAACAAAAGAAATAAAAAAGGTCTAGATGAAGTTTTTTAAAAAGGGGAAAACACATATGCATGAGACAAATGCAAGAGGAAACACAAGAGAACTTCATCTAGAGATGGGCGGTGACAAAGTCACCTATGTTAGAGTATATTGACTTAGGAGTCAAGTGAGGTCACTTGATCTTTGGTCATACTCATCGTTTAAGCTCAAAATGGGGTTACCTTTTTTTGTTTAACCATCTTGATATATTCACATCTTGTTGAGTTGCTCTAACCCATGACTTGGAGTAAAGCTTCTCTAATATGGAATAACATACCTTTGGTGGTGGCGTTAATCTTGATCATGTAGTTGAACTTGTGTGGGTTGCTCAAGGTTGATGTAGCTCATCAAGAGTTCGGAGCACCACCTTGGAATTTTGAGTTCATCTTCCTACATGGGTTAGCTTTGCAAGGAAGAGCACTTGTGTATCCAAAATGACAATCATAAATCTTAATGTAGAATGTGTCAAAGGATATGTTTGAAGAGTTTTATGCTTCCTTGTCTTCAACCACCATTATGTAGAGACTTGATGATGTAGAGAATGCTCAAGATATGAGTGAGTTGCAATATTATGGATTTAGATTCATCCAAGTACCTACAAGGGTTAGATAGCATGCAAGGGTGTAAAAATATCCAAGACATATAGATAACATCATGAAAGAAATATCAAGGATTAGTCAAAGGCTCATGCCTTGCATGTATCCAAATGGAGTTCCTACTCCAAGTTTGAAGCATCAATGATGTTCAATTCACCCCTCAAACGGCAAAAGACTTTCTCATCAAGCGGTTTGGTAAATATATCCGCTAATTGCTTATCGGTGCGAACATGCTTAAGATCAATGTCCCCTTTGGCAACATGATCTCGAATGAAATGATGACGGACTTCAATATGCTTAGTTCGAGAATGTTGCACAGGATTGTGAGAAATCTTAATAGCACTTTCATTGTCACAAAGCAATGGAACATGTTTCACATATATCCCATAATCTTTAAGTGTTTGGGTCATCCAAAGTAATTGAGCACAACATGATGCAACAGCAATGTATTCCGCTTCGGTGGTGGATAAGGATATCGAGTTTTGTTTCTTGGAGGACCAAGACACAAGAGATCTACCAAGAAATTGGCAAGTACCCGAAGTGGACTTTCTATCAACCTTGTCTCCGGCATAGTCCGAATCGGAGTAACCAACAAGATTAAAAGAAGACCTCTTAGGATACCAAATGCCAAAATTTGGTGTGTGTATTAAGTATCTCACTATCCTTTTCACGGCCTTAAGATGAAACTCTTTAGGGGCCTCTTGATATCGTGCACACATGCACACATTTAGCATAATATCAGGACGAGAGGCACATAGATATAACAATGAACCAATCATAGAGCGGTAAACTTTTTGATCAACCAGTTCACCATCTTTGGTCAAATCAAGATGTCCACTAGTAGGCATGGGTGTAGACATACCTTTGCATTCTTGCATATTGAACTTCTTGAATAAGTCCTTGGTGTACTTTGTTTGAGAGACAAAGGTACCTTCCTTAGTTTTCTTGATTTGCAAACCAATAAAGAATTTGAGTTCACTCATCATAGACATCTCAAACTTCTCCGACATTAGCTTTCCAAACTTCTCACTAAAATGAGGGTTAGTTGAACCAAATATAATATCATCAACATAGATTTGGCACACAAATAGTTCTCCATTAACCCTTTTATTAAAAAGAGTAGAATCAATTTTACCAATTTCAAAGCCTTTTTCAATAAGAAACTTGGTCAAGCATTTATACCACGCTCTAGGGGCTTGTTTAAGACCATAAAGGGCTTTGTGAAGTTTGTAAACATGATTAGGTTTCTTAGGATTGACAAAGCCGGGAGGTTGCTTAACGTAAACTTCCTCCTCAATTTCACCATTTAGAAAAGCACTTTTAATGTCCATTTGGTACAAGGTGATATCATGGTGATTAGCATAAGCAAGTAAGATGCGAATGGACTCAAGTCTAGCAACGGGAGCATATGTCTCACCATAGTCCATACCTTCGACTTGAGTGTAGCCTTGGGCGACTAGGCGAGCTTTGTTGCGGACGACTTGACCATCTTCATCTTGCTTGTCGTGAAACACCCATTTGGTACCAATGATGTTCTGGTTGTTGTCGGGCTTCTCGACCAATGTCCACACTTGATTTCTCTCAAAGTTGTATAGCTCTTCATGCATAGCGTTAATCCAATCCGGATCTTCCAATGATTCTTCAACCTTCATAGGTTCAATGCTAGAGATGAATGAGTAATGTTCACAAAAGTTAGCCAAACGAGTTTTAGAGTGAGGGATTCTCCCAGTTTGGATATCATTGTAGATTTGCTCGATGGGATGATCTTTAGCGATTCTTGCTCGAACACGTGGAAGCTTTGGCTTGGCTCGGGGCGGAACATACTCTTCATCTTGATCTTCTTCTTGGCCTTCTTCATTGTTGACATTGTCATTTTCTTGTCGTGGTGGAGAAGGAGGTTGTTGACATTTATCTTGGTGTACTTCCTCATTTTCTTTGTCTTGGTGTGCCCCACTTGTGGATGCTTCTGTATCAATTCTTGGTTCACCTTGCCGTGAGGTGGAAGCTTCCACTTTGATGGACGAGGTACTCTCCTTCACCTCCGTTGGATGAATCTTGCCAATAGACAAGTCTTGGATTGCTTCTGAAGATACAGTAAGTGTGAGAGTTTGAGCCGTTAGATTCATCAAACTTCACATCTACCGTCTCTTCAACCTTTCGGGTGAAATTGTTGTAGACACGGTAAGTGTGAGAGTTTGAGCCATAACCAAGTAAGAAACCTTCATGAGATTTAGGAGCAAATTTAGAACGACGATGCTTATCAAGAATGTAGCACTTTGATCCGAATACTCGAAAGTATCCAACTTGGGGTTTGTTACCGATGAGGAGCTCGTATGCCGTCTTGCCGAGTAGCTTGTGAAGATACAAGTGATTTGTTGCATGACAAGCTGTCTCAACCGCTTCCGCCCAAAAGTGTTTTGGAGTCTTGTACTCATCAAGCATCGTTCTTGCCATCTCAATAAGAGTATGGTTCTTCCTCTCAACAACTCCATTTTATTGAGGTGAGTACGTAGCTGAGAACTCATGTGAAATCCCCTCTTCTTCAAGAAAGGTATCCACATTTGCATTCTTGAACTCCATTCCGTTGTCGCTCCGAACCTTCTTGATTTTCACGTCAAATTGATTTTGGGCCTTCCTAGCGAAGTTTTTGGAGATCTTTTGGACCTGCGATTTGTCATCAAGAAAGAACACCCACGTAAATCTTGAAAAATCATCAACTATGACTAGACAAAATGAGTTACCACCGAGACTCTTGTAGGCATTGGGACCAAAGAGATCCATGTGAAGTAGCTTGAGTGGTCTCCTCGTGGTCATGATGTTCTTCGCGCGATGACTTCCTCCAACCTGTTTTCCTGCCTGACAAGCACTACAAAGTCTATCCTTATCAAATATGACATCTTTTATTCCAAGGATATGATCACCTTTAATAAGCTTATCAAGATTTCGCATACCCACATGACCTAGTCTTCTATGCCACAACCAGCCTTTAGACGATTTAGCAATTAAGCAAGTTCTAGGTTGAGCCTTTTTAGTGAAATCAACAATGTAAAGATCACCTCTACGTATACTGGTAAAGACCATTTTATGATTGTCTCTACGAAACACTTGGCAATCTACCTCAGTAAACAGGACATTGAAACCGAAATTAGCAAGTCTAGATACTGAAAGTAAATTGTACCCAAGAGATTCAACGAGCATGACATTTTGTATGGAGCTATCATGTGAGATGGCCACCTTACCCTTTGAGTTATCACCAAAGGTGACATACTTTCGAGGGCCATCGTTTTCAGCAAGCTCGCGGAACATATCTTTATCTCCAGTCATATGATCAGTACATCCACTATCAAGGACCCATTCCTTCCCTCTGGCCATGTAGCCGCGAAGATTTGCCATAAGACCAAAGTGTCTCATTGCATCATCAAGATCACAGTCACTATCATCATCCTCATCATAGTATCCATGTTCAACATCATCTTGTGATTGATCAACTCCTAGAGAGGGTAATTCATTAGATAAATGATCATTTCTATGGTTATCTTTATGAATTCGTAATAGCTTTGGAAATGATATTGCTAATGATTCCAACATCTCCTTTGGCACTTGTAAGATTTGTAAGCTCAAATACGGAGTCACCAAATTTGGGATCATTGGAACTCATCTTAACCAAGGCAATGGACTTATGAAGAATCTCATCTAAGTTCTTCAAGGAATAGTTTGGAAAACGTTCCTCAAGGAATCTCCATGTAGTTCAGGCACAATCAAGAGTAGGCAAACATCCAATCAAGTTTCTAGGCAAGCCTCTAGTGATAAGATTAACAGTTCTAAGGTTGCGGATCATGTCAATAGACTCATCAAGGGTAGGATGCAAAGGATCAACATGAGGTGCACAAGGGCTAGTAATGTACGTGTTCAAATGATATTCATTGAAAAGCTCAAGCATTTCATTTTTCCACTCATAGAAGAACTCTCCATCAAGAATAGGCACTCTACATCTAAGTCTCCCCAAAGTAGACACATCCATCTTCCTCCAAAGGTGTTTAAACCAAGGTAATGGAGACCAATGCTCTGATACCAATTGAAAGGATCGAGAAGAGGTGTCTAGAGGTGGGGGGGGTGAATAGACTCTAATGAAGAAAAGTTGCACTTTTTAATTCTTTAGGTTCATGTGGAGTATTAGCACAAGTTTAAACATTCACAATACATATCAAGCAAGCATGCAAGCATATAAAGAGTATATGAGCAGCGGAAAGTAAAGCATGCAAGTTGCAAGAATGTAAAGAGAAGGGATTGGAGTGTGCAAACGCAATTTGGAGACACGGAGATTTTTGGCGTGGTTCCGATAGGTGGTGCTATCGTACATCCACCTTGATGGAGACTGCAACCCACAAAGGGTAACGGTTGCGCGAGTCCATAGAGGGCTCCACCCACGAAGGGTCCATGAAGAAGCAACCTTGTCTATCCCACCATGGTCGTCGCCCACGAAGGACTTTCCTCACTAGGGTAGATCTTCATGAAGTAGGCGATCTCCTTGCCCTTACAAACTCCTTGGTTCAACTCCACAATCTTGTCGGAGGCTCCCAAGTGACACCTAGCCAATCTAGGAGACACCACTCTCCAAGAAGTAACAAACGGTGTGTTGATGATGAACTCCTTGCTCTTGTGCTTCAAATGATAGTCTCCCCAACACTCAACTCTCTCTCATAGGATTGGATTTGGTAGAAAGAAGATTTGAGTGGAAAGCAACTTGGGGAAGGCTAGAGATCAAGATTTATGTGATTGGAATGGAATATCTTGACCTCAACACAAGTGAAGGTGGTTCTCTCTCAGAAAATGTGTATTGGAAGTATAGGCATGTTCTGATGGCTCTCTCCACAAATGAAGAGTGGGTGGAGGGGTAATTATAGCCTCCACACAAAATCTAACCATTACACACAAATCACCAAACTCGATGGTACCGATCCAGAGAACTCGGTCAGACCGATTTGGTTCATAATGTGACCGTTAGGTGTTTCGGTGGGACCGACTGGATCAACTCGGTGGGACCGATGTGCTAGGGTTAGGGTTGTGACTCCCCCGGTTTGACCGTACACTAAACATACACGCAAACGTGTACGATCAAGATCAGGGACTCACGGGAAGATATCACAACACATCTCTACAAACAAAATAAGTCATACAAGCATCATATTACAAGCTAGGGGCCTCGTGCGCTCGAATACAAGAGCTCGGTCATAGACGAGTCAGCGGAAGCAACAATATCTGAGTACAGACATAAATTAAACAAGTTTGTCTTAAGAAGGCTAGCACAAACTGGGATACAGATCGAAAGAGGCACAGGCCTCCTGCCTGGGATCCTCCTAAACTACTTCTGGTCGTCGTCAGTGGGCTGCATGTAGTAGTAGGCACCTCCAGTGTAGTAGGAGTCGTCGTCGATGGTGGCGTCTGGCTCCTGGGATCCATCGTCTGGTTGCAGCAATCGGGTATAGGAAAGGGTGGGGAGCAAAGCAACCGTGAGTACTCATCCAAAGTACTCGCAAGCAAGGAACTACACTACATATGTATGCATTGGTATCAATTGGAAAAGGGGGTAACATATGTGGATTGAACTGCGGAATGCCAGAATAAGAGGGGGATAGCTAGTCCTTTCGAAGACTATGCTTCTGGCCACCTCCATCTTGCAGCATGTAGAAGAGCAGAAGGTAAGTCCACCAAGTAGCATCGTGTAGCATAATCCTACCCGGCGATCCTCTCCTTGTCGCCCTGTTAGAGAGCGATCACCTGGTTGTATCTGGCACTTGGAAGGGTGAATTTTATTAAGTAACCGGTTCTAGTTGTCATAAGGTTAAGGTACAACTCCAAGTCATCCTGTTACCGAAGATCACGACTATTCGAATAGATTAACTTCCCTGCAGGGGTGCACCACATTTCCCAACACGCTCGATCCCCTTTGTCCGAACACACTTTCCTGGGTCATGCCCGGCCTCAGAAGATAAACACGTCGCAGTCCTACCTAGGCACAGCAGAGAGGTCAGCACACCGGTCTAAATCATATGCATGCAAGGGTCTGGGCCCATCGCCCATTGCACACCTGCACATTG
This sequence comes from Triticum urartu, assembly GCF_003073215.2. Taxonomy (NCBI): domain Eukaryota; kingdom Viridiplantae; phylum Streptophyta; class Magnoliopsida; order Poales; family Poaceae; genus Triticum; species Triticum urartu. The sequence continues at coordinate 494,524,827 of NC_053023.1, read as the reverse complement.
CGTACGCAGCCGGAAGCAGACCTAGCCCCCTTAATACAAGCGCGAGCTTACGGTCCAATGCGGCGCGTGCCGCTCAGTCGCTGACGTCATGAAGGCTTCGGCTGATACCACGACGTTGAGTGCCCGTAACTGTTCCCGCGTAGTTGGTTAGTGCGTATAGGCCAGTGCCCAGACTCAGATCAAATACCAAGATCTCGTTAAGCGTGTTATTTTGAAATAACCACAGACGCCGACCAGGGCTAGGCCCACCTCTCTCCTAGGTGGTCTCAACCTACCCTGTCGCTCCGCCACAAAGATCCACTCAGAGGGCCGTCGGGACAAACGTCCTTTCAGACCCAATCCGTGAATCACTCGTGGGTACTCTACGAACTCACCCGACTTTAGTCATCATAGGTATCATATAATATGTATAGAAGTATACACCCGTGATCACCTCCTGAGTGATCACGGCCCGATAGTATAGCATGGCAGACGGATAAGAATGTAGGGCCACTGATGATAAACTAGCATCCTATACTAAGCATTTAGAATGGCAGGTAAGGTATCAATAACTGGAGCAACAATGACAGGATATGCATCAGGATAGGATTAACGGAATGCAATAACATGCTACACTACTCTAATGCAAGAAGTAGAGAGAAGAGTAGGCGATATCTAGTGATCAAGGGGGGGCTTGCCTGGTTGCTCTGGCAAGAGAGAGGGGTCGTCAACATCGTAGTCGTACTGGGTAGCAGCGACGTCGGTCTCGTAGTCTATCAGAGAGAAGAGGGGGAAGAAACAATAAATATTAAGCAAACAGATGCATAGCGATGCACGACAAGAAAAGCAGCGGTGCTAGGGGGTGCCCTAACGCGGTATGAGGTGGTACCGGTGAAGGGGGGGACATCCGGGAAAATATCCCCGGGGTTTCGCATTTTTGGACAGATGAACCAGAGGGGAAAGTTGCGTGTTCGCTATGCTAGGGATGCGTGGCGGACGAACAGGCTGCGTATCCGGATTCGTCTCGTCGTTCTGAGCAACTTTCATGTACAAAGTTTTTCCATCCAAGCTACGGTTTATTTTATATTGATTTTAAAAGATTTAAATCATTTTTAGAATTAATTTAATTATTTTAATTCAACATTATCCAGAACAGTGTTTGATGACGCGAGCATGACATCAGAGTGATGTCAGCAGGTCAACTGGTCGGTTGACCAGTCAAACCAGACAGGTGGGTCCAGTGGGACCCACATGTCATTGTCAGGGGCACTAACGGGGGGTTTAGACTAACTAAATGGGTTAACTAGTGGGTGGGGCCCAGTAGTCAGTGACTATTTAGTTAACTAACTTAATTAATGAAATATTTAGCATTTTATTTATTTACAAAAATGTTTTAAACGACGCGGGCCCGCATGTCAGTGGCAGTAGCTGCCACATCAGCGCAGTTGACTTCGGTCAACATGGCCAGTTGGGGCCCCTAGGCCCACATGCAGTGACCCAGGGGCGGGCCCCGGTGTGCCAGCTCAGCGGAGCCGCCGGAGTAGCTCCGGCGAGCTCGTGCACAGCGGCCAAACGCCGACGAGCGTCGGGATTCGCCTACGGGGCACCAAATCGAGCGCCATCTCTTGCGTTCGAAAGAGGAGAGTGCCCCGCATCTATATACGGCATAGGAACGCGCGGGGTTGGCCGAAAATGACGGTGGCGAGCACATCGGTGGACGGCCGGAGTCGGGTGTGAGAGGAAACGGTGACGCAGCATGCTAGCGAGCGAACTGAGAGGCCAGGCGAGACGTACGTGAGGCAACGAATGCAACGGGCGCTGGCCCATGACAATTTGGTCATCGGAGGCACGCCGGCGACGAACGCATGCGGCAACGACGTTCGGGTGTGAATAGAAACAACGACTCCGAGCATGGAGAGCAGTGGCAAGTGGCGCGTTCGAATCCTACAGCTACGGCGAGCACGACTGCGAGCTCAGTCAAGCTCGATAGTGTCCATGGCGATAGCAGCATCAACAACGGCGGAGCTCCGTTTGGGCAAACATGGCGTGGCGGCTACGGGCGGCGACAGGCAGCGCAGAGAGAATGGGAAGGAAGGCGTAGAGCTCACCGAGCGGTCACGAAAGACCCTTGGTGGTTTAGGAGCAGCAGAGTAGACGGCGCTCGTCGGAGACGCGCCGGGAATCCGAGGAAGAAGACGAGGCCGGGGCAGCGTTCGCAGGCACCCGGCGTCCTGCGGCTCGTCAGGGAGGCGTAGTCGAAGGAGGTGGAGCGAGCGGACACGTCGGATAGGTGCGGAGGTCACAGTGGCCGCGAGTTCTACGGCGGCGAGGCCATGGCGGCGCTCGGATGTGGTGGGGAACGAGGGGGAGAGCGAGGTGGATCTGAGGGGAGAGGGAGAGGCGGAGATCTAGGAGGAGAGCGGGGTGAGTGGGAGAGGGGCCCGAGGAGGCGGGGGCACTGGCGACCTTATCCCCTCCTTGACGCCGGTGAGGGGGGGGGGTTCGGCGGTGACCGCGCCCTGTAGAGACACGCAACTGAGGAACAGGAAGAGGGCGTGGTTGGGGAGCTGGGTCGGATGGGCTGGTTGGCTGGCTGCTGGCTAGCTGGGCCTTTCGGCCCAGGGGGAGAGGGTTTTTTCTTTCCTTTTGTTTTGTTTTCTGTTTTGTCCTTTTCTTTTTATTTATTTTCTTTACTGTTTTAATTCATTTTAAATATTTAGGTCTTTTATAAAAGCATGGACCCCACACCATAAATTCCTAGGCATTTATTTGCACACATCGAACATTTTTGTTTTTAAATTTTGAAAACTTTTATTATTTAACTTTATTTTAAATTTGAATTTGTTTTGAACTAACCCGAGATTAACTATAGTGACAGAGGCGACGTGGCATCGTTAATGTGGGATTACTGTAGCTTAATTATCCGGGCGTTACAAAACTCCTCCACTACAAGAAATCTCGTCCCGAGATTTAGGAGGTAGAAGGAAATAGTGTGGGGTATTCCTCACGCAGGCGGTCCTCGCGTTCCCAAGTGGCTTCATCTTCAGAGTGATGCGACCACTGGACCTTGAGGAATTTGATCGCCTTCTGACGTGTGCGACGTTCATCTTGGTCAAGAATGCGGACCGGATACTCTTTATAGGAGAGGTCCTGTTGCAATTCGAGCACTTCATGATCCATGGCTTGGATTGGATCCTTGAAGCAACAGCGGAGCTGTGACACGTGGAACACATCGTGAACCTGAGAAAGGTTCGGCGGGAGTACCAGTTGATATGCCGCTTTCCACGCCTTTCGAGAATAGTGAAGGGACCGATATAGCGAGGAGCTAGCTTGCCCTTGATCTCGAAGCGGTGAGCACCCTTCATTGGTGTAATTCGAAGATAAGACTTTTCGCCAGGTTGATAGACCATGTCTTTGTGATGACGGTCATACTGACTTTTCTGACGTGACTGAGCAGTCTTGAGATTCTCATGAATAATGCGGAATTGTTCTTCGGCCTGTTGGATAATATCCGGACCGAAGAGTGGATGTTCCCCAGTTTCTGACCAGTTCAGAGGGGTCCGACACTTTCGTCCATATAGCACTTCGAAGGGGGACATCTTTGGACTAGCTTGATAGCTATTATTATAAGAGAACTCGGCATATGGAAGAGATTCCTCCCATTTCTTGCCGAAGGAAATTACACAAGCTCGAAGCATGTCTTCGAGAACTTGGTTGACACGTTCAACCTGCCCTTGCGATTGAGGATGAAACGCAGTATTGAACGACATATGAGTTCCCATAGCTTCTTGGAAACTTGCCCAGAATCTTGAAGTAAACAAGCTGCCACGGTCTGAACTGATAACAAGTGGAATTCCGTGAAGTGAAACAATTCTGGACATGTAGAGAGTTGCAAGATGACTAGCAGTGATTGTTTCTTTGACCGCCAGAAAATGTGCAACTTTAGAAAGCCGGTCAATGACGACAAGAATAGCATCATTACCTTTCTGCGATTTGGGAAACCCAGTGATGAAATCCATTTCAACATGGTCCCATTTCCATTCAGGAATAGAGATAGGTTGCAGAGTTCCAACAGACCTTTGATGCTCTGCTTTGATACGGCAGCAAACGTCACACTCAGCAACATATCGAGCAATGTCTTGCTTCATATTAGACCACCAGAATCTCTGACGGATGTCTTGGTACATCTTTGTACTACCAGGATGGATAGATAGAGGCGTATCATGAGCTTCTTTTATAACCTCCTATGTCATATCATGGTTTTCCTCTGAACATGGCACCACTAGGCGGCCCTTGAAGTACAAGATGCCATCATCAGCAATAGTGAAGAATGAGGGCCTTCCTTCAGCGAGGTAGCGCTTAATCTTGTGGACTTGAGAGTCATAATTCTATAGCGTTTTGATGCTGTCCATGAGATCAGGTTTAGCAACCAGGGTATTGAGAGAACCCTGGGTAATTACATGGAGGTTCATCTTGCGTCACTCGGGGGGAGGGGGAGCGAGTGCACCCGGAGGAACTATATGGAGGTTTAGCTTTCTGAATTCTTCAACAAGTGAGGGCTCAACCTTGTGAACCAGGAGGTGGTTGCAGTAAGACTTGCGGCTCAAGGCATCAGCCATTACATTAGCCTTGCATGGGGTATAGGATATACCCACGTCAAAGTCTACAACAGTCTCCATCCATCTCTACTGTCGGAGGTTCAGGTCTGGCTGAGTAAACAAATACTTCAAACTCTGGTGGTCGGTGAAGATCTCGCAACGATTACTGAGAAGGTAATGTCGCCACTGCTTTAGTGCATGAATGGCAACAGCAAGCTCGAGGTTGTGAACTAGGTAGTTTTCTTCGTGAGGGCGCAGTTGACGCGAGGCATAAGCAATCACTCTGCACTCTTGCATTAGGACATAGCCTAATCCTTGACGGGAAGCGTCGCAGTAAATGACGAAGTCCTTCTTAGTGTCAGGTGGAGCAAGCACTGGGGCAGAAGTCAACTTGTCTTTGAGCGCCTGGAAACTTTCCTGACACTTGTTTGTCCATTCGAACTTGACACCCTTATGCAACAGATTAGTCAGAGGCCTGGCAATCTTGGAGAAGTTCTCGACGAATCAACGGCAATAGCTGGCGAGACTGAGAAAACTTCGGACTTGCTTGACATTCTTCGGAGGAGTCCAATCGAGAATAGCCTGGACTCATTCAGGGTTGACGGCAATGCCATCCTTGGAGATGACATGCCCAAGATAGGTTACTTCGGGGAGCCAGAATTCACACTTGGAATACTTAGCATAGAGTTGATGCTCTCGAAGCTTTTCCCGCACAAGACGAAGATGTTCAACATGTTCTTGGAAAATACAAGGATATCATCTAGATAAACCACGACGAACTTGTCGAGGTAATCCATGAATATATAGTTCATCAGATGAGAGAAGGTGGCGGGAGCATTCTTTAAGCCGAATGACATGACGGTGTACTCGTATGATCCATACTAAGTCACGAAGGCAGTCTTTGGGATATCCTCTTCACGAACACGGATCTGGTGGTAACCCAACCTCAAGTCGAGTTTGGAGAACACTGATGAACCAGCCAGTTGATCATAAAGATCATTGATCCAAGGAAGAGGATATTTATTCTGAATGGTAGCTTGGTTTATAGGACGGTAGTCTTGGACTAATCGGTTCGTCCCATCCTTCTTCTTAACAAAGAGAGAAGGTGCTCCCCAAGGAGAGCAACTAGGGCGAATGAAACCTTTGCTAAGAGATTTGTCGATTTCCTCCTTAAGCTCAATGAGTTCATGTCGCGGCATCTTGTAGGGTCGTTTGGCTATAGGGGTGGTGCCTGGTTTCAAGTCGAAGATGAATTCGACAGCTCTAGCAGGGGGAATCCCTGGAAGTTCTTCCGGAAAGACATCTTGGAATTCACGAACGACAGGGATGCTTTCAATGCCCTCGAGTGGTGCAGCATTCAACGCATTCAAGGCATAAAGCCGTGCCTCGGTGTTCTGAACTAGATGAGCATTGTAGCTTATTATTTCATCTGAAGGGTGTAGCAGATGGACGGTCTTAGTGGCGCAAAATATAGAAGCAGTATGCACTTTCAACCAATCCATCCCCAGAATGAGGTCGATGTTAGACGACTTCAAGATAATGAGAGAGGCATAGAATTCTAGCCCTTCGATTTCCACGGGGACGTCGATGCCAACCAGTGAGGTTTGACATTGCCCCATGGGGTTTTTTACCAATACCGAAGTGTTCATCTCCTCACATTTAACGTCATGCTTGTATGCAAAATCTTCTGACATGAATGAATGTGATGCTCCTGAATCGAATAAAACAGATGCAGGTACTGAATTTACGAGGAGTGTACCCATCACGGTAGCATGCTGGTCTTGAGCTTTATTGAGATCAACGTGGTTGGCATGAACACGACCATAAGACCTGTCATTGTTGTTGCGAGGCTGGTTGCTTCCACGGCCAGCTGCAAGGAGGGCCAGTTGATTCTGATTCTGATTGCAGTCTCTGGCATGGTGACCTGGTTGACCACACTTGCAGCAGAGACCATTATTGGGAGTGGGAACAGGAGCTCGGGGTGGTGGAGCTGGAAGTCTTGGCTACCTAGTTGGTGGGGGAGGCAGACGTAGTGCAGCATAAGACTGCCTTGGGGCAGGTGCAGTTGGCTGGTACATGCTATTGGGAATCCATATCCTACGCTTCTACGAGGACGGGCCCGAAGATGAGCCCGTGTCACAGTTGCGCCTGTGAGAGTTCTGGTGTTCCTGCAGACTAGTTTCGACATTGATGGCCTTGTTCACCAAGGTGGCGAAATCAGCAAAGTCATGCACTAAAAGTGCGAGCTTGATGTTAGCTTGAAGGCCATCACGAAACTTCTCCTGTCTGCGTGCATCAGTTGCAATGTCTTCTTCAGCATAGCAGGACAGATCCAGAAACTCCCGGTGATAAGCTTCCACAGTTTTGTTGCCCTGGGTGAGATTGCGGAACTCGCGCTTCTTCCGGTCCATGACTCCCTAAGGAATGAAACATGCACGGAAAGCAGCTTGGAAGTCTGGCCAGGTGATGATTGTTCCAACCGGCAGAGTACGCCGGTGGCTGTCCCACCATTGAGCAGCGGGTCCTTTCAGGAAGAAGGAAGCAAAGGTAACATAGCTGGCAGGGGCTACATAAGCAGACTCCATCTCATAGGTGATGTCACGGAGCCAGTCATCAGCATCCAGAGGTTGAGTTGAGCTACCATACACGGTTGGGTTGAGGCGCATGAAATCCTACAGAGTCACTTGGGCTGCCTGCTGGTTCATATTGGGGCGAGGAAACTGATCCATCATATTTTCCATGAATTGGCGGTTCAGCTCGAACTGTTGGATCATACCAGCGATGTACTCAGGCGGCGGTGGGGCATGGCCACCACGACCACGACCACCTGGTCTAACCATCCTGCTAATATATAACAGGGGTAGTTCAGCATTAAGAAATTACAAGGACAAGAATCATTCATGATGAAACATGCATAATGAAAGGAACACGATAGATACTACATAGTAGTTGGCATATCTTACAAAAGAGATCATGCATAGAGTTTGGTACACAGAGTTCAGTAGATAGGCTAAGAACATCATAGGCGGCACGCAGGCTCGCGGCAAATGCATCTAACACTAACAAGCAAGCCTACATCAGTCCCAGGAGGAACTGTGGAGGTAGGAGTAGCCTGACAGCTGGTAGTGACGCGACGGGAAGTCCTCCACGTGAGTAGCCCGGGCTCCGCGGATACTCTGGTGTGGAACCCGGCACGCAGGTGGCAGGAGAGGACCAAGTGTGGGAGAGTAGCCTCCCACATCTGGCCAGCCTATGCCCTAGGGCATCACGGTCCTGGCAGGGTAGATTATAGAACGCGACAGATCACCAGATCAGATAGAGGGGTGCAACAACGTTAAAGCACGGTACAGGTGCTGACAGGTGGTGTACAACTCGTGGCGAAGAGCTCGGTTAGCTCGATCTAGCCCATCAGCATGCAGAACCAGGTTCTGATGGTAGAAGGGCTCTCGGGTGACAGTGGAGTAGGCAGCAGTGTAGTATCCCTCCGCACCAACATCGGATGCAATAGCAATGTGCCTGAAAGGGGAGGTGTCCAACTCCCGGCACTCTCCACGAAGACGTGTTAGAGCAGCATAAGTAGCACCGTGGACCTCCATGTCAATAGTCACTCCAACACCATGAGCAGTGTGCAACACGGTAGTGGAGTCATACTCCCGAGAGTAGAGGTGGACGATGGCACGGTACTGCTCCTGGTTAAATTCCTGGTACTCCTCATAGACGGTGTACTCAGAGTGCCAGCGATAACCCAGTTAGGTCATCATCTCAACCAACACAGCAGGTGATCCTGAGGCACCAATGGCCGTCGTGTGGCGCACGACCTGTCTTGTGGGTTCCATCTGAAAACAAAGATGTTTCAAAGGAGTCAAATGAAAGTGTGGATAATGTTCAAATACTACTCTAATGAATAACTAGGGCTTATCCAACTTTGGGGTGAACGTGGTCACGGGATCCTAATGTTAGAGTTAGTAAAACCGTTTAACCTGAGTAAAAGAGAGTTCAGAGTCCCAGAGTAAGGATCGGGGAGTAAAAGATCCTAATACCACCCAAATGGCGACGTGGGCCCGTAAGACACACAACAATGTTAGTAAAAAGTTTTGTAATGTCTAGACTCAACATCGGCCAAGGAGTGTGGAAGGGGGATTCCTACAGGCAGTCGGCTCTGATACCAACTTGTGACTCCCCCGGTTTGACCGTACACTAAACATACACGCAAACGTGTACGAACAAGATCAGGGACTCACGGGAAGATATCACAACACAACTCTACAAATAAAATAAGTCATACAAGCATCATATTACAAGCCAGGGGCCTCGACGACTTGAATACAAGAGCTCGGTCATAGACGAGTCAGCGGAAGCAACAATATCTGAGTACAGACATAAGTTAAACAAGTTTGCCTTAAGAAGGCTAGCACAAACTAGGATACAGATCGAAAGAGGCGCATGCCTCCTGCCTGGGATCCTCCTAAACTACTCCTGGTCATCGTCAGCGGGCTGCATGTAGTAGTAGGCACCTCCAGTATAGTAGGAGTCGTCGTCAACGGTGGCGTCTGGCTCCTGGGCTCCATCGTCTGGTTGCAGCAATTGGGTATAGGAAAGGGGAAAAGGGGGAGCAAAGCAACCGTGAGTACTCATCCAAAGTACTCGCAAGCAAGGAACTACACTACATATGTATGCATTGGTATCAATTGGAAAAGGGGGTAACATATGTGGACTGAACTGCAGAATGCCAAAATAAGAGGGGGATAGCTAGTCCTTTCGAAGACTACGCTTCTGGCCACCTCCATCTTGCAGCATGTAGAAGAGAGCAGAAGGTAAGTCCACAAAGTAGCATAGTGTAGCATAATCCTACTCGGCGATCCTCTCCTCGTCGCCCTGTTAGAGAGCGATCACCGGGTTGTATCTAGCACTTGGAAGGGTGAATTTTATTAAGTAACCAGTTCTAGTTGTCATAAGGTCAAGGTACAACTCCAAGTCGCCCTGTTACCGAAGATCACGGCTATTCGAATAGATTAACTTCCCTGCAGCGGTGCACCACATTTCCCAACACGCTCGATCCCCTTTATCCGGACACACTTTCCTGGGTCATGCCCGGCCTCGGAAGATCAACACGTCATAGCCCTACCTAGGCACAACAGAGAGGTCAGCACGCCGGTCTAAATCCTATGCGCGCAAGGGTCTGGGCCCATCGTCGATTGCACACCTGCACGTTGCATACGCGGCCGGAAGCAGATCTAGCCCCCTTAAAACAAGCGCGAGCTTACGGTCCAATGCGGCACGCGCCGCTCAGTCGCTGACGTCACGAAGGCTTCGACTGATACCACGACGTCGAGTGCCCATGACTGTTCCCGCGTAGTTGGTTAGTGTGTATAGGCCAGTGGCCAGATTCAGATCAAATACCAAGATCTCGTTAAGCGTGTTATTTTGAAATAACTGCGGACGTCGACCAGGGCTAGGCCCACCTCTCTCCTAGGTGGTCTCAACCTACCCTGTCGCTCCGCCACAAAGATCCACTCAGAGGGCCATCGGGACAAACGTCCTTTTAGACCCAATCCGTGAATCACTCGTGGGTACTCTACGAGCCGACCCGACTTTAGTCATCACATGTATCATATAATATGTATAGAAGTATACACCCGTGATCACCTCCCGAGTGATCACGGACCGATAGTATAGCATGGCAGACGGACAAGAATGTAGGGCCACTGATGATAAACTAGCATCCTATACTAAGCATTTAGGATGACAGGTAAGGTATCAATAACTGGAGCAACAATGACAGGATATGCATGAGGATAGGATTAACGGAAAGCAATAACATGCTACACTACTCTAATGCAAGCAGTATAGAGAAGAGTAGGCGATTTCTGGTGATCAAGGGGGGGGGGCTTGCCTGGTTGCTCTGGCAAGAGAGAGGGGTCGTCAACACCGTAGTCGTACTGGGTAGCAGCGGCGTCGGTCTCGTAGTTTATCAAAGAGAAGAGGGGGAAGAAACAATGAATATTAAGCAAACAGATGCATAGCGATGCATGACAAGACAAGTAGCGGTGCTAGGGGTGCCCTAACACGGTATGAGGTGGTACCAGTGAAGGGGGGAAACATCCGGGAAAATATCCCCGGGGTTTCGCGTTTTTAGACAGATGAACCGGAGGGGGAAAGTTGTGTGTTCTCTATGCTAGGGATGCGTGGCGGACGAACGGGCTGCGTATCCGGATTCGTCTCGTCGTTCTGAGCAACTTTCATGTACAAAGTTTTTCCATCCGAGCTACGGTTTATTTTATATTGATTTTAAAAGATTTAAATCATTTTAGGATTATTTAAATTATTTTAATTCAACATTATCCAGAACAGTGTTTGATGACACAAGCATGACATCAGAGTGATGTTAGCAGGTCAACTGGTCGGTTGACTAGTCAAACCAGACAGATGGGTCCAGTAGGACCCACATGTCATTGTCAGGGGCATTAACAGGGGGGTTTAGACTAACTAAATGGGTTAACTAGTGGGTGGGGCCCAGCAGACAGTGACTATTTAGTTAACTAACTTAATTAATGAAATAATTAGCATTTTATTTATTTACAAAAATGTTTTAAATGACGTGGGCCCGCATGTCAGTGGCAGTAGCTGCCACATCAGCGTAGTTGACTTTGATCAACGTGGCCAGTTGGGGCCCTTAGGCCCACAGGCAGTGACCCAGGGGCGGCCCCCGGTGTGCCAGCTCAGCGGAGCCGCCGGAGTAGCTCCGGCAAGCTCGCTCGCAGCGGCTGAACGCCAGCGAGCGTCGGGATTCGCCTATGGGGCACCAAATTGAGCGCCGTCTCTTGCGTTCGAAATAGGAGAGTGCCCCGCATCTATCTACGGCGTCGGAACGCGCGGGGTTGGCCGGAAATGACAGCGGCGAGCAAATCGGCGGACGACCGGAGTTGGGCGTGAGAGGAAACATCGACGTAGCACGCTAGCGAGCGAACTGAGAGGCCAGGCGAGATGTCCGTGAGGCGGCGAATGCAACGGGCGCTGGCCCGTGACCATTTGGTCATCGGAGGCACGCCGACGATGAACGCAGGCGGCGACGACGTTCGGGTGTGCATGGAAACAACGACTCCGGGCACAGAGAGCAGCGACAAGTGGCGCATTTGAATCCTACGTTTACGGCGAGCACGACTGCGAGCTCAGTCGAGCTTGACAGTGTCCGTGGTGATAGCAGCATCAACGACGGCGGATCTCCGTTTTGGCAAACATGGCGCGGCGGCTACGGGCGGCGATAGGCAACGCAGAGAGGACGGGAAGGAAGGCGTGGAGCTCACCGAGTGGTCACGAAAGACCCTTGGTGGTTTAGGAGCAGCAGAGTAGACGGCGCTCATCGGAGACGCGCCGGGGATCCGAGGTAGATGACAAGGCCAGGGCAGCGTTCGCAGGCACCCGGCGTCCTGCGGCTCGTCAGGGAGGCATAGTGGAAGGAGGTGGAGCGAGCGGACACGTCGGAGAGGTGCGTAGGTCGCGGTGGCCGCGAGTTCTACGGCGGCGAGGCCATGGCGGCGCTCGGATGCGGTGGGGAACGAGGGGGAGAGCGAGGTGGATCTGAGGGGAGAGGGAGAGGCAGAGATCTAGGAGGAGAGCGGGGTGAGTGGGAGAGGGGACCGAGTAGGCGGGGGCGTTGGCGATCTTATCCCCTCCTCGACGCCGGTGAGGGGGGGGGGGGTTCGGCGGCGACCGCACCTTGTAGCGACACGCAACCGAGGAACAGGAAGAGGGCGCGATCGGGGAGCTGGGCCGGATGGGCTGGTTGGCTGGCTGCTGGCTAGCCGGGCCTTTCGGCCGAGGGGGAGAGGTTTTTTTCTTTCCTTTTGTTTTGTTTTCTGTTTTGTCCTTCTCTTTTTATTTATTTTCTTTACCATTTTAATTCATTTTAAATATATGTCTTTTATAAAAGCATGGATCCCACACCATAAATTCCTAGGCATTTATTTGCACACACCGAACATTTTTGTTTTTAAAATTTGAAAACTTTTATTATTTAACTTTATTTTAAATTTGAATTTGAATCGGTTTTGAACTAACTCGAGATTAACTATAGTGACAGGGGTGACGTGGCATCGTTAACATGGGATTACTGTAGCTTAATTATCCGGGCGTTACAAGGGTAAATCCAAAACTCGGTTTGACCGATTACTCAAACTCGGTGGGACCGATTTGGGTAATAAGCGAAACACAGAGTTGGCCAAGCAAACTCGATGGGGCCGATTGTATATCTCGGTGGGACCAAAAATATTGCAATAGGTAACAGAGAGTTTGCAAGCTCATCTCGGTGAGACCGAGATCCCATCGGTGAGACCGAACTGATTAGGGTTTCTGGCAGTGGCTATGTCAACTGAACTCGGTGGCGCCGGATAGAAAGAATCGGTGGGACCGAGTTTGATATTTGGTGTGGGACATATTTGGAAGTGAGAAAGTGGTTGAGGGCTTTGGAGCATATCACTAAGCACTTTGAGCAAGCAAGCCATTAAGCAGCACCTCATCCCTTCTTAATAGTATTGGCTTTCCTATGGACTCAATGTGATCTTGGATCACTAAAATAGAAAATGTAGCCAATCCTTTGTCCTTAGCATATTGAAGGGGTTCCACATCCTCTAGTCCATGCCACTCCATTGTTGAACTTGTCAGAAAGATACTAGGTAGACACTTTAGTCCAACAAGAGATATGTTGACATTAATTACCAAAATCACCTAGGGAGCACTTGTGCTTTCAATGATGAAATATGGTGTCTGATGTAATTCAGCATGTGTGCATTAACATACTTGAGGAAATAGCATGTCGAACAACACAACAAAAGTATCAGACCACCATAGGACTTAAGTTTACAACTCAATCCAACAAGAACTTCGGAAGAACGAGAGTTGCAACTTAAAAAAATGCCCATATATAGAGACCCGCTTGAAGACTAACTCAAATTTCTCCCCCTTTGTCATCAAATGACCAAAAGGGATGAAAAATGAGGACTAATGCCCCTGAAGAATATCATCATGAAGTCAATGGAGGAGTGTCAGCGTTGTTGGGGTCGTCCGTTGGAGTAAGGCCTGCCGCAGTGCCGTTCAAATCTTCGGCTTCATCCGTCTCGCGCGATGAATAATATGAACTGGCAACCAAGTGAGGAACTTTGACCTTCTTAAACTTCTTCAAAGGTGGCTGAGACCAGTCAAAGTCCTGTTGGAAGCCCATCTGCTTAAGATCTTCATCACTGTAGAGGTGAGACAATGCAGCTCAAGTGCGGTCAAAAACTTCATGCAAGTAGTAGTGGTTCTTCTTCAGTGTTTTGCGTGATTGTCATGTTCTGAAGAGTTGAACCAAACTGACGCTTGACCCACTTGTGATTGCGATCCACCTCCTGATGAAGACTGGGGAGAAGCTCATGATCAGTCATCACCCTTGGAGAAGTGGCTTGAGGAAATTGCTTTGAAGCATTTGCGGCAGTATCATGGGTGGCAGAGTCATCATTGGTGGAGTAAGATGCAGCTTTGTGAAACTGTCATCCAATGGACGAGTGCCTTCATCAATGACAGCAGCCTTGCCCTTCTCATCAGTTGAGGAAATAGTCCTTTTGAGGAGTTCAATTGGCGGCAAATAGCTGAGATGATTTTGACAATTAGCCTTATAGTTAATTGAAGACCTTGATCTAATGAATCTCATGATCTAGGGAGCGTAAGGCTTCAATTCAGACGGTGACAAAGCTACATAGGCCAAAGTCCTCATGAAGAAATCGTGGTAGTTGATAAGAATACCATGGATGATATTGAACAGCATATTCTTCATGATGCCAACAACCTCTTTGTCATGAAAGTTGTGGCCCTTGACTAGGCTGAGGGTTTTGGTCAATATTCTGTAGATCGTACTTGGCACATAGAGCAATTCCTTGACGAGGAATTTGGTCCTTATAGCTTGGCCTGGCTTCAAAGGCTTCATCAGAACTTGCATCAGATGATTTGAAAGCTCAGGTTCATCATAGATGTGTCTTGCACCTTCAGTGGGAGGACTGACTGGGACGACATGAAGCAATTCAGAGGCCGGAGCTTTATAGTGAGTGTTTTCAGTCATCCAGTCTAGCACCCATGAATTGACATCTTCAACATTTCTAGTAATGTGCAGTGTGAAGAAGAATTGAAGAATGAGTTCTTCATTCCAATCGCAGATGTCGGTGCAGAAATTTAGCAGCCCAGCGTCATGAAGAACACTGAGGACTAGGGTGAAGCACGGTAGAGACTCCATATCCACATGATGAATTTTCTCATGGTCAAAGATCTTGTCCTTATCAAATAGCAATGAGGAATAAGAGTTCATCTGGCTGGCAGTCCAAAAATGCTTGCGTCGAAGACGAGTAGAGTCATATGGATTGTAGTCAGTGAAGAAAATGTGCTCAACAAAGAAGTCATCAGCCTTGAAATTCGGCTTCTTGGCGTGAGGATTCTGTGGCTTGGGCTGAAGATTAGTAGTTGAAGTCTTCACAGCCTCTTGAAGCACAACCTCTGGAGCCACAGGGTGAGGAATTTCAGTGGCATTGTCATTAGTAGCAGCCTTGGCCTCCATTTCTTGAGCAACATTTTCATCAGTGCTAGTGGCTGGAATTTCTTCTGGAACAGAAGGAAGTGAAGCTTGATGTCCATCAGAACCCGTATGAATTTCTTTAGTTTGGACAGGGGACTGAGGAATCTGTTGTAGAGGGGTGGAGAGTGGTTAATTGGGGTGATGACTTTCCCAGTAGTCATCATTCAGAATAGGCGTTGTTGAACCAATGTCCACATCCTCATCTTCTTCATCAATTTCTTATACGCCTGCCTCTTCAGCTGTGAACTAAGGCATGGGCGATGATACCAGCGGGGTTGAAGGGATATCATCCACTTCAATTTCTTCATCCAACTGCTCTGACGTAGCAGCAGAAGGATCTTCTTCATCAGATTCACTAGGAATCACATATTCCTCACCAAAGGGAAAAATCTCCTTTGATGGCATGCTTGATATAGGAACAACATCTATTGGGTGTGAAAATGAGCTCATCAAAGTCTTCACTTTCTTCAGAGCTGAAGACTATGAGGATGTAGATGCTTTCCTTTTCTTCACAGCTGCCCTCTCTGCAGCCTTGGTCTTCTTCGCTTCTGATGCAGAAGGAAGGTTGATACTTGTGTTTGAAGGAGGAGGAGAGGAAATTGGTGCATTTTCTTTAGGCGCAACTGATGCAGTTGCCCTAGCAGGTTCAGTTTCCTCAAGTGCAATAGCAGAAGCTTCAACTGGCCTGGTTTGTTCATCAGGCGCAATAGTGGTGGTTGCCCTGGCAATTTCTTCGGTGGCTGGAATTTCTTCATCAGCCCTGGTGCTCTCATTTTCTTCAGCAACCTGATTTTCATCAGCTGTGCTTGCATCTTCTTCGGTTGGTTGAGCAGATGCTTCAGCCTGAGGAATTTCATGTTGCATTCGGGCTGCAACATTTGAGGTGAATCCCTGCACCATTTTGACGAATCTGACCTTGGCTCCCAGCCAATCTGCACGGTATCCGTCAAATTCATCACTGAGTTTTTTGATCTAAGTTTGCATGGTCACAAGTTCACCAGGAGTCATTTTGACAACATTCTTCTTCAGAAGACACTCCTTCTTGTACTGAGCTTTCTTCACTTGCCTCGCATTTTCAAATTTCCATTTTTCTTCGCCTATGAAGGCTGTCAACATATGATTTTGGCCAGGTGTGAGTTTGAAATCAGGCATAGGAGTGTTGGGGTCCTTGTGCCAGAGATCAATGAAGTCAAGGATCACCTTGGGATCTAGCAGAAGAGGCACATTGCTGCCTTTGGCTCTAGTAGATCGTTGATGTCTGTCTCTGATGATTTCAGCCAATTCTTCATCATCAACTTCGTCTTCGCTGGACGACACTTGGAAGGCGACTTGCTTTTTGTGAGGACTTGGTCTTGTGCCTCGTCCAGCAGTGGCCTTTTTCTTCAGCAAAGTTGCGCTTGTTGAGGAACGAGGAGGAGCTGAAGAACTTGCAGATGCTCCTGAGGTAATAGAGATGCCCGTGGTCCTTTGGCAAGAGGCGAGATGTGCAGGTGCCGAGGACTTTGTACCAGCAGCGGAAGGTTTTGCAACAGTGGGAATTGGAGCTGCTTGAGGAATATGTCATGAGGACTTTGATGAGCTTGGCCATGAGGGCATTGCAGCAGAGGAACTAGGCTTTTGCACAGGCTTCTTGGGCATAGCCTTCTTGGGCTTGCTAGCAGAGGCCTCAGTAGCGGCAGCAACAGAATCTTCATTGAATTTCTTCACTGCTTCTTTGGCCATTTTGGCCAACTTGGCTTGCCGCTTGGCCCATTCATCTGGAAAATCCTCACCACCCTTGATGCTAGTGGGATCAGCTACTTGTCCTGGTGCCAATGGAGGTCTTGGGCAAGGAGGGTGTAAAGCGAATTTCTTCATGTACTTTGGAGTTACATATCTGTACTCCCTCCATTCCCGTGCCCATCTCCTCTCTATCCTCTGTATGCGCATCTTGCGCTGATTCTTGTTCTCCTTGCCATGTTTGGCTTCATCAAGAGTGCAATATTCCTCATAGATCTCATCAGGGATCTCAAAAGCAGTATTCACTTCTGGTTTCTTGCCTCCCTTCTGAGGTCTCTTGCCATCAGCCATTTTCTTCAGCTGAGGATTTTGAACAACAGAATTCTCTCACGAGATATGCAATTTGTCTTCGAGGAACACTGCAAATGAGTTAAGTTGATGAGAACCTAGTGATTTAGCAGCGGACATGTGTACCTATGAACAGAGTACAGGTGCGAAGAATTTGGAGAGGTCACATGCGTTCTCAGAAGTTAAAAAAACAAGTTTGAGGAATTTGACTAGGAGTGTCTTCAGGAATTTCACTAAGCGGTCTTTGACTTAGGTTCCAGAGTTGTATAGATTGAAAAATCCACACAATTGAGGAATCTTGAAGAAAAACATTGCTTAGAGAAATAGATCAAGAACAGATGCATGTGAGGTGTTTTAAGAATGTGGAAGTTGAAGAATAAACACCTTTTGAAGATTTTGTGGAAATCATCAGAATCAACAAGGGCAGTAAAAATAGATTTTATTTACCCTTGACGAAGAACACGATGAACTAGGAGTTGAAGATGGGAAGTTCGTCCGTTCAGATCTTCCACGCCCTAACTTGGCAGTGGAAGAAAGCTACGGCGGCGGCGGAGTGAAGATTTCCGCGGCCGGCGCGAGTACAGCGGCGACGTGGTAGAGGCTGTGAAGCTCTTCCTCACCGGTGAAAATGGAGAGTTGCGGCGGTGCTAGGTCAGAGAGCTCGAGCGAGGGGAGTGAGGTCGAGCGGGGTAAATGCGGTCTGAGGAGGGTGAGGAGTATTTATAGACGAGGTGAAAAACCGCTCGTCCGAGGAAAATGGACGAACGTGCCCCGACTCTTCTCATCCTAGCGACATGTGTCAGCCACATACTGAGAAGTGGAGATCGTGTTAGATCATGGGTGAGTATTTTAATCTTATCGTGGGATGCGGAACAGTTTGAGCGTTAAACACCGAAAATTCAGATAAGAATATTTTAAAGTTTCGTTCGCAAATTCTTCAGCTGATAAGGACATAGTGAAGATTTTGAACAGGTTTCAAATAGAATGCACATGAAGAATTTGTGAACAAACTGGGTTGAGTAAGCATAGAGGGGGGAGGGTCCGATCACATTCACTTAGCAGAAAAGTAAACTTGAAGAATTAGCAATAAGTGAATGTTGTAGAGGATTGAAAACTCAAATATATATATATATAGTCAATGAAGAACACAGTCGGAAAGAGTGAAGACTTTGCAAAGTTGAAGAATTTGAACAACTGAGGAATTTTAGAAATGAAGAAAAACTCAAATTGAAGATTTTCAACTTTTGTTCGTGGCGTGACCCACCGTATAAGAATGATGATTTCAGACGCCGCGTACAATTGTCATAGGGCTATGAGAATCAAATTCTTCGTTAATTTCTACACACTTAGGTTAGTCTTCATTGATTGAAGAAAAACGTTACTTCGTGTGTTGCACATCTAAGTCATCAATTTTGCATAAGTGTTAGGATGTGTGTCCTTTTCAAAGAACATTCGAAGATACTAAAATATTTAGCTCACACTGCAACTTGCTAAATCTCTTCTCATCCAAGGGCTTTGTGAAGATATCAGCTAGCTGTTCTTCAGTCTTCACGTGTTCAATAGAGATTTCGCCCTTCAACACATGATCACGAAGAAAATGATGACAAATCTGGATGTGCTTTGTCTTCGAGTGCTGAACTGGGTTATGAGCAATCTTGATGGCGCGCTCATTGTCACAGAAGAGGGGCACATTCTTCACATTGATGCCTTAGTCCTTGAGGGTTTGTTTCATCCATAGCAATTGAGCACAGCATGAACCAGCAGCAATGTACTTAGCTTCATCAGTAGAGAGTGATATGCAGTTCTGCTTCTTCGAGGACCAACATACTAAGGATCGTCCGAGGAAATGGCATGTGCCTGATGTTGACTTGCGGTCACGATCACCAGCATAGTCAAAGTCAGAATATCCAATGAGATCAAAAGCCAAGCCCTTGGGATACCATAATGCAAGTGTTGGTGTGTGAGCTAGATATCGAAGAGTATGCTTCACAGCCTTATGGTGTGATTCCTTCGGTGTAGCTTGAAAACGGGCACACATGCAAACACTAAGCATAATATCTGGTCTAGATGCACATAGATACAATAATGAGCCAATCATGGAGTAGTATACCTTTTGATCGAAGTCTATACTATTTTCATCAGTGCATAGATGACGTTTGTGGGCATAGGGATTTTGACTCCTTTGCAATCTTGCATACCGAATTTCCTCAATACATCCTTGAGGTATTTCTCTTGAGATATGAAGATGTCGTTGCACTGTTGATGAATCTGAAGACCTAAGAAGAATTCCAGTTCTCCCATCATAGACATTTGATATTCCCCACTCATCACATAGGCAAATTTGTCACTGTAACGTTGGTTAGTACAGCAAAAGATAATATCATCAGCATATATTTGGCACATGAATAATTCATCATCATAGGTTTTGGTGAAAA
Source organism: Triticum urartu (assembly GCF_003073215.2). Lineage (NCBI taxonomy): Eukaryota > Viridiplantae > Streptophyta > Magnoliopsida > Poales > Poaceae > Triticum > Triticum urartu. The sequence continues at coordinate 494,505,151 of NC_053023.1, read as the reverse complement.
GAGTTGGGTTAAGTGAACCGGGTTTGAAGCCTTTCTTCATGAGGAATTCCTTCAAAGTATCATACCACGCCCGAGGGCCTGCTTGAGGCCATAGAGGGCCTTGTTGAGTGTGAAGACTAGGTCAGGATGTTGGATCTTCAAAACATGGGGGTTGAGCAACATATACTTCTTCCTCAAGCTTACCATTGAGGAACTGATACGTCTCCAATGTATCTACTTTTTCTCACACTTCTCCTCTTATTTTGGACTCTAATTTGCATGATTTGAATGAAACTAACCCCGGACTCATGCTGTTTTCAGCAGAATTACAATGGTGTTGTTTTTGTGCAGAAATAAAAGTTCTCGGAATGGAACGACACTTCACGAGGATTTTTTATATAATAAATGAGAATTTCTGGAGCCAAGACCTACCGGAGAGGGGCGCCTGGGTGGGAACAACCCACCAGGGCGCGCGCCCCTCTCCTGGCGCGCCCAGGTGGGTTGTACCCACCTGGTGGCCCCGCAGACCTCAACCCTGATGATGTCTAGTACACAACCTTCTTCTTGTAGACGTTCTTGGGCCTCCAAGTGTAGAGGTTTTTAGGACAGTAGCAAATTTCCCTCAAGTGGATGACCTAATGTTTATCAATCGGTGGGAGGCGTAGGATGAAGATGGTCTCTCTCAAACAACCCTGCAACCAAATAACAAAGAGTCTCTTGTGTCCCCAACACACCCAATACAATGGTAAATTGTATAGGTGCACTAGTTTGGCGAAGAGATGGTGATACAAGTGCAATATGGATGGTAGATATAGGTTTTTATAATCTGAAATTATGAAAACAATAAGGTAACTAATGATAAAGGTGAGCGAAAATGGTATTGCAATGCTTTGAAACAAGGCCTAGGGTTCATACTTTCACTAGTGCAAGTTCTCTCAACAATAATAATATAATTGGATCATATAACTATCCCTCAACATGTAAAAAAGAGTCACTCTAAAGTCACTAATAGCGGAGAATAAACGAAGAGATTATTGTAGGGTACGAAACCACCTCAAAGTTATTCTTTCCGATCAATCCATTGGGCTATTCCTATAAGTGTCACAAACAGCCCTAGAGTTCATAGTAAAATAACACCTTAATACACAAATCAACCAAAACCCTAATGTCACCTAGATATTCCAATGTCACCTCAAGTATCCGCGGGTATGATTATACGATATGCATCACACAATCTCAGATTCATCTATTCCACCAACACAAAGAACTTCAAAGAGTGCCCCAAAGTTTCTACCGAAGAGTCAAGACGAAAACGTGTGCCAACCCCTATGCATAAGTTCACAAGGTCACAGAACTCGCAAGTTGATCACCAAAACATACATCAGGTGGATCACGTGAATATCCCATTGTCACCACATATAAGCACATGCAAGACATACATCAAGTGTTCTCAAATCCTTAAAGACTCAATCCGATAAGATAACTTCAAAGGGAAAACTCAATTCATCACAAGGAGATAGAGGGGGAGAATCATCATAAGATCCAACTATAATAGCAAAGCTCACGGTACATCAAGATCATGACATATCAAGAACACAAGAGAGAGAGAGAGAGAGATCAAACACATAGCCTCCAGAAGCTTTAGTATTTCTTTTCTTACCACTTCTTTCATCTTAGGATTTAACCGTCATTGCTGATCAACAACTGGTTTAGCATCCTTCTCCAATTTTATTTTGTGCTGGCATAAAGTGGGACTAATGCCCTTAAGATCATCAAGAGTATATCCAATAGCAGCACGGTGCTTCTTCAGAGTTTTCAATAATTTCTTTTCGTCATGCTCTGAAAGGTTAGCACTAATAATAACAAGATATATCTATTTCTCATCAAGATAAGCATATTTGAGAGTATCAGGTAAAGGTTTAAGCTCAAACACGGGATCACCCTTGGGTGGAGGAGAATCCCCTAGAATTTCAACGCGCAAGTTGTGTTTCCAAATAGGTCCCTATTTAAAGAATACTTCATCTATTTCCCTTCTTTCATTCATGAACATATCATTTTCATGGTCTACCAAATATTGTTCTAAAGGATCAGTAGGAGGCACGACAATAGAAGCAAGACCAATAATTTCATCTTTACTAGGCAATTCTTTATCATGGGGTTGTCTACGAAACTTAGCAAAATTAAACTCATGAGACATATCCCCCAAACCAACAGAAACAATATCTTTATGGTATTCAAGAAGGGTCTACCAAATATAATGGGACAAAAGTCATCTTGTGGGGAACCAAGAATAAGAAAATCAGCAGGATATTTAACTTTCCCACACAAGACTTCAACATCTCTAACAATCCCAACTGGTGAAATATTATCTCTATTGGCAAGCTTAATTGTAACATCTATCTCTTCTATCTCAGCAGGTGCAATATCATGCATAATTTCTTTGTATAAGGAATGAGGTATTGCACTTGCACTAGCACCCATATCACATAAACCATGATAGGAATGATCTCCTATTCTAACAGAAATAACAGGCATGCCTACAACAGGTCTAAGTTTATTTTTTAGTATTGGGTCTAGCAATTCTAGTAGATTCATTGCAAAAGTAAATAGCATGCCCATCAACATTATCGGCCAAGAGACCCTTAAGCATAGAAACACTAGGTTCAACTTTAATTTGCTCAGGGGGTTTGGGTGTCTTAATATTGCTTTTGTTAACCACAGTTGAAGCTTTAGCATGATCCTTTATTCTAGCAGGGAAAGGTGGTTTCTCAATATAAGCAGTAGGAACAACAGGATCATTGTAAGTGATAGTCTTTTCTTCAACTTTAATAGGTGCAACTACTTTTACTTCAATGGGAGGATTATATTTAAACCACTTCTCCTTAGGGAGATCAACATGAGTAGCAAAGGATTCACAGAAAGAAGCTACTATCTCAGAGTCAAGTCCATATTTAGCGCTAAATTCACGAAATGCATTGGTATCCATAAAAGATTTAACACAATCAAACTTAGGTGTTATACCTGACTCCTTACCTTCGTAGAGGTCCTAATCTTCAGATTTGCGTTTAATTGTTTCCAATAAATCCCATTTGAATTCAATAGTCTTCATCATAAAAGATCCAGTACAAGAAGTGTCGAGCATGGAGCGATTACTGGGAGAAAGCCGAGCATAAATTTTTTGAATAATCATTTCTTTTGAGAGCTCATGATTGGGACATGAATATAACATTGACTTAAGCCTCCCCCAAGCTTGAGCGATGCTTTCTCCTTCGCGAGGCCAAAAATTATATATATAATTACGATCACGATGAACAAGATGCATAGGATAAAACTTCTGATGAAATTCCAATTTCAATCGTTGGTAGTTCCATGATCCAATATCATCACATAGCCTAAACCATGTGAATGTATCACCCTTCAAAGATAAAGGGAAGACCTTGTTCTTGATAACATCCTCGGGCATACCTACAAGCTTAAATAATCCACAAACTCCATCCACATAGATTAGGTGCAAATCCGGATGTGATGTTCCGTCACCTTTGAAATGATTAGCTAGCAATTTCTCTATCATACCCGAAGGAATTTCAATGTAAACATTTTCAGTAGGTTTAGTAGGTTGAGGAGCAACTCTTTGCTCTACTGGTCAGGGTGAAGATACCCCGAACAAGCCCCTCAAAGGATTATGTTCCATAGTAACAAGTGACAGTAAATTTTAGCACACGATATAAATTTTTCTTTACCAAATTCCACCTACCAAAGGCGCTTCACTCCCTGGCAACGGCGCCAGAAAAGAGTCTTGATGACCCAAAAGTGTAGGGGATCTATTTTAGCCTTTTCAATAAGTAAGAGTGTCGAACCCAACGAGGAGCAGAAGGAAATGATAAGCGGTTTCCAGCAAGGTATTCTCTGCAAGCACTGAAATTATCAGTAACAAATAGTTGTGTGATAAGATAAATTATAACGAGCAACAAGTAATGAAAGTAAATAGGGTGCAGCAAGATGGCCCAATCCTTTTTGTAGCAAAGGACAAGACTCGGCAAACTCTTATATGAAGGAAAGCGCTCCCTGGGACACATGGGAATTATCGTCAAGCTAGTTTTCATCACGCTCATATGATTCGCGTTCGGTACTTTGATAATTTGATATGTGGGTGGACCGGTGCTTGGGTACTGTCCTTACTTGGACAAGCATCCCACTTATGATTAACCCCTATTGCAAGCATCTTCAACTACAATAGAAGTATTAAGGTAAACCTAACCATAGCATGAAACATATGGATCCAAATCAGCCCCTTACGAAGCAACGCATAAATTAGGGTTTAAGCTTGTGTCACTCTAGCAACCCATCATCTACTTATTACTTCCCAATGCCCTCCTCTAGGCCCAAACAATGGTGAAGTGTCATGTAGTCGACGTTCACATGACACCACTAGAGGAAAGACAACATACATCTCATCAAAATATCGAATGAATACCAAATTCACATGACTACTTATAGCAAGACTTCTCCCATGTCCTCAGGAACAAACGTAACTACTCACAAAGCATATTCATGTTCATAATCAGAGGGGTATTAATATGCATAATGGATCTGAACATATGATCTTCCACCAAGTAAACCAACTAGCATCAACTACAAGGAGTAATCAACACTACTAGCAACCCACAGGTACCAATCTGAGGTTCGGATACAAAGATTGGATACAAGAGATGAACTAGGGTTTGAGATGAGATGGTGCTGGTGAAGATGTTGATGGAGATTGACCCCCTCCCGATGAGAGGATCATTGATGATGACGATTTCCCCCTCCCGGAGGGAAGTTTCCCTGGCAGAACAGCTTTGCCGGGGCCCTAGATTGGTTCCGCCAAGGTTCCGCCTCGTGGCGGCGGAGTTTCATCTCGTGAGCTTGCTTATGATTTTTTCCTCAACGAAAGACTCCATATAGCCAAAGATGGGCATAAGAGGGCCACCAGGGGGCCCGCGAGGCAGGGGGCACGCTTAGGGGCGTAGGGCGCGCCCCCACCCTCGTGGATGGTGGGTGGCCCCCCTCTGGTACTTTCTTCACTCAGTATTTTTTATATATTTTGAAAATAACTCCCGTGGAGTTTCAGGGCTTTTGGAGATGTGCAGAATAGTTCTCTAATATTTGCTCCTTTTCCAGCCCAGAATTCCAGCTGCCGGCATTCCCCCTCTTCATGTAAACCTTGTAAAATAAGAGAGAATAGGCATAAGTATTGTGACATAATGTGTAATAACAGCCCATAATGCGATAATTATCAATATAAAAACATGATGCAAAATGGACGTATCAACTCCCCCAAGCTTAGACCTCACTTGTCCTCAAGCGAAAGCCGAAATCAAAAAATATGTCCACATGTTTAGAGATAGAGGTGTCGATAAAATAAAATACAGACATGAAGGCAGCATGATCATTCTTAGAACAGTAATATATATATATATATTGGCATATGATCTCTTATGCTAAAGTAACAATTCAATCACAATTTCAAGTATGAATCATAAACTTCGTTGGAAACTAACAAACTATAATCTCGGTCATTGAAGCAATTAAAATTTATCATAACATCGTAAAGAGTCAATAAGAGCTTTTCAGCAAGTCCACATACTCAACTATCATTTAGTCTTCCACAATTGCTAACACTCACGCGATATGTATGGTTATGAAGTTTTAGCCGGACACAGAGAAAGATAGGGGCTTATAGTTTGCCTCCCAACTTTTTACCTCAAGGGTAATGTCAACAGTAATAGTTCATGAAAACTCACATCCAATTAGCTATATGTATCTGGATCTTTCCAACACATTGTGCTTGCCAAAGGATAGAATGTAAAAAGGAAAGGTGAAGATCACCATGACTCTTATATAAGGTAGAAGATAAAAGTAAAAGATAGGCCCTTCGCAGAGGGAAGCAGAGGTTTTCATGCACTTTTATGGTTGGATGCACAAAATCTTAATGCAAAAGAACGTCACTTTATATTGCCACTTGCGATATGGACCTTTATTATGCAGTCCGTCGCTTTTATTTCTTCCACATCACAAGATCGTATAAAGCTTATTTTCTCCACATTAATAGATCATACATATTTAGAGAGCAATTTTTATTGCGTGCACCAATGACAACTTACTTGAAGGATCTTACTCAATCCATAGGTAGGTATGGTGGACTCTCATGGCAAAACGGGTTTAGGGATATTTGGAAGCACAAGTAGTATCTCTACTTGGCGCAAAGAAATTGGCTAGCATGAGAGGGAAAGGAAAGCTCAACATGTTGGACGATCCATGGCAATATAATTTATCTCAGATGTAAGAAAACATAACCCATTACGTTGTCTTCCTTGTCCAACGTCAACTCTTTAGCTTGTCATATTTTAATGAGTGCTCACAATCATAAAAGATGTCCAAGATAGTATATTTATATGTGAAAACCTCTCTTTCTTTATTACTTCCTATTAATTGCAACGATGACCAAGACTATGTTTGTCAACTTTCAACAACTTTTATTCATCATACTTTTATATGTGAAGTCATTACTCTCCATAAGATCCTTATTATCTCTTTATTTCTTTTTTATTGTTATTTTATTCCCTCAAGATCATAGCAAAATAATCAAGCCCTTGACTCAACACTAATCTTTATTATATAAAGCTCACAGACTCGATTACATAGAAGTATCATAGAGCAAAACTCAAAACTAGATCATACTAAAACTTTATTCTACTAGATCAAGATATTACCAAAAGGATCGAACTAAGAAAAATGGTAAAGATAAAAGTGATGGTGATACGATACCGGGGCACTCCCCCAAGCTTGGCAGTTGCCAAGGGGAGTGCCCATACCCATGTGTTTATGTCTCCCTCTTCGTGGGTGGTGATGTGATATTCTTGGCGATGATGCCCCTCAAGATACGATTCTCTTCTTCGAGCTTATTGACTTGCTGTTTGAGGCCCATTATTTCTTTTTGGAGCTTGCCCATGACGGCTAAAGCTCCTTTCACCCATGGATGTTGCATAGCTGTGGGAGAACAAGTAACACTCTTTTTCATATTTTCATAAGAAACAAATCTGACATTGGAAGGGATGACCGAGTTTGGAATGGCTGAGCTCTGTAGTTCCCCCATCGTGAATCCAGATTGGAAACAAGAAGTAACTTCTTGATCCTCTTCCATGACATCTATCATTTTCAAGTCGGGCTCCATCTCTTCTTCCGTTGATGGCCCAAAGTGGTCAGCATCACTATTTGCTCTTGGTCCCGGTGTCGGATGAGACACCCGACTCTCCCCGATTGACTCTTGAGAAGACATCTTGCTCCGAATCTGCAGCAGAAACAACTCGAAACAAGAATAGGAGATATTTGTGTGATACAGTGGTCAAAACCTTCGAGAGATTATATAATGAATTTTTACCGACTAAAAGAAGTATCATGCAAGAAAACGGAGTCCGGAGGGCACACGAGGTGACCACGAGGCAGGGGGGCGCGCCCAGGGGGTAGGGCGCGCCCTCCACCCTCGTGGAAGCCTCGTGTCCTTTCCGGACTGCCTCTTATTTTCCTATTTTCTTAAATATTCCAAAACGGAGAAAAATTGCCATTAGAACTGTTTTGGAGTTGGTTTACTTACCGTACCACATACCTATTCCTTTTCGAAGTCTGAAACGTTCCGGAAAGTGTCCCTTATGTATTCCTCTGGGGTTACGATTTCAATAACATTAGTTTCATCATTTATGGGATTACCTAAGATATAATGTTTGATTCTTTGTCCGTTCACCACTCTCGGATTTGTGCCTTCGAAGTTGTTGATTTTTATGGCACCGAAACGATAGACCTCCTCGATGACGTAAGGACCTTCCCATTTAGAGAGGAGTTTGCCTGCAAAAAATCTCAAACGAGAGTTGTATAGAAATACATATATAATCACCTACATTGAACTCAAGTTTTTTGTATCCTTTTATCATGCCATCTTTTAACTTTTTCTTTAAACAGCTTGGCATTTTCATAGGCCTGGGTTCTCCATTCATCAAGTGAGCTAATGTCAAAAAGCCTCTTCTCACCGGCAAGTTTGAAATCATAATTGAGCTCTTTAATGGCCCAATATGCCTTGTGTTCTAGTTCAAGAAGTAAGTAGCATGCTTTACCATAAACCATTTTATACGGAGACATACCCATAGGTTTTTTGTATGCAGTTCTATAAACCCATAATGCATCATCAAGTTTCTTGGAACAATTCTTTCTAGAACTATTAACAGTCTTTTGCAAAATTAATTTAAGCTCTCTATTACTTAATTCTACTTGGCCACTAGACTGTGGGTGATAAGGAGATGCAATTCTATGATTAATATCATACTTAACAAACATTTTACGAAAGGCACCATGAATAAAATGTGAGCCACCATCAGTCATTAAGTATCTAGGGACTCCAAACCTCGGAAAAATAACTTCTTTAAGCATCTTAAAAGAGGTGTTATGATCAGCACTACTAGTTGGAATAGATTCTACCCACTTAGTAACGTAATCGACGGCAACTAAAATATGTGTGTATCCATTAGAGGAAGGAAACGGTCCCATATAGTCAAAGCCCCAAACATCAAATGGTTCAATAACAAATGAATAATTCATAGGCATTTCCCGACGTCTACTAATATTACTAATTCTTTGACATTCATCACAGGACAAAACAAACTTACGGGCATCCTTGAAGAGAGTAGGCCAATAAAAACCGGATTGCAATACCATGTGTGCAGTTCTATCTCCAGCATGGCGTCCTCCATAAGCCTCGGAGTGACACTTACGTAGGATATGTTCCTGTTCATGCTCAGGTACACAATGTCTAATAACACTATCTACTCCTTCTTTGTAAAGATGTGGGTCATCCCAGAAATAATGTCTTAAATCATAGAAGAACTTTTTCTTTTGCTGGTATGTGAAACTAGGTGGTATAAATTTAGCAACAATGTACTTAGCATAATCAGCATACCATGGAGCAGTATGAGAAGCATTTATGACAGCTAATTGTTCATCAGGAAAGCTATCATCAATAGGTAGTGGGTCATCGAGAATATTCTCTAACCTAGACAAGTTGTCTGCAACGAGGTTCTCAGCTCCCTTTCTATCAATAATATGCAAATCAAATTCTTGTAGCAAGAGGACCTATCTAATGAGTCTAGGTTTAGCATCTTTCTTTTCCATAAGATATTTAATAGCAGCATGATTAGTGTGAACAGTTACTTTAGAATCAACAATATAAGGTCTGAAGTTATCACAAGCAAATACAATTGCTAAAAATTCTTTTTCAGTAGTGGCATAATTTCTCTAGGCACTGTCTAGAGTTTTACTAGCATATTGAATAACATTTAGTTTCTTATCAACCCTTTGTCCTAGAACAACACCTACATCATAATCACTAGCATCACACATGATTTCAAATGGTAAATTCCAATCAGGAGGTTGAACAATAGGTGCATAAATCAAAGCTTTCTTAAGTATTTCAAGTGCTTCTACACAGTCATCATCAAAAACAAAAGGAACATCTTTTTGCAAGAGGTTAGTCAGAGGCCTAGAAATTTTAGAGAAGTCCTTAATGAACCTCCTATAAAAACCGGCATGACCAAGGAAACTTCTTATACCTTTAATGTCCTTAGGGCAAGGCATCTTTTCAATAGCATCAACTTTAGCTTTATCAACCTCAATACCTGTTTCAGAAATTTTATGCCCCAAGACAATACTTCCATTAACCATAAAGTGGCACTTCGCCCAATTCAAAACAAGATTGGTTTGTTCACATCTCTGCAAAACTCGATCAAGATTGCTTAAGCAATCATCAAAAGAAGTCCCATAAATAGAGAAATCATCTATGAATACCTCAACAATCTTTTCACAAAAGTCAGAGAATATAGCAGTCATACATCTTTGAAAGGTAGTAGGTGCATTACATAAACCAAAAGGCATACGTCGATAAGCAAAGGTACCGAAAGGACAAGTAAAAGTTGTCTTTTCTTGATCCTATTTTGACACAGGTATTTGAGAGAAACCAGAATAACCATCTAGGAAGCAAAAATGTGTATGTTTGGAAAATATTTCTAGCATTTGATCAATAAAAGGTAACGGGTAATGATCCTTTTTAGTAGCTTTATTTAATTTGCGGAAATCAATTACCATTTTATAACATGTAACAATTCTTTGTGGGATCAATTCATCTTTATCATTAGGAACAACAGTAATACCTCCCTTCTTAGGGACACAATGGACAGGACTTACCCACTGACTATCAGCAACCAGATAAATTATACCTGCCTCCAGAAGCTTTAGTATTTCTTTTCTTACCACTTCTTTCATCTTAGGATTTAACCATCGTTGGTGATCAAAAATTGGTTTAGCATCCTTCTCCAATTTTATTTTGTGCTGGCATAAAGTGGGACTAATGTCCTTAAGATCATCAAGAGTATATCCAATAGCAGCACAATGCTTCTTTAGAGTTTTCAATAATTTCTTTTCCTCATGCTCTGAAAGGTTAGCACTAATAATAATAGGATATATCTCTTTCTCATCAAGATAAGCATATTTGAGAGTATCAGGTAAAGGTTTAAGCTCAAACATGGGATCACCCTTGGGTGGAGAAGGATCCCCTAGAATTTCAACATGCAAGTTGTGTTTCAAAATAGGTCCCTGTTTAAAGAATACTTCGTCTATTTCCCTTCTTTCATTCATGAACATATCATTTTCATGGTCTAGCAAATATTGTTCTAAAGGATCAGTAGGAGGCACGGCAATAGAAGCAAGACCAATAATTTCATCTTTACTAGGCAATTCTTTATCATGGGGTTGTCTACGAAACTTAGCAAAATTAAACTCATGAGACATATCCCCCAAACCAACAGAAACAATATCTTTATTGCAGTCTATCTTAGCATTAACAATATTCAAGAAGCGTCTACCAAATATAATGGGACAAAAGTCACCTTGTGGGGAACCAAGAACAAGAAAATCAGCGGGATATTTAACTTTCGCACACAAGACTTCAACATCTCTAACAATCCCAACTGGTGAAATAGTATCTCTATTGGCAAGGTTAATTGTAACATCTATCTCTTCTATCTCAGCAGGTGCAATATCATGCATAATTTCTTTGTATAAGGAATGAGGTATTGCACTTGCACTAGCACCCATATCACATAAACCATGATAGCAATGATCTCCTATTCTAACAGAAATAACAGGCATCCCTACAATAGGTCTATGTTTATTTTTAGTATCGGGTCTAGCAATTCTAGCAGATTCATTGCAGAAGTAAATAACATGCCCATCAATATTTGTCGGAGTAATGGGCCACGGGTAGGCTAACCCAGGCCCAGAACCTTTCAAGACATCGGGGCAGGCTGCGCCCCACAAGACCCCAGGACGAAGAGCCGCCTTCTGAGAATCGGCGGCGAGGCAGCCGACTGCCCACTCGCGGCCGAGTCCGGGGACGACTTCAGGATGAGCCGACTCCTAACTGGCGACTTCCAGAGAAGCCGGCCATGGGGAGTCGGCTCGAGAAGCCAACCACCCCCATGCCCCGCGCAGCGCAGCACTGTTACCACGCCGGCCCTAACGTCAGCCCCAGTGGGCGGAGTCCTGTGCCCACGGCGGCCTACCTGTACAACCCAGGGACGGCGGGTCCCACCAGTCGGTGGGTGTACGGAAGACTATGAGAGCGCTACCAGTCGGCCCAGTTGGGAGTCGGCCCCCAGGAGTCGGTCGGCCCCTCCCACGGGCCCCACGCGCCATTAACCAGACGCGACAGGGAATGGCAACAGTGATCGGCCGCCAGATGGCGGAGCTGTTGCCACGACCCCATGACCGAGCCCGCGTCATTAGAAGCATGACTACAATAATCTGCAGCCGGCAAGACCCGCCCGTGGCGAACGCGGCCTGTCGGCTCCGTACCGAGCCAGTCGGTGGGCCCCAGGAGTCGGCGGATAAGATGGCGGCCAGAGAGACTGACGGCTGGGCCCGCGCCCAGCCAGATTACCATTGTACCCCTGGGGGGTAGGCCTATATAAACCCCCCAGGGCACCCATGCAAAGGGTTGGAATCCATTAGCACTAGACCAGATCATAGAGGAAGGAGAGAGCTAGCCTAGCCTTCTCCTACCTCCAGGAAACAGCTCAAGGAGCAACCGTGTACACACTTTGCCATAGTGATCATGCGGAGACCCCGCAGAGCAGCAGTAGGGGTGTTATCTCCACGAAGAGCCCTGAAGCTGGGTAAGATTCGTTGGCGTGCATGCCTTCGCCTTATCCCGTTTCCAGGCACCGGCGACGTTCTACTCGCTCCCACCATGATAAGCCATCCTTTGGCATATGTCGCACGCAACCCCCGACATTTGGCGCGCACCGTGGGGCTGAGTGCACCGTCGTCCGGAGACCTGCTCTGGACGGGAACCCTTTTCCTCCCTGGTGAGCGCAGCCAGCCCGGCACGCCAGACCGAGTTTGCGCCGACGCGCTGCACGGCGCTGAGATCGCCTGCGCAGCCATCTGCCTCGCCGATCTTGTCGGCGAGGTTCGCCTCTCCGACGAGCCTGCATCCGACGCAGGCGCGGCGGCCCCGAGAGCCTCCTCGTGGGCCTCCTTGACCAACTCCATGTCGCCGGCGAGCCTGCCGTGGACTTGGAGTCTGTAGGCTCCACCTACCCGATGCTAGTCAACTCCGACACCGCGTCGCTCGACGCATTCCCTACCAACGTGGTGGTCTATGACGAGCCGCTCCCTCGCGTGGAGAGCGACGGAAGCACCGTCACAGAGGTGCTCATCATCGGTCATGACGAGCATCCCGGCGGAGGAGCGCATGACCCACTTGGCGCGGCACTGCAAGACCTGACCGCGCCCATTCCGGAAGACGCCGACGCAGAGATGCTGGAGGCGCGCCGCCTTCAGCTCGTTGAAGGCGCGAAGAAGCTGGCTAGCATGAGACGCTTGTCAGAAGCCTACCAGCGTGAGATGGACCGCGCTGTGGGTGGCTCGCCAGCCCCAGCTGGGCCCAGCCGCCTAGGCGCGGTCCAGCAGCGCGGCATGGCCATTGCCAACCTGTTTGGGGCAAATCACCCTGTATACGCCATGCCTACGGAGAACATTCGAGCCGCGCAGGCGGCGGCGGACGAGATGGACAACTTCGAGGGTGAAGAGCGCCGCTTGATGACGGAGCGAGTCCAGCGGCTCCTCGACGCGGCTGCCGCGTAGAACGAGGCCGGCTGCCGCACAGAGGCGCCGCAGCGACAAAACGATGACCCGCCTCCACGCCGAGACCAAGGCGCGATGTCTCGGACACCAACTGACGGCGCCCGTGGAAGAAAAGACAAGGATCCGGCTGTCAGCCATAGTCGGACTCGCATTACCATAGAGCGTGACCAAGACGGCCGCCCAAGAGCAGTGGAACGATGGGATGACTGTCCGCCTCCTCCTCCTCGCAAGGAAAGGCGAGTCTCCCCGCCGCCTGTTGACCATCCGACTCTCGGCGACCGCCTTGGCCGCCGAGAGGGAGTCAGAGAAAACGACGCCCGCCACCGGATCGACCGACTTCACCGATCCCTGGCACTGGAAGAAGAAGACGAGTTGGGTCCGCCTTGTTTCGGGCCCCGCATTCGAGACGAGCCCTTTCCCAAAGGGTTCACGCTCCCAAGAGACACGCCCAAGTACACCGGCTCCATGAAGCCGGAGGACTGGCTGGTTGACTACTCCACGGCCGTCAACATAGCGAACGGCAACAAGCGTGTTGCCGTAAAATATGTTCCGCTCATGCTCCAGGGCACGGCCCGGACATGGCTGAACAGCCTGAAGCCCCGCAACATCAACAACTGGGTCAACGTCACCGATGCATTCGTCGACAACTTGACAAGCACGTACAAGCGTCCTCCCAAGCCTCGCCAGCTTTCCTTGTGCGTACAAGGCCCCAACGAGTCGACTCGCGACTACCTCACGCGTTGGGCCGAGCTTCAGAACTCCTGCGAGGGCGTGCACGAGGTGCAGGCTATCGAGTACTTCTACGCCGGGTGCAGAGAAGGCACCCTCCTCAAGCACAAGCTCCTCTGCGACAAGCCAGAAACCCTCGACGAGCTGCTGATCATAGCAGACAAGTATGCCACGGCCGACTCCTCCATGAAGGCGGAGATTCAAGTTAGTGCGACTGGCAAAGTGGCCCCTTAGGCTCCTAGAACTCTGGCTGGAGACGCCAGTCGGCGACAACAGCAGAGCGACCACAAGCGCAAGGCCCCACAGCCGGCTTCCAGCAGCCGGTAGGTGCTGACAGTCGAAGACCAGCAGCCGGAAGGGCAGCCTCCACCCAAGCGACAGAAAGGCGGCAAGCCCAACTGGTTGCCGGCTTTCTCATACGAGCAGACTCTGGATGGTCCTTGCAAGTTCCACAGTGGCGCGAAGCCGTCAAACCACACCACCCGGAAGTGCCACTGGCTCACCAGGATCGCCAAAGGAGACGACCTCCTGCCTCCCCCGCCTGCTGGGTAGCCGCCTCCACCCCAGCAGCCAGCTGTCAGGCCAGTCGACGCAGTACAAGACGAGTACCCCAAAGAGCAGCTGCTGGCCAGTTGACGCAGTACAAGACGAGTACCCCAAAGAGCACGGAGCCTACGTAGTATTTACCAGCATGGCTGATGATCGACGCAGCAGGCGGCTGTAGCAGCAAGAGGTGAATGCAGTAGCATCAGAGACACCAGAATTCATGCACTGGTCCGAGAAGCCTATCAGCTGGAGCAAAGCTGATCACCCAGAGGTGATGCCGAGTCCGGGCTCCTATGCCTTGGTCTTGGATGCCACCTTTGCCACGGATAGGTGAGCTGCTCGTTTCTCGCGAGTTCTGATAGACGGAGGCAGCAGCATCAACATCCTGTACAAGGACACCATGGAGAAGTTAGGAATCAAACAAAGACAGCTTCAGAACAGCCGGACTGTATTCCATGGCATTGTTCCTGGCCTTTCCTGCTCACAAATCGGCAAGATCCTGATGGACGTCCTCTTTGGAGACAAAGATCACTTCCGCTGAGAGTCAGTTTGGTTTGAGCTGGTGGATCTCAAGAGCCCATACCATGCATTACTTGGTCGACCCGCCCTGGCCAAGTTCATGGCGGCCCCCCACTACGCCTACCTCAAGATAAAGATGCCTAGTTCCAAGGGGATTCTGACCATAGCCGGCGACTACCAGAAGTCGTCTGCCTATGCGACTGAAAGTAGTCGGTTCGCCGAGTCCCTGGTGATCGCGGCCGAGAAGCGGCTCCTTGACCGGGTTGTGGCGATGGCCGGCAAGCAGCCAGAGATGTCGCCTAACCCCAAGGAGTCGGAGGCTGAAGGTTCGTTCAAGCCGGCCAAAGAGACGAAGAAGATACCCTTGGACCCGGAGCACCCAAAGAGGTACGCTGCCGTAGGTGCAAACCTCGACAGCAAATAGGAAGGCGAGCTCGTCGATTTCCTCCGTGAGAATCGGGGCATCTTCGCATGATCCCCCAAAGACATGTCAGGTGTACCGACGGAATTCGCCGAGCAGAAGTTACACGTCCGATCTGATGCGAAGCCAGTCAGGCAGCCCTTGCGCCGCCTATCAGAAGAAAATAGAAGAGTTGTTGGAGAAGAGATAGCCCGACTCCTAGCAGCCGGCTTCATTATGGAAGTATTCTTTCCAGAGTGGCTAGCCAACCCGGTAGTAGTACTGAAGAAGAACAAGCAGTGGCGAATGTGTATTGACTACACAAGCCTCAACAAGCTTGCCCCAAGGACCCGTTCGGTTTGCCAAGAATTGATCAGGTGATAGACTCCACAGCCGGATGCGAGCTGTTGAGCTTCTTAGATGCATATTCAGGATATCACCAGATCAAGCTGAACCCGGCTGACAGACTGAAGACCGCCTTCATCACACCGTTTGGAGCCTTCTGTTACCTGACCATGACGTTTGGCTTGAGGAATGCCGGCGCCACCTTTCAGCGTTGCATGCAGAAATGCCTCCTCAAGCAACTCGGCAGAAACTCCCACGTTTACGTGGACGATGTGGTGGTGAAGACGGAGAAGGATGGAACACTGCTGGAAGACCTCAAGGAGACCTTTGAGAACCTGCGCTGATTCCAGATCAAGCTCAACCCTGAGAAGTGCGTCTTCGGAGTACCAGCCGGCCAACTCCTTGGCTTCCTGGTCTCTGAACGCGGCATAGAGTGCAACCCTGTAAAGATCAAGTCCATTGAGAGGATGGAGGTACCCAGCCGACTGCTGGACGTGCAAAAGTTCACTGGATGCTTGGCGTCCATCAGCTGATTCATCAGTCGGCTGGGCGAGAAAGCTCTCCCATTATACCAGCTCATGAAGAAGACCACTTTTTTCGAATGGAACCACAAGGCGGACGAAGCCTTTCTCCAGTTGAAGAAGATGTTGACTACTCCACCCGTTCTGGCGGCTCCGACTCCTAAGGAGCCCATGCTCCTGTACATCGCCGCCACCAGCCGGGTAGTCAGCACAGTCATTGTAGTGGAATGCAAGGAGGAAGGCAAGGCACTACCTATCCAGAGACCGGTATATTACCTGAGCGAAGTGCTGTCGACCTCCAAGCAGAACTACCCCCACTACCAGAAGATGTGCTATGGCATGCACTTTGCCGCCAAGAAGCTGAAGCCTTACTTTCAAGAGCATCCAATCACTGTGGTCTGCACGGCCCCACATGCCGAGATCATCAGAAGCCGAGATGCTTCTGGCCGAGTGGCCAAATGGGCCATAGAGCTGGCTCCCTACACCACCTACTACTAGCCCCGCACCGCCATCAAGTCAGAAGCACCGGCCGACTTCCTCATCGACTGGGCCGAGACCCAGTACTTACCACCAGCGCCCGACTCCACCCATTGACAGATGCATTTCGACGGCTCCAAGATGCGCACCGGCTTGGGAGCCGGCGTTGTACTCACTTCTCCTAAAGGTGACAAGCTCAAATACGCACTACAAATCCACTTTTCCGCCTCCAACAACGTCGCCGAATACGAGGCGCTCATTCACGGGCTCCGTCTTGCCAAAGAACTTGGCATTCGCCGGATCCTATGTTATGGCGACTCCGATTTAGTGGTCCAGCAGTCGTCTAGCGACTCGGACGCCAAAGATGCAAACATGGCGAGCTACCATTTCCTCATGCAGCAACTCAGTGGATATTTCGAGGGATGCGAGTTCCTCCATGTGCCAAGAAACGACAACGACCAAGCAGACACCCTAGCACGAATCGGCTCCACTCGCCAAGCAATACCATCCGGCGTCGCCCTTCAGCACCTCCTCAAGCCGTCTATCAAGCCTTCACCAGAATCAGACTCCATCTTTGTGCCAGCTCCTCCCAAAGAAGTCGGATCCGACTCCAGAGCTCGAGCAGACGGTACGAGGATTTTGGCAGATAGCTCCAAAGCCACCATAGTCGAAACCGGCCCAGGGACTGCAGAACCCGGCCCGGGGACTGCGGCGGCCAGCCCGAAGACTCCAGAACTCGGCCCGAGGGCTGCACCAGTCGGCCCGAGGGCTTCATTAATCCAGCAAGCAGTTGCTGACTCCAGCCCGCCGCCTCCTAGCCCAGCCGCCCTCGTCCAAGTCGCAGTTCTGGCAGTCGAAGAAATAGCAGCATCCTCATGGGCCCAGCCCAGGAAGGTCAGGCCGAGATCTTTCCAAGAGGGCGACCTTGTGCTCCGACTGATCCAGCGAACAACCGGCCAGCACAAGCTGTCGGCGCCTTGTGAAGGCCCTTTCATCATCAGCAAAGTGCTGGGCAACGACTCCTACTACCTGATCGATGCTCAGAAGCCGCGAGCACGCAAGAGGGACGACTCCGGCAAGGAGACAGAGCGGCCATGGAATGCAAATCTCCTCTGAAAATTTTACAGTTAAACGCAGTATGTACCACGCTACCTTTTGTATTAAAAGTACCAAGACTCCCCCCCCCCCTGAGAAGAGCTAGGGGACTGCCCTCTTTTATTTATATGATAAGAATTATGCCTTCGAGTATGTTACTCTTTGTTATGCCGCTTGGCAACGGGTTCGACTAGTCGGCCCGGAGACTTGCCGCCTTGCGCTATGAAATGCTTCCCGCAGCCGGACAAGTAGTGTGTGGCGCCTAAGCCGTCTCCTATCAGAAGCCGCAGCTCGCAGAGCGACTGTCTGGCGGGCAGGAGTAAGGAAGAATGGGCATCCACATGAAAAATGGCTAAGGACTCAAAGCATAAACATAGCTTAAAGCCGGCTTCCGGCCTATTTTCGCAAACCGACTCTTGAGCAGTCGGCTTGCCGCCTTCTATCCGACTTGCTAAACAACTCTAAAACGGCTAAGTACTTGCCTTCCCAAAGTGACCAAGAATTTGATCCAGCAGCAGTCCGTAGAGCGGCTGTCCGACTGACAAAGACGACAATTGAGGGAAGGCGGCAAAGGAAAAAGCCAAAAGAGCAATGAGCAAGAAAAGATAGAAGTCGGATGAATATTTACATAACAAAGGCCCTTGGCCGAATCTTCGAGCAGAATTTCAAAATACACCCCGCGGGTGGAATTGCGCGAATTAACGAGTTCTTCAAAGACTATTAAAGCAGATAAAACAAGATAAGGTGCCAGCCTAGGAGGCGGCAGACGGGTTCGGAGGATCGGAGGAGACGGAGGTGTCGGATGTTGGGGCGGCCGGCTGGGCGGTCTCGGCTTGATCACCTCCGGCGTCAGTCGGCTCGGGCGGGTAGGACTCGTTGCTGGAGGCACGGTCGAGCTGAGGCTGGCCGTCCACTCCGTCTTCCAGTGCCTCTGACTTGCTTCCGTCCTCCGCCTTGTCTTCCTCCTCGATGCTGGAGCCGATCACCTCCGTCGAGTCCTCGCCGTAGTCTGGGTTCATTCCAAACCACTCTGGCGGTACCTCCCCGCCGTCTTCAGCCCGCTCAGGGACAAAGATGCTGGTGTCGGTGTACTCGGCGATCACCGCCGCGCGCTTGACAAGGGCGTCTTCCGCGGCTGCCAGCTCCAGCTGGGCCTCTGACCGGAGTGTGGCCAGCCGGTCTAGGTCCAGCCCCGGATACCACGCCTTGACAAATTCCAAAGCTCGGTGCGCTCCAGCCCGGGCCGAGGGACCCTTCCAGGCCTCAAGACGGCCAGCTGCGACCTCTGGCCAGTCGGCAGTCCGACTGGGGGTGCGCGGAGCCTGCATGTCTGGCCACAGGGCAGCGATCGCTCAGGCGCCAACACGTTGAAGCCGGCGCAACATCCGGTGGGCCGGCCGCAGATGAGCCCCAATGCTCAGAATATGCTCGTCAAGGGTCCGGGGGGCGTCAGCGGCGATCTCCGCGTCATCTGCCCTCCGCCCCTCGCGATCAGCCTTGATAGCTTGATTGGCGGGCTGCGAGTGGTCGGGGAAGAAGTCTGCCAAGACGAAAAGAAGGAAGAACAAGTCAAAAAACCAGGAGTCAGATCGACCTATAGTCGGCAGCTCAAAGAAGAAAAGCAAAGAAGCTCACCATCGACGAGGTCCTCGATCTTGTGGAAGCCGGAGGCCAGCATTGCCTCCTTGTCAGTACAGGAGGAGCGCTCGCTCGCGAACTCGGCCAGGAGGGCGGCCTCCTCTTCTTCCGCCTCCTTCTGCGTCCTCTTAAGCAGCTCCTTCTGCTCTGCCAATTGTGTGGCCAGCAGATCGCGCTCTGCGGTGAGCTTGCTGCACTCCTCCCCCTTGGCGCGCAACGCGGTGTTGGCTTCGCTCAGCTGCTGTTGAAGAGTGGCATTGGCCCCTGAAGAGAAAGAAGAAAGAAGGCGTTAAATCATCAACAAAGAAGGTTGCCGGGGAGATCCAGCCCGACTGCTCAGCAGTCGGCCTGAATCTCGGGGACTACAGCCCGCGAGTGCGCCAGCGCGCCCCCGCAAAGAAGAAAAAGGACTCACTCCGGCTCTCCGACAAGTCGGCGGTCCGCTTGCCCAGCTCTTGAACGTTGCGGTTGAAGGCGGTGACACGGAGGTTGTGATAGTCCTGTGACAAGTATCTTAGACAAAAGTTAGTACCTGGAACTCGCCAATTGGAGTTCTGGGCCGCCTGCTCAGCAGCCAGCTCGAAACTGGGGGACTACACCCAGTGGGTGCGCTGGCGCGCCCCCACAGAGAGGAACAAGAAAACAATGACAAAGGAGAAAGCATACCCGGATGGCTGCCCGCGATGCCAGGTGCGCCTTGGTGCAGTTTTGGATGGCGTCTCTCTCAGCTCGCAGCTTTGTCTGGACATCCAGAAGCGCCTGGTTCAGCGGGCCCGTGCCGCCTCCTCGCACCCACCCAATGGGCGTGGTGCTCGTCGCTTCGGCGTCTGGGATCGTCGAGCTGGCGGTGCCGGTCTCTACGGGGTGTGGCGCCGAAGCGCCTTCTCAAGACGACGGCGCGTTGGCGAGCCGACTTGAAGGAGTAGCTTCGCCATGGCCTCGTCTTCAGTCAGCGGCAAGGGAGGGTCCGTCGGCTGTTTGCCTTGCGCGCTCCTAGACGGCGGCGGGGGCGGCACGACCACGTCTGGCATGGAGGCGTCGCCGCCACCCCTCTCCATGATCGGGAACTCGCCGCCGGCTTCCCCTGACTGCCCCGTGAACTCCGAGGGCGGCGGCGCAGAGTTCAGAGGGGGGACGAACATCGTCGATCGCCGGTGCGTGACTTCCTTGACTTGCCGCCTTGCCGCAACGGCGGCCTCGGCCTCCTCCAGCTTTTTTAGGGCGGAGGCCTCCGCCTTCTCGGCCCCCACTTTCTTCAGGCAGGCGGCCTCTTCCTTCTCGCACTTCTCCTACGCGTTCCGCTCCGTCGCCTCCCGGAGGTCGGCGGCGGGGTCAATCCGCCGAGTGGTGGTAGACGTCTCTGCCGACCCCATAACGGAGGCGGCGGCAACCCTCTCAAGAGTGAGGGGAGCCCTGAAGTGAGGGAAGCATATGAAAGACTCAGACAAGATCAACAAAGAGGACATAAAGATAAGAGACGGAGGCGCTTACGCAGAGACCAGCGGCGGCTTCTTCACTTCCTTGCGGAAGCGGTTGGCTTTCGCGGCCACCTCTTCCCGCTTGGTCACGGCGGCCGATCCCTTAAATTTCTTCGGCCGGCCACCAAGTGTACTCGGCCCAGCCCAGCGCTTCTTCGCACTGCCTTGAGCGTCCAAGACGGCGGAGGAACTCGCGCTTGGCTGGCCAACCTTTGGCTGGTGACGCGGGGCGACTTCTCCCTCGGCATCGTCATCAGGCCAGTTGGCGAAAGTGGCCGTGGGCCTAAAGCCGCCTGCTTCTCCTCCTCCTCCCTCGGCGTCAGCCTCCATGGCCGCCGCCCCCAAGTCAGGATCGTCGACGTCACTCTCCGCCCGATCGGGGACAAACTGACGAGCCGGCCCCGTGGTGCCGGCCAAAGGATGGACGAGAGGGTTCTGATTCAAAAACAAAAAAACGGTCAGACTGGACAAGTCGGACTCGGCAACGAGAGAAACAGAAGAAGAAGGAAGACGACTTATAATAGGCGGGGGGTTGGCGCGTGAGTACGGCTCCTTGCCGAACCGCCAATCCACCGTGAGACTGCAGTTCGCGATGTAGTTCACCGTGTCCGCCACCTCCGTGTGAGGCATGTCCTTGGAGCACATCCGACTCGGGTCCCGATGACCGCTCATCTGGCAGATCAGGTGAGGTCGGCCTTGGAGTGGGAGGACTCAGCGGGCAACAAAGGCGGCCAGCAAGTCGGCCCCGGTCAAGCCCTCCGACTGCGTCAGCACTCGGAGTCGCGCGACGGCGGCGGCACCAGCAGGAGACAATGTCCTGGCTCGGTGTGACCAGCTGGGGAGCCTTCCAGCCGGCGCGCCGGCTTCGTAAGCTGGCAGGTTGACCCAGTCGCCTTCTGGGGCGATGTTCTTCACATAAAAGTAGGACCGCTGCCACATCTTCACCGACTTAATCAACGCGATGGTGGGAAACGGATTGTCGACCACTGATCTCCGCATCGCGATAAACGCACAGCACTGGGCCGGCACGCCGGCGACATGTGTGCCAAGCTTGGACTGGAAGAACTCACCCCAGAGCTCGATGGTGGGGAGAACGCCGAGGAAGCCTTCGCACAGGGTGGTGAAGGCAGCCAGCAGCACCACCGTGTTCGGAGTAAGGTGGTGCGGCTGGAGCCCGCGGAACTCCAAGAAGGAGCAGAAGAAGCCGCTCGCCGGCAGCCCCAGGCCACGCATAAGGTGCGAGCGGAATATGACCCGCTCGCCCTCCTCCGGCGCCGGTGATACTTCCCCCTCCGACGCGAGGCGGACCCGCACTAAGCCCCTGCCGGGCAGCCGCCGTGTCTTGCGGAGGTTCTCGACGTCGTCGTCATCGACCTCGGAGCCGTCCCACACTCCAGAGCGCACAACAGCAGGAGGCACGGCGGCGGAGGAAGAGCTCATCGCTGCGGGCGTGGCGTGGTTCGGAGCAGCAACGACGAGAGGAAGAAGAAGCAAGAAGGAGCGAAAGGGAGTAGGGAGGATGGGCGCGCGTGCTTCGCCGCCCCCCTCCCCCCGCCTACTTGTAGGCTCGTGGGCTAAGAAGCCGATGGGGCAGTCGTGGGATTAATTGCACCCAGGACCCCACGACCCCACGATTTACCACACAAAGTTACTGCGTGCAGTAACTGCGCGGGAACCCCAACCGTCCGCACGGCCACAACGGATCCGTTCACATGCCGAGGCACGGTAGTGGCGGGCCCCGCCTGTAGGCCTATCCCGTCACACACGTGGGTGGGCAGACTGGCTCAGCCACGTGGCGCCTTGTGACGGGTCCACAATGGGCGGCAACCTGAAGGCTTATCAGGCACGCCGCCTGGACTCCGCCGCGACGTTCAAACTTTTTCAGGGGCAAGTCGGCCTTAAACAAGTCCGGCTCCAGCTACTCGGCTTGACAAAAGACGGCGAGCGAGGCCCAGATCCAACCGCCGGAAAGAAGAAACTGTTGAGGCTCCTCGACATATCACCCTCGGTGCCTCACCAGCTTTGGGGACTACTGTCGGAGTAATGGGCCACGGGTAGGCTAACCCAGGCCCAGAACCTTTCAAGACATCAGGGCAGGCTGCGCCCCACAAGACCCCAGGACGAGGAGCTGCCTGAGAATCGGTGGCGAGGCAGCCGACTGCCCACTCGCAGCCGAGTCCCAGGGACGACTTCAGGATGAGCCGACTCCTAACTAGCGACTTCCAGAGAAGCCAGCCATGGGGAGTCGGCCCGAGACACCAACCACCCCCATGCCCTCATAAAGAGGGATGGGACGGGGAGTGGCCACAATAAGGTCCACTCCCATCCTTTTCCAAGGGCAGGCGTGTCCACAGTACGCCGTACCCGCGGAGATCTCCGCGCGGCGCAGCACTGTTACCATGCCGACCCTGACGTCAGCCCCAGTGGGCGGAGTCCTGTGCCCACGATGGCCTGCCGGTACGACCTAGGGACGGCGGGTCCCACCAGTCGGCGGGCGTACGGAAGACGGCGAGAGCGCTACCAGTCGGCCCAGTTGGGAGTCGGCCCCCAGGAGTCGGTCGGCCCCTCCCACGGGCCCCACGCGCCATTAACCAGACGCGACAGGGAATGGCAACAGTGATCGCCCGCCAGACGGTGGAGCTAATGCCACGACCCCATGACCGAGCCCACATCATTAGAAGCACGGCTACAGTAATCTGCAGCCGGCAAGACCCGCCCGCGGCGGACGCGGCCTGTCGGCTCCGTACCGAGCCAGTCGGCGGGGCCCGCCAGTCGATGGGCCCCAAGAGTCGGTGGATAAGATGGCAGCTAGAGAGACTGACGGCTGGGCCCGTGCCCAGCCAGATTACCATTGTACCCCTGGGGGGTAGGCCTATATAAACCCCTCAGGGCACCCATGCAAAGGGTTGGAATCCATTAGCACTAGACCAGATCATAGAGGAAGGAGAGAGCTAGCCTAGCCTTCTCCTACCTCCAGGAAACAGCTCAAGGAGCAACCGTGTACACACTTTGCCATAATGATCATGCGGAGACCCCGCAGAGCAGCAGTAGGGGTGTTATCTCCATGGAGAGCCCCGAAGTTGGGTAAGATTCGCCGGCGTGCATGCCTTCGCCTTATCCCGTTTCCAGGCACCAGCGACGTTCTACTCACTCCCACCATGATAAGCCATCCTTTGGCATATGTCACACCCAACCCCCGACAATATTATCGGCCAAGAGATCCTTAAGGATAGCAACACTAGGTTCAACTTTAATTTTCTCAGGGGGTTTGGGTGTCTTAATATTGCTTTTGTTCACCACAATTGAAGCTTTAGGATGATCCTTTATTCTAGCAAGGAAAGGTGGTTTCTCAATATCAGCAGTATGAACAACAGGATCATTATAAGTGATAGTCTTTTCTTCAACTTTAATAGGTGCAACTACTTTTACTTCAATGGGAGGATTATATTTAAACCACATCTCCTTAGGGAGATCAACATGAGTAGCAAAGGATTCACAGAAAGAAGCTACTATCTCAGAGTCAAGTCCATATTTAGCGCTAAATTCATGGAAAGCATCGGTATCCATAAAAGATTTAACACAATCAAACTTAGGTGTTATACCTAACTCCTTACCTTCGTCGAGGTCCCAATCTTCAGAGTTGCGTTTAATTCTTTCCAATAGATCCCATTTGAATTCAATAGTCTTCACCATAAAACATCCAGTACAAGAAGTATCGAGCATGGAGCGATTACTGAGAGAAAGTCGAGCATAAATTTTTTGAATAATCATTTCTTTTGAGAGCTCATGACTCGGACATGAATATAACATTGACTTAAGCCTCCCCCAAGCTTGAGCGATGCTTTCTCCTTCGCGATGCCAAAAATTATATATATAATTATGATCACGATGAACAAGATGCATAGGATAAAACTTCTGATGAAATTCCAATTTCAATCGTTGGTAGTTCCATGATCCAATATCATCACATAGCCTAAACCATGTCAATGCATATCGCTTCAAAGATTAAGGGAAGACCTTCTTCTTGATAACATCCTCGGGCATACCTGCAAGCTTAAATAATCCACAAACTTCGTCCACATAGATTAGGTGCAAATCGGGATGTAATGTTCCGTCACCTGTGAAAGGATTAGCTAGCAGTTCCTCTATTATACCCAAAGGAATTTCAAAGTAAACATTTTCAGTAGGTTCAGTACGTTGAGGAGCAACTCTTTGTTATACTGGTCGGGGTGAAGATACCCCGGACAAGCCCCTCAAAGGATTATGTTCCATAGTAACAAGTGACAGTAAATTTCAGCACACTATATAAATTTTTCCTTACCAAATTCCACCTACCAAAGGCGCTTCACTCCCCAGCAATAGCGCCAGAAAAGAGTCTTGATGACCCACAAGTGTAGGGGATCTATCGTAGCCTTTTCGATAAGTAAGTGTGTCGAACCCAACGAGGAGCAGAAGGAAATGATAAGCGGTTTCCTGCAAGGTATTCTCTGCAAGCACTGAAATTATCGGTAATAGATAGTTGTGTGATAAGATAAATTGTAACGAGCAACAAGTAATGAAATTAAAAAGGGTGCAACAAGATGGCCCAATCCTTTTTGTAGCAAAGGACAAGCCTGGACAAACTCTTATATGAAGGAAAGCGCTCCCGAGGACACATGGGAATTATCATCAAGCTAGTTTTCATCACGCTCATATGATTCACGTTCGGTACTTTGATAATTTGATATGTGGGTGGACCGGTGCTTGGGTACTGTCCTTACTTGGACAAGCATCCCACTTATGATTAATCCCTATTGAAAGCATCCGTAACTACAACAGAAGTATTATGGTAAACCTAACCATAGCATGAAACATATGGATCTAAATCAGCCCCTTACGAAGAAACACATAAACGAGGGTTTAAGCTTCTGTCACTCTAGCAACCCATCATCTACTTATTACTTCCCAATGCCATTCTCTAGGCCCAAACAATGGTGAAGTGTCATGTAGTCGACGTTCACATGATACTTATAACAAGACTTCTCCCATGTCCTCAGGAACAAATGTAACTACTCACAAAGCATATTGATGTTCATAATCAAAGGGGTATTAATATGCATAATGGATCTGAACATATGATCTTCCACCAAGTAAACCAACTAGCATCAACTACAAGGA
Organism: Triticum urartu; assembly: GCF_003073215.2. Taxonomy (NCBI): domain Eukaryota; kingdom Viridiplantae; phylum Streptophyta; class Magnoliopsida; order Poales; family Poaceae; genus Triticum; species Triticum urartu. The sequence goes on along the minus strand of NC_053023.1, from coordinate 494,479,040 downwards.
GTAATCAACACTACTAGCAGCCCACAGGTACCAATCTGAGGTTTGGATACAAAGATTGGATACAAGAGATGAACTAGGGTTTGAGATGAGATGGTGCTGGTGAAGATGTTGATGGAGATTGACCCCCTCCCGATGAGAGGATCGTTGGTGATGATGATGGTGATGATTTCCCCCTCCCAGAGGGAAGTTTCCCCGGCAGAATAGCTTTGCCGGAGCCCTAGATTAGTTCCACCAAGGTTCCGCCTCGTGGTGGCAGAGTTCCGTCCCGTGAGCTTGCTTATGATTTTTTCCTCAACGAAAGACTCCATATAGCCAAAGATGGGTGTCGGTATCAAAACCGGCGGATCTCGGGTAGGGGGTCCCGAACTGTGCGTCTAGGATCGATGGTAAAAGGAGTCAGGGGACACGATGTTTACCCTCTTGATGGAGGTAATACCCTACGTCCTGCTTGATTGATATTGATGATATGGGTGTTACAAGAGTAGATCTACCACGAGATCAGAGAGGCTAAACCCTAGAAGCTAGCCTATGGTATGATTGTATGTATACGATCTATCAACTAGCCTGGCCTTGGTTTATATAATGCACCAGAGGCCTAGGATAACAAGAGTCCTAGCCGAATACGCCGGTGGGGAGGAGTCCTTGTCTTGATCACCAAGTCTTGTAGAATCTTCCATGTATGCGGCAGTTGCCCGAACTGGCCGATGAGTATACGGCCATGGGGGTCCTCGGCCGAATCTAACAGATCGGGAGATGACGTGGTGAGTACCCCCCCCCTAGTCCAGGACACCGTCAGTAGCCCCCTGAACCGGTCTTCAAGTTAGGGACGCTCCTCGATTCTTCCGAACTATTCTTCATCTTCGGTTGTCGGTCTTGGAAACTGGTTCAACAAATCTTCCCATCTTCGATCTTGAGGATCGCCGAAATGCATTCGACGAGTTTACATGTCGGGTATCCGAGCAACCCCTTTAAGTTTCCGGCCTTTATCAATGCCTTGTTATTTTTATGCCACACCTTGGGTTTGAAGTTGTTCCCGGGAGGCAGTGTCCTCTTGCGTCCGAGCTCTAACGCCAAACTGCATTCGAGGTATCTTTTGCAGCCGAGCACCCATGCCGGACCGCTTTCGAGCTCCAACGCCGGAATGTATCCGAGCTCCAACGCTGGACTATGTCCAAGCTCCAACGACGGACTGTATCCGAGCTCCAACGCCGGACTATGTCCAAGCTCCAACGCCGGACTGTATCCGAGCTCCAACGCCGGACTATATCCGAGGTGTCATAAATCACCTTGGTTCAAAAAAGTTGAAGGAGTTTAGCCGAGCTTAATGCCGGAAATGCCCTCTATGGAGCCAGCCACTAGCGCTCGAGCTTTATGCCGGACTGCTTCCAAGGTGGTGCACCACCCCGACTGTGGGCCGATTTTTTGTCAATATTTTTTATTGGTGCAATTTATTCTTTGCCGATATATATAGCTAGTAGCCCTCAAGGTGTGTATCGGTCTAAAACCCAAGATGCACCTGAAGGATGACATAAGACCGCTGATCCCAGTAGCCGTTGAGACTCAGGTTGATTTGGAAAATCGGTCTCAGGATCAACTCCTAGCTCGGCAGAATACTTCGGGACACAAAAAGCGGCGTGCTCAGTCCTCGAGACTCAGGTTGGGTGCGGCCGACCAACCTGAGGATCAAAATCTCCTCGGAAACTGTATTGCACTTAAAATTTTCTGCATTGGATAGGCAATGCAGTAGCCCCCGAGACACTGGTCGGGTGGCAACACCAGATCAGGGGATCGGTACACCCCTTTAAAATTAGTAAATGATAAGCCTGAAGCCCAGTAGCACCCGAGCCTTAATGCGGGCACGGGTGGCCGAATTAAGGATCGATATCCAGAGTAAAAGCACAAATTATGTGTAATGATTCTATGTATCCAAGTACTTTACATCATTAATGATCGAATCCGCATTGTACAAAACTTTGTTGACCGACCATCGGCTTCCACCTCCTCGGCCAGTAGCCGAGGAGTGTTTGTCCTACTTTATAAAGCCTTTATGAGGGCAAAGATTTACGACAAACAAGGCAATCTGGCCATACGATTTTATAAACAAAGGTACGTAGAGAGATATGTTATATCACTGTTTAACATGATAAATGTCTTCCAAAGAAAATAATCCCGTTATCGGTTCCTTTCTTTGGGTTGTCATGCTGAGCATGATCATGAAACCTCAGCTCTAATGTAAGAGCAAAATATTGAGGATTTAGTTTGGGAGGCCAGTTACTAGCCCCTGGTAGAGTTCGGCGACAGTCGAGGTCAAGCCGTAAACACTTCGGCCAATGTTATGAATGGCCAGTCATTTAACACCATCATCGGATTGCTGACCAGTTTATGCTTATTGTGACAGTCAGTTTTCGGCTTTCTCCACTAAGGTGCTTAACCATGTGAGCTGGAAGCACAATCGCAGTGGTTCTCCCTTTGCACACCTAGCCGAACAAAGCGGAACGTAGGAGGCAAGCGCAGGAGCCGGGAAACCCAACTATTGACCAAAGACACAATTCGAAACCAATGCATATATAGTGAGATCCGAGAATGTTTTTGCCAAATCTATAAAGGTGCCCGGCATTGCACTGTGAGACTTGTGCTGGAAACACACAAATAGTTTAAAAGTGCCATAAGCTTGGAAAACCAAAAAAACGTCAGTAAAAACTTGACATCCGAACAAGATCAAGTGTTCGGTGCCAATCCGAAAATTGGGGAAAAAATTGTGCTTCTGTCGTGCATTAATATTACACATCCAATCTCAAGACTTCAAGCGGGTCAGCCTATGGCTGCAACCTCCTATCCCGAAGGCGGAGTGCTTCTCGTTAGACCAGTTTAGCGAACTAAACTCGAGCGGTCACTAGAGAGAAAATGGGTTATCTGGCTATTGACCACACACTCACGTCGAAAAAGGAGCGATAGAAAAAGACTTTGCAACGACCAAGAAGAAAACACATTTACTATAAAATAGCTCATATAAATTTTAAGAGCCCCCAAGTGACTTGGGTAAAAGAATTTTATGTATAATGATTGTATGTACCAAAGTACTTATATCATATCTTTGTTCAACCGAACTTTAAATGCGTCTTAGCCGACCGTCGGCTTCTCCCTCTTCGGTCAAGGACCAAAAAGTGTTATGTACTCCACCTGTCAAGAATATCGACAGTGTTTCCGATAACCAGGCAACCGGGCCCTAAGGCTGTAACAGACAAAGCGCGCTCAGGGAACTTATGCTATATTACAGACGAAGTGTAAGAAGCATCTTCGAAGAAAATAGTACCCCCACCGATACCTTTCTTCGGTGCTCATTATTGCTATGAGACTTGTGCAATAGATTTTTTGTACTCATGAGTTCCGTTGTGTGCCGACCATGATTGAAAACAATAAGAGAGCTAGCTTTCAGCTTCACCCAGTCTGAGGTCAGAGCTCGGAGGACCCGGTCGTGACAATCGCAGAGGCGCTCCCTTTACTCCCTAGCCGAACAATCGGGAACATAGGGGTAAGCACAGGAGCCAGGCAACCCAGCTTGCAAATTGCTTAAGTCAATATGGTGCATATTGTGGCGTAATACACGAACAAGGAATGAAGCCATACAAGTATAATCATATGCAAGAGGAAAATCTTCATAAAGGAAGCCCCCAAATAAACGGGGTATTTGAATTTGTGCGTCACAAACAAAGTTTGGACAAGGAAATTTTTTACAAGCAACTTTTTTCCCAAAAAGTATAATGCTTGGTCGAACCGAACACAAGTTAAAAATTTAAAACTTTGAGCATGAAGGCAACTTAGCTGGTTAATGTGTTCGGTATTGATGACGCGGCCCGAGCTTGATGCGGGACAAGGTTCCATCCCCCAAGCCGGTCCCAAGGTGGCGGAGCAAAGAGCTCGGCACTCCGAAGTGGTGACATAGCATGGTCAATGCGGGCTGGCAGAGTGATGCCGAAGTCCCTGTCATGGGGTAATGAAGTGTTGACGAAGCCCCCCGTCCAGTCGAGGTGACGTGGTATGTCAGTATGCCGAGTTGACGATACTTCCCAACCCGGATCATTTTCCTGTGCACAAATAGTGCAAACTGGAGATAATAGTGATAATAATAATTAAAAAAATCGTTGCATAATAAATAATTTATGCAAAGTGAGTAATAAAAGAAATATGGCCTGGCGCCGAAGTCAATGTCGATGCAGGGCATCGACGTGATGTAGTGAATGCGTGACAAAGCCTGAATTTGCAGGGCGGTCCGGGCTCCGGATGCGGCGTTCACCGAACTATGTACGGCAATTGACCGAACCGCCACGCGACCGTTTTTAATGTGGCCGCTATTTGATAGACTTGTGTACAGATGATGGAACAAACCAGAGTAATAATTCCTTAAGAAAAAATAAACCCAACAAGCAAAAATTGTTAGGATTAATAGCACCTGGTTTATTTGTTGTAGCATTCCGAAGAAAAGCGACTCCCAAAATCGGGAATCGATCCGCACACCCATTGCCTGATGAGTGATAAAGCGATGGCCTGGCGATGCTAGCAAAGGTTGGCTCACCGAGGAAAAGCCCGTGGTCCAGCTAATGTGATGAAGCTGGTCGGCTGGTGACGCCGAAGTCTCCGAAGTAAGTTGATGAAGAGATGGTGAAGCCCTCGGTCTAGCCGAGGAGACGGAGCCGGTCGGTAAGAAGACGTTGCAGCTGTCGTGTCAGCCGAGGTGTTGAAGCAGTTCGGCGTGATGGACATCGGCTTAAAGAAGCAACAGTGCGGCCATGTTGATGCAGGTCGTAACTTGTGACGCGGACAATGCCGGTTTGATAAAGTGACCATGCAACGATGCCTGTGTTCCCAATCCGTGTAATCCGTGGGGCGGCGATGTTGGTGATGATTTATCCTTCGCGATGCCGAACTCTTGTTCGGCTTGCCGAGATGATGATCGAAGGAATTGAGCTCGGCTCAATAAAGCGGCGACGTGTCTAGCGCAGGTCGGCAGCCGTGGAGCAATATTACCGAACTGGTTTGACACCAGCATAATGATGAAGACGACCTCAGGGGAGGCTTAAAAATTTACGGGCACATGTTTAAAAACAACGCACAATACCCTAGAAGAGAATTCCTCTAAAAAGGTTGTCCAATATCACGTTCATAAAGAAACATGAATTCGGGTCGGATCCGTATTCGCGTAGAAAACGGATCCAAAAATTGATCCACTCATCGGAAGGTTCCTGGAGTTTGAACCGTCGGATCGAGCTGAAATTTGGAGGGGTGGTAGATATGGGAATTCCGCAGTAGATGAACGGTTGGATATTCCAAAGGACGTCCGAGCTAGAAGCTGGACACCACGCCCTAAACTCGTCCAGATTCCCGTCCAGATTTGACAGGGCTCCGGTATATCGTAGATTGTCGGAAATTCCTCCATCGGAACTCGACGAAATTTTGCATGGCTGTTGTAGACATAATTCTGCACTATTACACCAAAGCAATCGTCAAACTGACAGTCGAGGAGGCGGTGGCGACGGATACGAGTTCGCTGTCCAGAAAAACAGCACGGTTGCCCGAGGGCAATGTTGACGTTGAGCCCCCGGGCTCCCTGGATGATTCCTCCATGATCTTGATAGAGATCGGATTTGATAAAGGCCCTAATCCGAACATGACGATCAGAGGTAGGGCACAGTCCTCGATCCAGCCAAGGTGACCGGCCGATCCGGTGACGAAGAAGCCGACGTCGCAGTTGACCTACGGGCGAGCCATCGATCCTTTTGCCGATCACACAGCAGAACTCTCAATGAAAGCACCAATGTCGGTGTCAAAACCGGCGGATCTCGGGTAGGGGGTCCCGCAATGTGCGTCTAGGATCGATGGTAACAAGAGGCAGGGGACACGATGTTACCCAGGTTCGGGCCCTCTTGATGGAGGTAATACCCTATGTCCTGCTTGATTGATATTGATGATATGGGTGTTACAAGAGTAGATCTACCACGAGATCAGAGAGGCTAAACCCTAGAAGCTAGCCTATGGTATGATTGTATGTATATGATCTATCGACTAGCCTGGCCTTGGTTCATAAAATGCACCAGAGGCCTAGGATAACAAGAGTCCTAGCCGAATACGCCGGTGGGGAGGAGTCCTTGTCTTGATCACCAAGTCTTGTAGAATCTTCCATGTATGCGGCAGTTGTCCGAACTGGCCCATGGGTATACGGCCATGGGGGTCCTCGGCCCAATCTAACAGATCGGGAGACGATGTGGTGAGTACCCCCCTAGTCCAGGACACCGTCAATGGGCATAAGAGGGCCACCAGGGGGCCCACGAGGCAGGGAAGCGCGCCTAGGGGGTAGGGTGCGCCCCTGCCCTCGTGGATGGTGGGTGGCCCCCCTCTGGTACTTTCTTCGCTCAATATTTTTTATATATTCTGAAAATAACCCCCGTGGAGTTTCATGGCTTTTGGAGATGTGCAGAATAGGTCTCTAATATTTTCTCCTTTTCCAGCCCAGAATTCCAGCTGCCGGCATTCCCCCTCTTCATGTAAACCTTATAAAATAAGAGAGAATAGGCATAAGTATTGTGACATAGTGTGTAATAACAGCCCATAATGCGATAATTATCGATATAAAAACATGATGCAAAATGGACGTATCAGAGATGTATCAAGCATCCCCAAGCTTAATTCCTGCTCGTCCTCAAGTAGGTAAATGATAAAAACAGAATTTTTGATGTGGAATGCTACCTAACATATTTATCCATGTAATTCTCTTTATTGTGGCAATAATATTCAGATCCATAAGATTCAAAACAAAAGGTTAATATTGACATAAAAATAATAAGGCAATTATGTCTTCTGAAAATAACATGGCCAAAGAAAGCTTATCCCTACAAAATCATATAGTCTGGCTATGCTCCATCTTCATCACACAAAATATTCAAATCATCCACAACCCCGATGACAAGCCAAGCAATTGTTTCATACTTTTGATGTTCTCAGACTTTTCAACTTTCACGCAATACATGAGCGTGAGACATGGACATAGCACTATAGGTGGAATAGACGGTGGTTGTGGAGAAGACAAAAAGAAGGAGATAGCCTCACATCAACTAGGCGTATCAACGGGCTATGGAGATGCCCATCAATAGATATCAATGTGAGTGAGTAGGGATTGCCATTCAACGGATGCACTAGAGCTCTAAGTATATGAAAGCTCAAAAAGAAAACTAAGTGGGCGTGCATCCAACTTGCTTGCTCATGAAGACCTATGGCATTTGAGGAAGCCCATCGTTGGAATATACAAGCCACGTTCTATAATGAAAAATTCCCATTAGTATATGGAAGTGACAACATAGGAGACTCTCTATCATGAAGATCATGGTGCTACTTTGAAGCACAAGTGTGGTAAAAGGATAGTAGCATTGCCCATTCTCTCTTCTTCTCTCATTTTTTTGTTTTTTTGTTTTTTGGGCCTTCTCTCTTTTTTTGGCCTTTCTATTTTTTTCCTCACATGGGACAATGCTCCAATAATGAAGATCATCACACTTTTATTTACTTACAACTCAAGAATTACAACTCGATACTTAAAACAAAATATAACTCTATATGAATGCCTCCGGCGGTGTACCGGGATGTGCAATGAATCAAGAGTGACATGTATGAAAGAATTATGATCGGTGGCTTTGCCACAAATACAATGTCAACTACATGATCATGCAAAGCAATATGACAATGATGAAGCGTGTCATAATAAATGAAACTGTGGAAAGTTGCATGGCAATATATCTCGGAATGGCTATGGGAATGCCATAATAGGTAGGTATGGTGGCTGTTTGAGGAAGGTACATGGTGGGTTTATGGTACCGGCGAAAGTTGCGCGGTACTAGAGAGGCTAGCAATGGTGGAAGGATGAGAGTGCGTATAATCCATGGACTCAACATTAGTCATAAAGAACTCACGTAATTATTGCAAAAGTCTATTAGCGATCGAAACAAAGTACTATGCACATGCTCCTAGGGGGATAGATTGGTAGGAAAAGACCATCGCTCGTCCCCGACCGCCACTCATAAGGAAGACAATCAAAAAATATCTCATGCTCCAACTTCGTTACATAACGGTTCACCATACGTGCATGCTACGGGACTCACAAACCTTAACACAAGTATTTCTCAAATTCACAACTACTCACTAGCATGACTCTAATATCACCATCTTCATATCTCAAAACAACCATAAGGAATCAGACTTCTCATAGTATTCAATGAGCTTTATATGAAAGTTTTTATTATATGCCTCTTGGATGCCCATCATATTAGGACTAAATTCATAACCAAAGCAAACTACCATGCTATTTAGAGACTCTCAAAATGATATAAGTGAAGCATGAGAGTTCAACAATTTCTTCAAAATAAAACTACCTCCATGCTCTAAAAAGATATAAGTGAAGCACTAGAGCAAACGACAAACTACTCCAAAAGATATAAGCGAAGCACAATGAGTAGTTGAATAATTATGTAACTATGTGAAGAGTCCTTCTCATAAATAAAATTTTCGATCTTAAGTACTTTATTCGAACAGCAAGAAAAACAAAATAAAATGACATTGCAACTATAGCACATATCATGTGAAGAAGCAAAACTTAGGCTCAACCAAAACTGACCGATAGTTGTTGAAGAAGAAAGGTGGGATGCCAACTGGGACATCCCCAAGCTTATATGCTTGAGACTTCTTGAAATATTGACTAGGGATTCCTTGTGCATCCCCAAGCTTGAGCTTTTGTGTCTCCTTAATTCCATTCATATTGCGGTTTCCCTAAATCTTAAAAACTTCATCCACACCAAACTCAACAAGAACTCGTGAGATAAGTTAGTATAAATCCATGCAAAACCTTATCATTCTCTACTGTAGAAAATCACTAAAATTATAATTTGATATTTCCTACTAAATTTCTCTGCATATTTAACACTCCTATCTTCAAATAGAATCATTAAACAAGCAAACATATGCAAACAGTGCAACCATAACAGCAATCTGTCTAAACAGGATAGTATGTAAAGAATGCAAGAGGAATCATACTTATTTAACTTCAAAAATTCTGAAAACATACCACACTGTAGATAATTTGTTGTTTATCATTGTGTAAAAATTTCAAGATTTTATCATGTTCTGACTATTCACAAATATTCAAAACATAACAGCAAACTTCCTGTTTTTAAAACAGCAACATATGGACTTGCAAAATAAGCATGGTAAAGACTATACTTTACCTTTTTATTGAAGTAAAAGATGCAAAATACTAATCTAAATAACAGCAAGCAAATCCTAATAAAAGAAAACGACGCTCCAAGCAAAACACATATCATGTGGTGAATAAAAATATGGCTCCAAGTAAGGTTACCAATGAATGAAGACGAAAGAGGTGATGCCTTCCGTGGCATCCCCAAGCTTAGGCTCTTGGTTGTCCTTGAATATTACCTTGGGGTGCCTTGGGCATCCCCAAGCTTAGGCTCTTACTCCTTATTCCTTAGTCCATCGAATCTTTACCCAAAACTTGAAAACCTTACAACACAAAACTTAACAGAAAACTCGTAAGCTCCGTTAGTATAAGAAAGCAAATCACCACTTAGGTACTATAAAGACAAGATTCATAATTTTTCTCACATGATGCCTACTGTAACATATAACTTCTACAATTTATATTAAGCAATATAAGCCATAGAAACTAGAAAACAAGCAAACTATGCATCGAAAACAGAATCTGTCAAAAACAGAATAGTCTGTAGTAATTTGTAACTCTTGAATACTTATGTAACTCCAAAAATTCTGAAAAATTAGGAAAGACTGAGAAATTTGTTCATTAATCTTCTGCAGAAATAATAAGTATTTTATAACGCTTCTGTTAAAAATGAGAATTGTTTTCCTGAGCGCAAAAGTTTCTGTTTTTCAGCAAGAAAAAATCAACTATCATCATAGATCATCCCAAAGGTCTTACTTGGCACTTTATTGAAACAAAAGCTATAAAACATTATTACTACAGTAGCTTAATCATGTGAACACACAGAAAAAGTAGGTATAAATGTTGGGTTGTCTCCCAACAAGCGCTTTTCTTTAATGCCTTTCCAGCTAGGCATGCTGATTTCAATGATGCTCACATAAAAGATAAAAATTGAAACATAAAGAGAGCTTCATGAAGAATATGACTAACACATTTAAGTATAACCCAATTCCTATGCATAGGGATTTTGTGAGCAAACAGTTTGTGGGAACAAGAATCAACTTGCATAGGAAGGTAAAACAAGGATAACTTCAAGATTTTCAACACATAGAGAGGAAACTTGAGATTATTGCAATATGTAAAATCATATGTTCCTCTCTCATAATAATTTTCAGTGGCATCCTGAATGAATTCAAGAATATAACCATCACATAAAGCATTCTTTTCATGATTCATAAGCATAGAAAATTTACTACTCTCCACACAAGCAAAATTCTTCTCATTCGAAATAGTGGGAGCAAATTCAACAAAATAACTATCATGGGAGGCATAATCCAATTGAAAGTTAAAATCATGATGACAAGTTTCATGGATATCATTATTATTTATAGCATACATGTCATCACAATAATCATCATAGATAGGAGGGATGCTTTCATCATAATAAATTTGCTCATCAAAACTTGGGGGACAAAAAATATTATCTCCGTCAAACATAGCATCCCTAAGCTTGTGGCTTTGCATATCATTAGTATCATGGATATTCAAGGAATTCATACTAAAAACATAACAATCATGCTCATCATCCAAAGATTTAGTGCCAAACATTTTAATACATTCTTCTTCTAACACTTTGGCACAATTATTGAAATCCTTATTTTCATGAAAGACATTAAAAAGATGAAGCATATGAGGCACCCTCAATTCCATATTTTGTAGTTTTATTTTGTAGACTAAACTAGTGATAAAACAAGAAACAAAAGATTCGATTGAAAGATCTAAAGATATACCTTCAAGCACTAACCTCCTCGACAACGACGCCAGAAAAGAGCTTGATGTCTACTACACAACCTTCTTCTTGTAGACGTTGTTGGGCCTCCAAGTGCAGAGGTTTGTAGGATAGTAGCAAATTTCCCTCAAGTGGATGACCTAAGGTTTATTGATCCGTGGGAGGCGTAGGATGAAGATGGTCTCTCTCAAACAACCATGCAACCAAATAACAAAGAGTCTCTTGTGTCCCCAACACACCCAATACAATGGTAAATTATAGGTGCAGTAGTTCGGCAAAGAGATGGTGATACAAGTGCAATATGGATGGTAGATATAGGTTTTTATAATCTGAAATTACGATAACAACAAGGTAACTAATGATAAAAGTGAGCGAAAACGGTATTGCAATGCTTCGAAACAAGGCCTAGGGTTCATACTTTCACTAGTGCAATTTCTCTCAACAATAATAACATAATTGGATCATATAACTATCCCTCAACATGTAACAAAGAGTCACTCCAAAGTCACTAATAGCGGAGAACAAATGAAGATATTATTGTAGGGTATGAAACCACCTCAAAGTTATTCTTTCCGATCAATCCATTGGGCTATTCCTATAAGTGTCACAAACAGCCCTAGAGTTCATAGTAAAATAACACCTTAACACACAAATCAACCAAAACCCTAAGGTCACCTAGATACTCCAATGTTACCTCAAGTATCCGTGGGTATGATTATACGACATGCATCACACAATCTCAGATTCATCTATTCAACCAACACAAAAAATTTCAAAGAGTGCCCCAAAGTTTCTACCGGAGAGTCAAGACGAAAACGTGTGCCAACCCCTATGCATAAGTTCACAAGGTCACAGAACTCGCAAGTTGATCACCAAAACATACATCAAGTGGATCACGTGAATATGCAATTTTCACCACAGATAAGCACATGCAAGACATACATCAAGTGTTCTCAAATGCTTAAAGACTCAATCCGATAAGATAACTTCAAAGGGAAAACTAAATTCATCACAAGGAGATAGAGGGGGAGAACATCATAAGATCCAACTATAATAGCAAAGCTTGCGGTACATCAAGATCGTGCCATATCAAGAACACGAGAGAGGGAGATCAAACACATAACTACTGGTACATACCCTCGGCCCCGAGGGTGAACTACTCCCTCCTCGTCATGGAGAGCACCAGGATGATGAAGATGGCCACATGTGATGATTCCCCCTTCGGCAGGGTGCCGGAACAGGGTCCCGATTGGTTTTTGGTGGCTATAGAGGCTTGAAGCGGCGGAACTCCCGATCTAGGTTTCTTTTCGGGGGTTTCTGTATTTATAGGAATTTTTGGTGTCGGTCGTCAGGGGGTCTCCGAGTCATCCACGAGATAGGGGGCGATCCTAGGGGGGTAGGGCGCGCCCTCCACCCTCGCGGATGGCTCGGGACTCTTCTGGCCCAACTCTTTTACTTCGGGGGCTTCTTTTTGTCCATAAAAATCATCAAAAATTGGCACATCAATTGGACTCCGTTTGGTATTCCTTTTCAGTAAAACTCAAAAACAAGGAAAAAACAGAAACTAGCACTGGGCTCTAGGTTAATAGGTTAGTCCCAAAAATCATATAAAATAGCAGATAAATGCATATAAAACATCCAGGATGGATAATATAATAGCATGGAACAATAAAAATTATAGATACGTTGGAGACGTATCACCTCACACTATAAATTCCTATTTTCGGAGAGAAAAATCTGGGAGAAAGAATTATCGCGATCAACGAGACGGAGCCGCTGTTGGGGAACGTACTAATTTCAAAAAAATTCCTACGCACACGCAAGATCATGGTGATGCATAGCAACGAGAGGGGAGAGTGTTGTCCACGTACCCTCGTAGACCGAAAGCGGAAGCATTAGCACAACGCGGTTGATGTAGTCGTACGTCTTCACAATCCGACCGATCAAGTACCGAACGCACGGCACCTCCGAGTTCTGCACACGTTCAACTCGATGACGTCCCTTGAACTCCGATCCAGCCGAGTGTTGAGGGAGAGTTTCGTCAGCACGACGGCGTGGTGACGATGATGATGTTCTACCAATGCAGGGCTTCGCCTAAGCACCGCTACGATATGACCAAGGTGGATTATGGTGGAGGGGGACACCGCACACGGCTAAGAGATCAAGAGATCAATTTTTGTGTCTTTGGGGTGCCCCTGCCCCCGTATATAAAGGAGTAGAGGAGGGGGAGGGCCGGCCCTCTCTATGGCGCGTCCTAGGGGAGTCCTACTCCCATCGGGAGTAGGATTCCCCCTGTCCTAGTAGAACTAGGAGCCCTTCCAAGTAGTAGGAGTAGGAGGGAAGGAAAGGGAAGGGAAAAGGAGAAGGAAGGAAGGGGGCGCCCCCTTCCCTAGTCCAATTCGGACCAGCCCATGGGGAGGGGTGCGGCCACCCTTTGAGGCCTTTCTCTCCTTTCCCGTATGGCCCATTAAGGCCCAATACGAATTCCCGTGACTCCCCGGTACTCCCAAAAATACCCGAATCACTCGGAACCTTTCCGATGTCTGAATATAGTCGTCCAATATATCGATCTTTATGTCTCGACCATTTCGAGACTCCTCGTCATGTCCCCGATCTCATCCGGGACTCCGAACTCCTTCGGTACATCAAAACACATAAACTCATAATATAACCGTCATCAAACTTTAAGCGTGCGGACCCTACGGGTTCGAGAACTATGTAGACATGACCGAGACACGTCTCCGGTCAATAACCAATAGCGGAACCTAGATGCTCATATTGGCTCCTACATATTCTACGAAGATCTTTATCGGTCAAACCGCATAACAACATACGTTGTTCCCTTTGTCATCGGTATGTTACTTGCCCGAGATTCGATCGTCGGTATCTCAATACCTAGTTCAATCTCGTTACCGGCAAGTCTCCTTACTTGTTTTGTAACACATCATCCCGCAACTAACTCATTAGTTGCAATGCTTGCAAGGCTTATAGTGATGTGCATTACCGAGTGGGCCCAGAGATACCTCTCCGAAAATCGGAGTGACAAATCCTAATATCGAAATACGCCAACCCAACAAGTACCTTCAGAGACACCTGTAGAGCACCTTTATAATCATCCAGTTACATTGTGACGTTTGGTAGCACACAAAGTGTTACTCCGGTAAATGGGAGTTGCATAATCTCATAGTCATAGGAACATGTATAAGTCATGAAGAAAGCAATAGCAACAAAATAAACGATCAAATGCTATGCTAACAGAATGGATCAAGTCAATCACATAATTCTCTAATGATGTGATCCCGTTAATCAAGTGACAATTCATGTCTATGGCTAGGAAACTTAACCATCTTTGATTCAACGAGCTAGTCAAGTAGAGGCATACTAGTGACATATTGTTTGTCTATGTATTCACACATGTATTATGTTTCCGGTTAATACAATTCTAGCATGAATAATAAACATTTATCATGATATAAGGAAATAAATAATAACTTTATTATTGCCTCTAGGGCATATTTCCTTCAGTCTCCCACTTGCACTAGAGTCAATAATCTAGTTCACATCGCCATGTAATTTAACATCAATAGTTCACATCACCATGTGATTAACACCCATAGTTCACATCGTCATGTGACCAACACCCAAAGGGTTTACTAGAGTCAATAATCTAGTTCACACCGCTATGTGATTAATACCCAAAGAGTACTAAGGTGTGATCATGTTTTGCTTGTGAGGGAAGTTTAGTCAACGGGTCTGCTACATTCAGATCCGTATGTATTTTGCAAATTTCTATGCCAACAATGCTCTACATGGAGCTACTCTAGCTAATTTCTCCCACTTTAAATATGTATCCAGATTAAGACTTTGAGTCATTTGGATCAGTGTCAAAACTTGCATCGACGTAACCCTTTACGACGAACCTTTTGTCACCTCCATAATCGAGAAACATATCCTTATTCCACTAAGGATAATTTTGACCAATGTCTAGTGATCTACTCCTAGATCACTATCATACTCCCTTGCCAAACTCAAGGCAGGGTATACAATAGGTCTGGTACACAGCATGGCATACTTTATAGAACCTGTGGCTAAGGCATAGGGAATGACTTTCATTCTCTCTCTATCTTCTGCCGTGGTCGGGTTTCGAGTCTTACTCAACTTCACACCTTGTAACACAGGCAAGAACTCCTTCTTTGACTGTTCCATTTTGAACTACTTCAAAATCTTGTCAAGGTATGTACTCATTGAAAAACTTATCAAGCATCTTGATCTATCTCTATAGATCTTGATGCTCAATATGTAAGCAGCTTCACCGAGGTCTTTCTTTGAAAAACTCCTTTCAAACATTCATTTATGCTTTGCAGAATAATTCTACATTATCTCCGATCAACAATATGTCATTCACATATACTTATCAGAAATGCTGTAGTGCTCCCACTCACTTTCTTGTAAATACAGGCTTCACCGCAAGTCTGTATAAAACTATATGCTTTGATCAACTTATCAAAGCGTATATTCCAACTCCGAGATGCTTGCATCAGTCCATAGATGGATCGCTGGAGCTTGCATATTTTGTTAGTACCTTTAGGATTGACAAAACCTTATGGTTGCATCATATACAACTCTTCTTTAATAAATCCATTAAGAAATGCAGTTTTGTTTATCCATTTGCCAGATTTCATAAAATGCGGCAATTGCTAACATGATTCGGACATACTTAAGCATAGATACGAGTGAGAAACTCTCATCGTAGTCAACACCTTGAACTTGTCGAAAACCTTTTTGTGACAATTTTAGCTTTGTAGATAGTAACACTACTATCAGTGTCCATCTACCTCTTGAAGATCCATTTAATCGCAATGGCTCGCCGATCAATGGGCAAGTCAATTAAAGTCCATACTTTGTTCTCATACATGGATCTCATCTCAGATTTCATGGCCTCAAGCCATTTCACGGAATCTGGGCTCATCATCGCTTCCTCATAGTTCGTAGGCTCGTCATGGTCAAGTAACATGACCTCTAGAACAGGATTACCGTACCACTCTGGTGCGGATCTCACTTTGGTTTACCTATGAGGTTCGGTAGCAACTTGATCTGAAGTTACACGATCATCATCATTAGCTTCCTCACTAATTGGTGTAGTAGTCACAGGAACAGATTTCTGTGATGAACTACTTTCCAATAAGGGAGCAGGTACAGTTACCTCATCAAGTCCTACTTTCCTCCCACTCACTTCTTTCGAGAGAAACTCTTTCTCTAGAAAGGATCCATTCTCAGCAACGAATATCTTGCCTTCGGATCTGTGATAGAAGGTGTACCCAACATTTTCTTTTGGGTATCCTATGAAGACGCACTTCTCCGATTTGGGTTTGAGCTTATCAGGTTGAAACTTTTTCACATAAGCATTGCAACCTCAAACTTTAAGAAACGACAGCTTAGTTTCTTGCCAAACCATAGTTCATACGGTGTCGTCTCAACGGATTTAGATGGTGCCCTATTTAACGTGAATGCAGTTGTCTCTAATGCATAACCCCAAAACGATAGTGGTAGATCGGTAAGAGACATCATAGATCGCACCATATCTAATAAAGTACGGTTATGACAGTCGGACACACCATTACACTGTGGTGTTCTAGGTGGCGTCAGTAGTGAAACTATTTCACATTGTTTTAACTGAAGGCCAGACGCTTAACTAAAATATTTTACCTCTGCGATCATATCGTAGAAACTTTTATTTTCTTGTCACGATGATTCTCCACTTCACTCTGAAATTCTTTGAGCTTTTCAAATGTTTCAGACTTGTGTTTCATTAAGTAGATATACCCATATCTGCTCAAATCATCTGTGAAGGTCAGAAAATAACGATACTTGTCGTGAGCCTTAACACTCATCGGACCGCATACGTCAGTATGTATTATTTCCAATAAGTCAGTTGCTCGCTCCATTGTTCCGGAGAATGGAGTCTTAGTCATCTTGCCCATGAGGCATGGTTCGCAAGCATCAAGTGATTCATAATCAAGTGATAAAGTCCATCAGCATGGAGTTTCTCCATGCGCTTTACACCAATATGACCTAAACGGCAGTGCCACAAATAAGTTGCACTATCATTATTAACTTTTCATCTTTTGGTTTCAATATTATGAATATCTGTATCACTACGATCGAGATCCAATGAACCATTTTCATTGGGTGTTTAACCATGTAAGGTTTTATTCATGTAAACAGAACAACAATTTATTCTCTTACTTAAATGAATAACCGTATTGCAATAAACATGATCAAATCATATTCATGCTCAACGCAAACACCAAATAACACTTATTTAGGTTCAACACTAATCCCGAAAGTATAGGGAGTGTGCGATGATGATCATATCAATCATGGAACCACTTCCAACACACATCGTCACTTCACCCTTAACTAGTCTATGTTCATTCTGTAACTCCCGTTTCGAGTTACTACTCTTAGCAACTGAACCAGTATCAAATACCGAGGGGTTGCTACGAACACTAGTAAAATACACATCAATAATCCGTATATCAAATATACCTTTGTTCACTTTGCCATACTTCTTATCCTGCTAAATACTTGGGGCAGTTCCGCTTCCAGTGACCAGTCCCTTTGCAGTAGAAGCACTTAGTCTTAGGCTTAGGATCAGACTTGGGCTTCTTCACTTGAGAAGCAACTTGCTTGCCGTTCTTCTTGAAGTTCCCCTTCTTCCCTTTGCCCTTTTCTTGAAACTAGTGGTCTTGACTACCATCAACACTTGATATTTTTCTTGATTTCTACCTTTGTTGATTTCAGCATTACGAAGAGCTTGGGAATCATTTCCGTTATCCCTTGCATATCATAGTTCATCACGAAGTTCTACTAACTTGGTGATGGTGACTATAGAATTCTATCAATCACTATCTTATCTAGAAGATTAATTCCCACTTGATTCAAGCGATTGTAGTGCCCAGACAATCTGAGCACATGCTCACTGCTTGAGCTATTCTCCTCCATCTTTTTAGCTATAGAACTTGTTGGAGACTTCATATCTCTCAACTCGGGTATTTGCTTGAAATATTAACTTCAACTCCTGGAATATCTCATATGGTCCATGCCATTCAAAACGTCTTTGAAGTCCCGATGCTAAGCCGTTAAGCACGGTGCACTAAACTATCAAGTAGTCATCATATTGAGCTACCCAAACGTTCATAACGTCTGCATCTACTCCTGCAATAGGTCTGTCACCTAGCGGTGCATCAAAGACATAATTCTTCTATGCAGCAATGAGGATAATCCTCAGATCACAGATCCAATCCGCATAATTGCCACTAACATTTTTCAACATAATGTTTCTCTAGGAACACAATAAACTGGGAGCAACATCACGAGCTATTGATCTACAACATAGATATGCTAATACTATTAGGACTAAGTTCATGATAAATTAAACTTCAATTAATCATATTACTTAAGAACTCCCACTTAGACAGACATCCCTCTAATCTTCTAACTGATCACGTGATCCATATCAACTAAACCATGTCCGATAATCACGTGAGATGGAGTAGTTTCAATGGTGAACATCACTATGTTGATCATATCTACTATATGATTCACGCTCGACCTTTCGGTCTCTGTGTTCCGAGGCCATATTTGTTATATGCTAGGCTCGTCAAGTTTAACCTGAGTATTCCGCGTGTGCAACTGTTTTGCACCCGTTGTATTTGAACGTAGAGCCTATCACACCCGATCATCACGTGGTGTCTCAGCACGAAGAACTTTCGCAACGGTGCATACTCAGGGAGAACACTTATACCTTGATAATTTAATGAGAGATTATCTTATAAAGCTACCGCCAAACTAAGCAAAATAAGATGTATAAAAGATAAACATCAGATGCAATCATAATATGTGACATGATATGGCCATCATCATCTTGTGCCTTTGAACTCCATCTCCAAAGCATCGTCATGATCTCCTTCATCACCGGCATGACACCATGATCTCCATCATCTTGATCTATATCAATGTGTCGTCACATGGTTGTCTCTCCAACAATTGCTCTTGCAACTATTGCTATCGCATAGCGATAAAGTAAAGCAATTATTTGGCACTTGCATCTTATGCAATAGAGAGATAACCATAAGGCTCTTGCCTATTGCTGATAACTTCAGCAAAACATGATCATCTCATACAACAACTTATATCTCATCATGTCTTGACCATATCACATCACAACATGCCCTGCAAAAACAAGTTAGACGTCCTCTACTTTGTTGTTGCAAGTTTTACGTGGCTGCTACGGGCTGAGTAAGAACCGTTCTTACCTACGCATCAAAACCACAACGATAGTTTGTCAAGTTGGTGCTGTTTTAACATTTGCAAGGACCAGACGTAGCCACACTCGGTTCAACTAAAGTTGGAGAAACTGACACCCGCCAGCCACCTGTGTGCAAAGCACGTCGGTAGAACCAGTCTCGCGTAGGCGTACGCGTAATGTCGGTCCGGGCCGCTTCATCCAACAATACCGCCGAACCAAAGTGTGACATGCTGGTAAGCAGTATGACTTATATCGCCCACAACTCACTTGTGTTCTACTCGTGCATATTACATCAATGCATAAAACCTGGCTCGGATGCCACTGTTGGCGAACGTAGTAATTTCAAAAAATTTACTATGCACACGCAAGATCATGGTGATGCATAGCAACGAGAGGGGAGAGTGTTGTCCATGTACCCTCGTAGACCGAAAGCGGAAGCGTTAGCACAACGCGGTTGATGTAGTCGTACGTCTTCACGATCTGACCGATCAAGTACCGAACGCACGGCACCTCCGAGTTCTGCACACGTTCAACTCGATGACGTCCCTCGAACTCCGATCTAGCCGAGTGTTGAGGGAGAGTTTCGTCAGCACGACGGCGTGGTGATGATGATGATGTTCTACTGACGCAAGGCTTCGCCTAAGCACCGCTACGATATGACCGAGGTGGATTACGGTGGAGGGGGGCACCGCACACGGCTAAGAGATCAAGAGATCAATTGTTGTGTCTTTGGGGTGCCCCCTGCCCCCGTATATAAAGGAGTGGAGGAGGGGGAGGGCCGACCCTCTCTATGGCGTGCCCTAGGGGAGTCCTACTCCCACCGGGAGTAGGATTCCCCCTTTCCTAGTAGAACTAGGAGCCCTTCCAAGTAGTAGGAGTAGGAGGGGAGGAAAGGGAAGGGAAAAGGAGAAGGAAGGAAGGGGGCGCCCCCCTTCCCTAGTCCAATTCGGACCAGCCCATGGGGAGGGGTGCGACCACCCTTTGAGGCCTTTCTCTCCTTTCCCGTATGGCCCATTAAGGCCCAATACGAATTCCCCTGACTCCCCGGTACTCCCGAAAATACCCGAATCACTCGGAACCTTTCCGATGTCCGAATATAGTCGTCCAATATATCGATCTTTACGTCTCGACCATTTTGAGACTGTCGTCATGTCCCCGATCTCATCTGGGACTCCGAACTCCTTCGGTACATCAAAACACATAAACTCATAATATAGCCGTCATCGAACTTTAAGCGTGCGGACCCTACAGGTTCGAGAACTATGTAGACATGACCGAGACACGTCTCCGGTCAATAACCAATAGCGGAACCTGGATGCTCATATTGGCTCCTACATATTCTACGAAGATCTTTATCGGTTAAACCGCATAATAACATACGTTGTTCCCTTTGTAATCGGTATGTTACTTGCCCGAGATTCGATCGTCGGTATCTCAATACCTAGTTCAATCTCGTTACCGGCAAGTCTCTTTACTTGTTCCTTAACACATCATCCCGCAACTAACTCATTAGTTGCAATGTTTGCAAGGCTTATAGTGATGTGCATTACCGAGTGGGCCCAGAGATACCTCTCCGACAATCGGAGTGACAAATCCTAATCTCGAAATACGCCAACCCAACAAGTACCTTCGGAGACACCTGTAGAGCACCTTTATAATCACCCAATTACGTTGTGACGTTTGGTAGCACACAAAGTGTTCCTCTGGTAAACGGGAGTTGCATAATCTCATAGTCATCGGAACATGTATAAGTCATGAAGAAAGCAATATCAACAAACTAAACGATCAAGTGTTATGCTAACGGAATGGGTCAAGTCAATCACATCATTCTCTAATGATGTGATCCCGTTAATCAAGTGACAACTCATGTCTATGGCTAGGAAACTTAACCATCTTTGATTCAACAAGCTAGTCAAGTAGAGGCATACTAGTGACATACTGTTTGTCTATGTATTCACAGATGTATTATGTTTCCGGTTAATACAATTCTAGCATGAATAATAAACATTTATCATGATATAAGGAAATAAATAATAACTTTATTATTGCCTCTAGGGCATATTTCCTTCAGCCGCCGCCAAGCCCTGTTCTTCCTCGGGAGGGCAGATCTGGAGTCCGTTTGGGGCTTCGGAGAGGGGGATCTCCGTTCTTCGTCATCACCAACCCTTATCCATCGCCAATTCCATGATGCTCCCCACTGGGAGTGAGTAATTCCTTCGAGGGCTCGCTGGTCGGTGAGGAGTTGGATGAGATTCATCATGTAATCGAGTTAGTTTTGTTAGGGCTTGATCCCTAGTATCCACTATGTTCTTAGATTGATGTTGCTATGACTTTGCCATGATTAATGCTTGTCACTTTGGGCCCGGGTGCCATGATTTCAGATCTGAACCATTTATGTTATCACCATTATATCCACGTTCTAGATTCGATCTTGCAAGTTATAGTCACCTACTACGTGTTATGATCCGGCAACCCCGGAGTGACAACAACCGGGCCCACTCCTGGCGATGACCGCAGTTTGAGGAGTTCATGTATTCACTATGTGTTAATTCTTTGTTCCGGTTCTCTATTAAAAGGAGGCCTTAATATCCCTTAGTTTCCAATATGGACCCCACTGCCACGGGAGGGTTGGACAAAAGATTTCATGCAAGTTCTTTTAATAAAGCACGTATGACTATTTACAGAATACATGCCTACATTATATCGATGAATTGGAGCTAGTGCCGTATCGCCCTAGGTTATAACTGTCTCATGATGAATATCATCCAACAAGTCACCGATCCAACGCCTACGAATTTATCCTATATTGTTTCTGCTAAGTTACCACTGCTATCATCATTGTTACACTTGCTACAAAAGTACTGTTATCGCTGTTACTGTTACCGTTACTATTGTCACTACTATCAAAACTATCAAACTACTTTGCTACTGATCACTTTGTTGCAGATAATTAATCTCCAGGTGTGGTTGAATTGACAACTCATCTGTTAATACCTTCAAATATTCTTTGGCTCCCCTTGTGCCGAATATATAAATTTGGGTTAAATACTTTACCCTCGAAAACTGTTGCGATCCCCTATACTTGTGGGTTATCAAGACATTTTTCTGGCGCCGTTGCCGGGGAGCATAGCTATATTTGTTCAGTCACTTGGGATTATTATCATATTATCATTATGAAGAATCTGAAGGATCCTAAGACTAAGATATTTCCCTCAAGGACGAGGGGAGTAAGGAACTGCCATCCAGTTCTGCTTTAGATTCACCTTCTGTTATGAATAAACTTGCAACACCACCACATGCTATCAATTCTACTATGAATGATGCTTATGATGATGATAGTACCTTTCTTGATAATGATGATGTGCCACTTGGTGAATTTCTTGATAAAAAAATTGCTAGAGTTATACAACATGATGTTGTTGAATCTGATGATGAGCTTGAAACTGAAACTCCTGAAACACCTGCTAGGACTAGCCTTCCTAGATATGAATTTACTAAGGTACCGGAAGGTTATGTTATGAGTGAAGAAACAACTAGAGATATTCTTGCTTGTAGAGATGATCTAGAGAAGTTATTATGCAAGTACAAAGAAAAATCTCTAAATGTTAGAATGAAATGTGATCCTAAGTTTGCTACTTCACCTATCTTTATTGATGATAAGGATTATGAATTCTCTGTCGACCCAGAGTTAATTACTTTGGTTGAATCTGATCCTTTCCATGGTCATGAAACTGAAACTGTTGTGGCACATCTTACTAAGTTGAATGACATAGCCACCCTTTTTACTCATGATGAGAAAACTTGCTACTACTTTATTCTCAAATTATTTCCTTTCTCATTAAAGGGTGATGCTAAAGCTTGGTACAATACTCTTGCTCCTGGTTGTGTGCGTACTCCCTAGGATATGATTTACTACTTCTCTGAAAAATATTTTCCTGCTCATAAGAAACAAGCTGCCTTACAAGAAATATTTAACTTTTCTCAAACTAAAGAAGAGAGTCTCCCACAAGCTTGGGGGGAGGCTTTGCCAATTACTTAATGCTTTGCCTGATCATCTTCTTAAGAAAAATGAAATACTTCATATCTTCTATAATGGACTAACCGATGCTTCTAGGGACTTCCTAGATAGTTGTGCTGGTTGTGTTTTTAGGGAACAAACTGTTGGACAAGCTGAAGAATTATTGAATAACATATTGAAAAACTATGATGATTGGACTATTCCCGAACCACCGGCTAAACCCACTCCGAAGAAGAGGGGTATATTATATCTCAGTCCTGAAGATATGCAAGAGGCAAAGAAGTCTACGAAGGAAAAGGTATTAAAGCTGAGGATATTAAAAATTTACCTCCTATTGAAGAAATACATGGGCTTAATACACCACCACTGCCTAAGGTGGTAGAGGTAAATTCTCTTATGAAGTTTAATGATAGTGACAATCCTCACAATATGCATCCTAGTCAATGCCTTTATGAGTTCGAAAACTATATTAGGTAACAAGATCACTTCAATGCAAATGTTATGAAACAATTGAAATATAATTCTGATATGATTGCTCGCTTGAGTGACTTGTTATTTAGAATATCAAATGATGTTAGAGGTGTTGGAAAACATGCTTCTATGGTTCAAACTCAATTAGAACAAGTTGCTAAATCTCAAAGAGAATTGCTTGATGAAATGAATAATAATATGCATGACTTTGGTGTTAGAGTTACAACTAGAGGAGGTAAAATGACTCAAGAACCACTTTATCCCGAGGGACACCCAAAAAGAATTGAACAAGATTCACAAAGAGCTAACACTAGTGCACCTACTTCTTCTAGAAAGAAAAAGAAGAAGAAAAATGATAGGACTTTGCATGCTCTTAGTGAACCTGAAATAGAGAAACCTCCTGACAATGATAATGAAGTTTCTATCTCAGATGTTGAAACTCAATCTGGTAATGAACACTCACCTAACAATAATGAAAAAGATAATGATGAGGTTCATGAAGACACTAAACCAACCAATGATAAAGAACCAGACAATGATCTTGAGATAGAACCACCTATTGATCTTGTTAACCCACAACCTAAAAATAAAAGATATGATAAAAGAGACTTTGTTGCTAGAAAACACGGTAAAGAAAGAGAACCATGGGTTCAAAAACCTATGCCTTTTCCACCAAAGTCAACTAAAAAGAATGATGATGAAGAATTTGAATGCTTTGCTGAAATACTGAGGCCAGTCTTTTTGCGTACTCGCTTGACTGATATCTTGAAAATGCCTCCATATGCAAAGTATATGAAAGACATCATCACAAATAAGAGAAAAATACTGGAAGCTGAAATCTCCACTATGCTTACTAATTACACTTTTAAAGATGGAGTACCTAAAAACTTGGAGATCCAGAAATACCAACTATACCTTGCTCTATCAAAAAGAATTATGTGAAAACTGCTTTGTGTGATTTAGGAGTTGGTGTTAGTGTTATGCCTTTCTCTTTATATAAAAGACTTGACTTGAATAAACTCACACCTACTGAAATATCTTTGCAAATGGCTGACAAATCAACTGCCATACCTATCGGTATCTGTGAGGATGTGCCCATTGTTGTTGCTAATGTTACTATTTTAACTGACTTTGTTATACTTGAGATGCACGAGGATGACAACATGTCGATTATCCTTGGTAGACCCTTCTTGAATACTGCATGGGATATTATTGATTGCAATAAAATCAAGGTCACTTTTCATATTAATGGCAATGAGCATACGGTGCACTTTCGGAAGAAACAATTTCAAGTGAATGATATTAATGTTATTGAAAAATCCCCGACAATCACTATTGGAAGTTTTCAAATACCTCTGCCTACTATCAAAAATAAATATGAAATGCTTATTGTTGGGGAAATGCATATCCCCATTAAGGTAACTTAGTGATTTACGGAAGTTCTTCGGTGTCATGCTAATCGAAAGTGGTTGTTAATAAGACTTGATCAACCTTATTAATAGATAATTTTTGAACGGTATGAAGTTGATGAATTTAGTAAGCACTACCTTCTGTCCCTACATTTTATTCTCTGTTTTATTAGTTAAATAAAATAAAATGCCATGATTTGTCTGTTTTCTGAATTTCTCGTGCAATAAAAAAATGACCCAAAAATAGAAGTTCTTAGAATGCCCTAAAAATTCTACATGATTTTTCTGAATATTTGAGAATTTTTGGTGCAATAAACATTAGAGGGAGGTGCACCAGGTGGGCACAACCCACCTGGGCACGCCAGCACCCCCAGGCTCGCCCTGGTGTGTTCTGGTCCCCACGTGGGCCCCCTCACTTACCTCTTCATCCCACATCATCACTTACCTCTAGAAGAAAAAATCTCCATTGCTCTCTCTCTCCCATGTTCTTGAGCTCAAACCCGTGGATTTCGATCTCTTTGCTCGAAGCTCCGTTTCCAAAACTGTTTCGCGGGATTGTTGCTTGGTATGTGACTCCACCGTTTGTCCAATTAGTTTCTGTTTTAGTGGTTTATATTTTGAATAATTAGCTACTCTTGGTGCTGCTGTAGATGTGCTTGCATGTTAAATTCTTAGTGTTCTTTGTAGTTTGAATGCTTGTTTTGGCCTCTATGTATCCCTATGAGTAGTTTCTATCAATCTTATAAAGTTTTGTTGACAATTTTTTGTCACCCCAACAAATTTTATTTTCAGAAAATTGTATGCGGACATGAATATCTTCAGGAAGTTTTGCTCCAGGAAGAACTCCAATGGTGTTATTGGGGAGTCTTCTGACAATGATCTCCACCCTCGGAGGTTGGCGGGGGTACAACCATGCGAATGGTCGCACACCCCGTTCCTGGAAGAGGCTGGAATTCTTGAGTTCATGCAATATGTTGCAAACGCCGGCCTCACCGACTTCATTGCAGATGAGTGTGACCAGCACCAAATCCTCACAAATATCTTTGTTCAGAGTTTTACTTTCCTGCCTAGGAATAATCCTCTTGAAGTGAGCTTCGATTTATATGCTGAAATCCATCAGATACCACTTAATGAATTTTGTAATATATGCTTGATCCCCTTTGATGGGAGCTTAGTCGAGCCTAGGCCGGCTGGGTTTGAGGATTTTCATCGCACTTTGACAGTGGGAGATGAGAGAGGGGTGTCAGCCACCACGGCTGCTAGCATACACTTTCCCGCCGTACATTATTTTGCTTTATTTGTTGCTAAGTGCTTGCTTGCTAGAAAGAAAGTAGGTGCGCTCAGTGCACCAGACTTTGCTGTTTTATGCCGAGCATTAGAGGGCGGAAAACACCCATAGCTTGGGAGCTATTGTGGCTCGTCGCCTCCATCTTAATAAATCACAGGGTGAAATACATGGTGGGATTTTTGCTACTCGTTTGGAGGCTCACTTCAAGGTTGAGATACGCCCTCATGATTACCCTCTGACCAAGGTTTATCTAGACCGGGCAGCCATGGAACACCATCATTTTCTTGCACGATATTATCCTGATATCCCCATTCCTTATAACCTGGTTTTAGCGTTAAAACTTATGATATTATTCCACTTCCTGCACCTGCTCTGTTTGATTCTGCTGCCAGGGGCGGATATAGAATCATGCATGCGGACATCATCGCCTACCGGAACGCTCAGGCTGTTGCGGAAGCAGTACCGCCGGAGCCCCAGCAGTGGGACGAGTGGATGCCCGCTCCTCAGCACCCCTACTACTCTCCAGGCTACCGATCGACTACCAAGTTAGGCCAAAAGCCTAAGCTTGGGGGAGTACGTGTTTCCACCGACTTTACATTCGTGTTCACTCATTCCATTTTTCGGTGCTCACACTTTTTCATTGTATCATCCATGCTTATATTTATTTTCTTGCTTTCTTCTTGTGTGTTTGAAAAACTTATAGAAAAACCAAAAAAATAGTTGTAGCTAGTTTACTTTCTATGCATGCTTAGCTGTAGTATTAAAAAGAGAAAACCCAAAAATATTTCCTTGTTCTTCTTTTGCTTGTTGGGAGCTTTCCCGTGTAAATAGTTTTTCTTGTTTTTGCTTTTCCCTTATTTTCTTGTTAAAGAAAACCAAAAACTCCAAAAATATTTCAGTGTGTTTCTCTAAATTTCTTTTCTTTTTATTCGAGTTGTACCCAGGAGAAGACCACGATGAAAATGTTGAGTGGCTCTCATTTGAATAACTGTTGAACTAATAAAGAGCACATTTTACCTTGTCTTCTCCTATTGAATAAAATGTTTGCAGATTCCAGCTTAGTCAATGACACTCTTGCACTATTATTATTTTCATATCATTTGTTCGTGCAAGTGAAAGGCAATAATGACGATATTCAATGAACTGCCGTGGCAGAGAGAAACTGGTATGAACTCGACTTGCTCTGTCTGTGTAAATATGTTTGACCTAGTATCCAAGATTCAGCCCATTATGATTAAACATGTTTGCAATGACAATTAGAGATTATAGTTTTTCATGCCATGCATAAGTACCTGGGAGTTGATAATGATTTATCTTGGATATCAACATAATGTTAAAATGATTGTGATGTAGTATGATGATATGGTATCCCCCTCTGAATGTTCAAGTGGCTTGACTTGGTACATGTTCATGCATGTAGTCGAATCAAAACCAACATAGCCTCTATGATATTTATGTTCATGGTGTTCATATCCTACTCATGCTAGTGTGCAATGTTACTTATGCATAATGCATGGTTATGATCGTTGTTGCTCTCTTCTCAATCTAAATTGCTAGCCTTCGCCTGTACTAAGTGGGGATTCTGCTTGTACATCAAAAACCTTGAACCCAAAGTTATTCCAGATGAGTCCACCATACCTACCTATAAACGGTATTATGTAACATCCCAAATTTTCAATTTGGAATGTTATACACTAGATCATCATTGCATATCATATTTATTGCATTTTGGTTGATCCTAGAAATTTTTCGCAACTCAAGGACCCTCGGAGAGAGTTGGGGATTTCGTTATTTTCATATTTGAGTTGTCTCAAATTGTGAGAATAGGATCTTTTGATTTTATTTATTTTATCTTCAATTATTTCTATTACAAAAATATGAGAGAGGGAATAAAATGACTTTCCCAAAATAAAGAAATATTGAGGATTTAATAAAAAATCAAATAAGATTTTATTTGGTTTTATTTGGTATTTTATTTGAATTTAGGAAAAATGCGTGTTTTTCAAAATTGCATTTAGGCCCCAAATAAATGTTCATCCTGTGCGGCTTGATTTTAGAAGCCGAGAAAAATTTATTTCGGGATTTTTGGAGTCCGTTTAGTAGTCATTTTTTTCTGAGCGTAACTATTTATAAAAAAAACGCAACCGACCTACGGGCCGTGTCTGACCCGGACACTAGGCCCGTCCGGCTTTATAAGCCGGGGAGGCCCAGCCGGAACCCCCCCCAAACCCTAGCCGCGCCCCCGCCGCCCTAGCCCCGCGCCACCGCCGCCTTTGCCGCACCGCCCCGCGCCGCCGCCGCCGCCCCTCGCCACGCCGCCTAGCGCCGCCGCCGCCCACCGTCGCCGCGCCGCCCCGCTCCGCCGCCGACTGCCGACCGCCGCCGCCGCCGGATTAGTCGCCGGAGTTGTCAGAGGTAGTTTTTTTGGTCGCCGGTTTTCACGAAAAACCGTACGGTTTTCCGACGGTTTTGTTCGTTTTTTTAGTTTCGGTTTTTCTAAATAGATCGGTTTTCCTGTTTATTTAAATAGCGAGCATTCGTCCATTCGTTCGTTTTAACAAACGTTCGTCATTTTTCTTTTTCTCGGATTAAATCCGCGATTTTTCTAATCACGATTTCTGATCCGATTTTCGTTTGAGTCTAACTTTTCGCTTGTTTATCGGAATCAGGCGATTCAAGCGTCTGGAGTTTCGTCTCTAAACCCTCTTTCCATTTCACCAACTCAAACAAGTTTTTGCCACTGTAAAAATTGCCTTAGATCCAGAATAGTAAACGAAGCATGTTTCTTTTGCCGTTTGTCTTTCGTTGCTTCGTTCGATTTGATTCTTTTTGCCAACCGGAGTTCTTAAGTTGAACCTTCTGGTTAGATCTCTTATTTGAGTTTTACCTATGCATTAGTTGAGTACTTATTGTATGCTTGTTTGTTTGCGATAGAGTACCCGGAGTGCGCCGCTTGTTACTTCAAATCGCTAGGTTTCCCGGATCATCAGCAAGGCAAGTAACACTTTGATCATACCTCCTACTACCCAGTTTTATTGCATTAGATCAATCCTTACACATTGCATGATTAGGATCTAATTAAATTGTCGGTTTGGGAAGTAGTTGAGGTAGTACCTATTACCTGTTTATTATCAAACGTTTGGGAGTTACTTCTACGTTTGCTTATATTGCCATGCTATGCTAGTAGACGTGGATTGGGTGAGTGTATCCATGACAGATGTGAGATTGTTAATTAATGGTTTATTTAAGGTGGCAACTTAAACACACATCTGGGTGGATTGAGGTACCTGGGTATTCCACGATTGCATGTTTTTCTTTATGGACCGCCACCCAGGCTCAAAGGGATCATGAGATTATTCATGCTAGAAACTTCCGTGTGCAACCACAAGCTATTATGGGCTCTAGCATAGTTGACTAAGTCGTGCGAACTCTTACAGTGGTAGACTAGCAGATGTAGGGGATGTAGGTGGTACGGTCTACACATCGTAAGGTGCTAGTGCTTCTGAAAGACTATGTCTCGGTCATCTGTTTCTCAAACACCGTGTAGTGCGAGAAACTAAACGGAGGCGATCGAGTCTTGTGGGGAAAAGTGTGCAAACCTCTGCAGAGTGTATAAACTAATCATGGTTAGCCGTGTCCCCGGTTATGGACATCTTGAGTATCTAGTACCTGGATTATCATGTGAATCTCAACATGTTACTATAAAATTTAATTTTTATGGGTTTGTTTAATGATGATGCTTAGTTGGGATTGAGAATGCTGTCAACCATTCTCAATGTTTAACCACCACCATGATAGTTAAATAAATTATTCCTTTGCAGTAGGGAAAAATTGGATTTACACAAAACTGTAACCATAGAGCTTTCCACCAACCAAATATGCATATAGAATAGCTGTTTATTTCCATTACTCTCTATGTGTTATTTTGCCAGCATATTCCATGTGCTGACCCATTTCGGGCTACAACGTTAATGTTGCAGACTTTTCAGACGATGATTAAGGTGTTTTAGGTCGTGGTTCTATACTCAGTGATGCCGTTGGAGTTAATGGACTCACTTATCTTCCAAGCCTTCCGCTGTTATCGTTATTAGATGGCCTTAAGCCATATTTATTGTAATAAGTTCTCTTTTGGAGACACTCGATGTAATAAGTGTGTGATTGCTACTCTATTATAAATCCTTCAAGTACTGTGTGGTGTCAGCATTACTGATCCAGGGATGACACTGGAGCACAGAGATTGGACCGTTTGAGGTCTGGTCGCTACAAGATGGTATCAGAGCACACGCTGACTGTAGGACACGACCACTAAGCTAAAGACCTAGATCACTACTCACCTTCTTCTCTTTCCGACTCCTCATCTTTTCTACTCTTTTAGGATGGCGGATGCAAGGAACAAGTTCACGCAACCGGATGAAGATACACCCTTTGGACGTCACTTAAAGGAAGTCACTAGATATCTGAACATAGGAGTACCAAGCTTCACCGGCACCTACAACGCCACTTTACCTGAAGAAGAGCGCTGGATGATTCAAGTTCAAGTTCCAGGAAGGACGTTCATGCCAGTCACTGATCCCATAGAGTTTTCTTTTGATGCACCAACTTGGAGTCTAGGAAAGAGCATGGCAGCTCACATCGCCATGGGACGCATTGGGGAAGTCTACTGCAATGATCTCAAGGATACTATCTACTAGATTTGTGGGCGCCGAGATGAGCACTGGGAGATGATCAGCACCAGAAAGGATAGATCAATTGCAGCTTTTATCCAGGAGTTAAACCAGCACATTCGATGTCAGGAGAACCAGATGTGCGCCGACATGATAGACCTGAAGAAGGCAAAGACAATAATCAAGGAACTGGAGGAAGAACTCAAGGCTACACGTGAAGATTATGAAGAAGAAACTGGAGTATTAGTGGATAAGAATGCCAACCTAACAATGAAGATTGGAATATTTATGGGAGGCCCTACACCGGTAGAAGAAGACGAAGAACCCAAGGAGATTCGCCCATAAGACTACATCATCATCGACGACACCGACTTGGATCCCGACGATAGCGATGATGACTATATTGATGAAGCCGGAGCAGATATCATGGAGTCTGCAACCGAAGAATATTTCTAGTAGACCACCTCATCAGTAGTAGTAGTCCACCATGTAAATATTATAGTCCGAGCACTTTTGCGATAGTTAGATCGATTGTATGCCCTTGTTTGATTGAATGAATGAAGTGAATTGCTTGCTTTTGCCTCATGTGCATATGGGTAGTGTTTTCTCTTTAGACCCCCTCTATTCTTAAATCTCATCTTTTCTAAACCTTCAGATGCCTCTGAGACGTGACCCCGGATTTACCTTTCCACCGGAGCTCACCTAGTTGATCCAGCAGCAGAACACATTGATGTAGTTACTAGTCCAGAATCAAAATCAAGGGAACAACAACAACAACCCACCACCACCACCACCTGTTGATCACTTAGCCCGTTTTCTTAGGTTGAATCCGCCGGTGTTTTCCAGTAGCACCGAGCCGATAGTAGCAGATGATTGGCTCCGCAAGACAGCTAGAGAGTTGACCACAGTAGGATGCACGAATGCGGAGGTGAAGTTTGCCGCACATCAGCTTGAAGGACCCGCAGCATGATGGTGGGAGAATTTCACAGCCACTTTCCCTGTTGATATTGTCACATGGGACTAGTTCCAGCAGACTTTTCGAACTGCCCATGTTTCAGCAGGAGCTATGGCCATGAAGAAGCGAGAGTTTCGCAACTTGCGCCAAGGAGGACGGACAGTTGGCCAGTATGTGGAGGACTTTAGTAAATTAGCACGTTATGCCCCAGATGACGTTGCTACAGATGCAGCAAAGCAGGAGAAGTTTCTGGAAGGACTGAATGATGAGTTGATCATGTAGTTGATGGTAGAAACCTTCAACAACTACCAGGAGTTGGTAGATCATGCTCTTATGATTGAAGGGAAGCAGCAGCAAATTGAGAATCGCAAGAGGAAGTATGGATAAGGAAAGTACAATTCAGGAGCTCAACAGAAGCCATGCTTTACCCCTAGACCGAGAGGACATTTCCAGCATACCCATGGAGGAGGAAGCTCGCACAATCACAATGGCCCCAAGACTGGTAATGGGAATGGAGGAAGCAACGGCCAGAACCGCACCAACCCATCAACCCCAGCCATGAAAGACCTGAGCCAAGTCACTTGCTTTAAGTGCCAGAAGACCGGACATTATGCTAATGAATGTCCTGAATCACAGAATGGAAATGGCAATGGAAGCTCTGGGAAGAAGCCGAACCCTTTCAACAGGGGACAGGTGAACCACGTTAACGTGGAGGAGGTTGAAGAGCAACCGGATGCAGTAATCGGTAAGTTTTTGGTTAAGTCATTTACTGCACTCGTTCTTTTTGATACTGGTGCATCGCATTCATACATATCAAGGGGATTTGTGGATAAGTATAAATTGCCAACCCAAGCCCTTAGGTCACCCATGTTAGTAACCTCGCCTGGAGCAGAATATATGGCTAGCCTAGGTGTGATCGGTTACCATTAAGGATTGGTAACTACGTATTTCCATCAGACCTAATAGTGTTGGAATCTCAAGGATTGGATGTGATATTAGGCATGGATTGGTTGTCAAAGTATGAAGGGAATATTGAATGTGCCAGTAAGTCAATTTTGCTTACCACCCCAGAAGGGAGAAGGATCAAGTATGTATCCCGACATGTGCCAAAGAGGACTCAAGTAAATTGTTTAACAGGAGTTGTGCAGGAGGAAGTACCAGTAGTGAAGGATTTCCCCGAAGTATTTCCAAAAGAGTTGTCAGGCATGCCACCGGATAGAGATATTGAGTTTTTGATTGAGCTTTTGCCAGGCACAGGGCCAATATCAAAGAGACCATATAGGATGCCTGCAAAGGATTTGGTGGAAATTAAGAAGAAAACTAAGGAGTTACTGGATAAAGGATATATTCACCCAAGGGGATCGCCAGTACTTCTAGTAGAAAAGAAGGATGGATCGTTAAGGATGGTTGTCGATTATCGAGGATTGAATGAAGTAACCATCAAGAACAAGTACCCACTACCGATGACCAATGATCTGTTTGATCGATTGCAAGGAGCTAAGGTATTTTCCAAGATCGATCTGCAATCAGGATACCACCAGTTGAAGATTCGGGAACAGGATATACCCAAGACGGCTTTTACCACCAGGTATGGGCTCTATGAGTATACCGTTATGTCATTTGGTCTGACTAGCGCACCTGCATATTTTATGAACATGATGAACAAAGTGTTTATGGAGTTCTTGGATAAGTTCGTCATAGTGTTCATTGATGATATCCTGGTTTACTCGAAGAATGAAGAGGAGCATAAGGAGCATTTGCGTTTGGTTCTTGGAAAGCTCAGAGAACATCAGTTATATGCCAAGTTTAGCAAACGTGAGTTTTGGTTGAAAGAAGTTGGATTTCTTGGACACGTTATATCCGGAGAAGGTATAGAAGTAGATCCCACTAAAGTTGATACCGTGACTAAGTGGGAAGCACCAACCATAGTTGGAGAGATCCGGAGTTTTCTTGGACTCGCAGGATACTACCGGAGGTTTGTTGAGAATTTCTCAAAGATTGCGAAGCCTATGACGGAGTTGTTGAAGAAGGATACCAAGTTCATATGGACGGAGGAATGTGAGACTAGTTTTCAGGAGTTTAAGAAACGTTTGGTTACCTCACCAGTGTTGATTTTACCGATTAGACCAAGGATTATGAGGTGTATTGTGACGCTTCACGACGAGGACTTGGAGCAGTGCTTATGCAGGAAGGAAGAGTTGTTTCATATGCCTCACGACAGCTTAAGCCTCATGAGTTGAACTATGCTACGCATGATTTGGAGTTAGCAGCCGTAGTGCATGCACTGAAGACTTGGAGACATTTTCTGATTGGAAACCATTGCGAAGTGTATACGGATCATAAGAGTTTGAAGTATATTTTCACACAGAAGGAGTTGAATCTCAGACAAAGGAGATGGTTGGAGCTCATCAAGGATTATGATATGAGATTGCATTATCACACTGGAAAGGCTAACGTAGTAGCCGACGCGTTGAGCCGTAAGAGCCACGTCAACACCTTAATGACGGGAGATTTACCAAGGGAGTTAGCCGAAAATCTTCGAGAGCTATGTTTGGAAATAGTCCCGAGAGGCTATGTAGCAGCATTGGAGATTCAGTCTACGTTGATGGATAAAATCAGAGAAGCCCAAAAGACTGATAAGGATATTGCCGAGATAAAGGAGAAAATGAGCAAGGGAAAAGCTAGAGGATTTCATGAGGATGAGCACGATACCTTATGGTTTGAAGACCGTGTTTATGTGCCAAACGATTTGGAGATCAGGAAGCTAATTCTGCAAGAGGCCCATGATTCACCATACTCAATTCACCCAGGAAATACCAAGATGTATTTGGATTTTAAGGATATTTTCTGGTGGACCGGAATGAAGAAGGATATTGCGAAGTATGTAGCAGTTCGTGATGTATGTCAGAGAGTGAAGGCAGAGCATTAGAAGCCAGCAGGATTGCTACAACCATTGCCGATACCCGAATGGAAGTGGGATAAGCTAGGCATGGATTTTATTACAGGATTGCCCAGAACACGTTCAAGCTATGACTCGATATGGGTTATAGTCGATCGTTTGACAAAGGTAGCTCATTTCATTCCAGTGAAGACTACCTATACCAGTGCAAAGTTGGCAAAGATATACATGACCAGGATCGTATGTCTGCATGGAGTTCCAAGGAGCATTGTATCAGATAGAGGAACCCAGTTTACCTCAAAGTTCCAGAATCGGTTGCATGAGACTTTGGGAACCAGACTAGAGTTTAGCACAGCTTTCCACCCGCAGACAGATGGACAGACTGAGAGAGTCAATCAGATTTTGGAGGATATGCTAAGAGCTTGTGTGCTAGATTACAGATCTAGTTGGGACGAGAATTTGCCGTATGCAGAGTTCTCTTACAACAACAGCTATCAATCCAGTTTGAAGATGGCCCCTTTCGAAGCCTTGTATGGAAGGAGGTGCAGGACCCCATTGTCCTGGGATGAAGTTGGAGATCGCCAGTTGTTTGGACCGGATCTGATAAAGGAGTCTGAACTGAAAGTGGAATTAATTCACGACAGGCTGAAGGTAGCTCAATCCAGGCAGAAGAGTTATGCGGATTCTAAACGCAAGGAGACAGTTTACGAAGTGAGAGACCGAGTTTATCTTCGAGTATCACCACTTCGAGGAGTTAAGCGCTTTGGAGTTAAGGGAAAACTAGCTCCACGTTTTGTAGGCCCATACAAAGTTTTGGAGCGTATGGGAGAAGTAGCCTATAAGTTGGAATTACCCGAAGGATTGTCGGGAGTTCACGACGTGTTTCATGTATCCCAGTTGAAGAAGTGCCACGCAGAGATGGCTGACATACCGCTGAGAGATACGGTACCACTGGAAGCAATTCAGTTGGACAGTGATTTGACCTGTGAGGAGAAACCAGTTAAGATTCTAGAGTATGCCAGTCGAGTCACCTGCAGCAAGGTTATCAAGTTTTGCAAGGTTTAGTGGAGCCACCACACGGAGGATGAAGCCACCTGGGAACGAGAGGAAGATTTGCTGAAGGACCACCCTCACCTATTTTCTAGACAACCCGAATCTCGAGAGCGAGATTCATCTTAAGGGGGGTAGGTTTGTAACATCCCAAATTTTCAATTTGGAATGTTATACACTAGATCATCATTGCATATCATATTTATTGCATTTTGGTTGATCCTAGAAATTTTTCGCAACTCAAGGACCCTCAGAGAGAGTTGAGGATTTCTTTATTTTCATATTTGAGTTATCTCAAATTGTGATAATAGGATCTTTTGATTTTATTTATTTTATCTTCAATTATTTCTATTACAAAAATATGAGAGAGGGAATAAAATGACTTTCCCAAAATAAAGAAATATTGAGGATTTAATAAAAAAATCAAATAAGATTTTATTTGGTTTTATTTGCTATTTTATTTGAATTTAGGAAAAATGCGTGTTTTTCAAAATTGCATTTAGGCCCCAAATAAATGTTCATTCTGTGCGGCTTGATTTTAGAAGCCGGGGAAAATTTATTTCGGGATTTTTGGAGTCCGTTTAGTAGTCCTTTTGTTTTTTTTTCTGAGCGTAACTATTTATATAAAAAACGCAACCGACCTACGGGCCGTGTCCGACCCGGACACTAGGCCCGTCCGACTTTATGAGCCGGGGAGGCCCAGCCAGAACCCCCCCAAACCCTAGCCGCGCCCGCGCCGCCCTAGCCCCGCGCCGCCGCCGCCGCCTTTGCCGCGCCGCCGCCGCCCCTCGCCGCGCCGCCTAGCGCCGCCGCCGGATTAGTCGCCGGAGTTGCCGGAGGTAGTTCTTTTTAGTCACCGGTTTTCCCGAAAAACCGTTCGGTTTTCTGACAGTTTTGTTCATTTTTTTAGTTTCGGTTTTTTTAAATAGATCGGTTTTCCGGTTTATTTAAATAGCGAGTGCTTGTCCGTTCGTTCGTTTTAACGAACGTTCGTCGTTTTTCTTTTTCTCGGATTAAATCCGTGATTTTTCTGATCGTGATTTTTGATCCGATTTTCATTTTAGTCTAACTTTTCGCTCGTTTATCGGAATCAGGCGATTCAAGCACCTGGAGTTTCGTCTCGAAACCCTCTTTCCATTTCACCAACTCAAACAAGTTTTTGCCACTGTAAATATTGCCTTAGATCTAGAATAGTAAACGAAGTCTGTTTCTTTTGCCGTTTGTCTTTCGTTGCTTCGTTCGATTTGATTCTTTTTGCCAACCGGAGTTCTTAAGGTGAACCTTCTAGTTAGATCTCTTATTTGAGTTTTACCTGTGCATTAGTTGAGTACTTATTCTATGCTTGTTTGTTTGCGATAAATTACCCGGAGTGCGCCGCTTGTTACTTCGAATCGCTAGGTTTCCCGGATCATTAGCAAGGCAAGTAACACTTTGATCATACCTCCTACTACCCAGTTTTATTGCATTAGATCAATCCTTACACATTGCATGATTAGGATCTAATTAAATTGTGGGTGTGGGAAGTAGTTGAGGCAGTACCTATTACCTGTTTATTATCAAACCTTTGGGAGTTACTTCTACGTTTGCTTATATTGCCATGCTATGCTAGTAGATGTGGATTGGGTGAGTGTATCCATGACAGATGTGAGATTGTTAATTAATGGTTTATTTAAGGTGGCAACTTAAACACACATCTGGGTGAATTGAGGTACCTGGGTATTCCAGGATTGCCTGTTTTTCTTTATGGACCGCCACCCAGGCTCAAAGGGATCATGAGATTATCCATGCTAGAAACTTCCGTGTGCAGCCAGAAGCTATTATGGGCTCTAGCATAGTTGACTAAGTCATGCGAACTCTTACAGTGGTAGACTAGCAGATGTAGGGGATGTAGGTGGTACGGTCTACCCATCGTAAGGTGCTAGCGCTTCTGAAAGACTATGTCTCGGTCATCCGTTTCTCAAACACCGTGTAGTGCGAGAAACCAAACGGAGGCGATCGAGTCTTGTGGGGAAAAGTGCACAAATCTCTGCAGAGTGTATAAACTAATCATGGTTAGCCGTGTCCCCGATTATGGACATCTTGAGTATATAGTACCTGGATTATCATGTGAATCTCAACATGTTACTATAAAATTTAATTTTGATGGGTTTGTTTAATGATGATGCTTAATTGGGATTGAGAATGCTGTCAACCATTCTCGATGTTTAACAACCACCATGATAGTTAAATAAATTATTCCTTTGCAGTAGGGAAAAATTGGCTTTACACAAAACTGTAACTGTAAGTGCATCTAGTGCCACCCCAGTTGGTTTTGGAGTATTGACGACAAACCTAGTTGAGGGACTAACGTGTTTATGAGAATTGCAGGAAAACACAGGTAGAAGTCCCTCATTGATTCGGTTTTATTACCAGAGATGACCCCTAAAAATGTACGAAGACATTGAAGACAATGGTGGTTTATGAAGATATTCATATTGAAGACAATGACATGAGAAGACTCCCTATGAAGCTTATGGAACTCGAAGACTTAGATCCTTCGTAGTTTTATTTCATTTATGTTGTGTCATAGGAATCACCGTACTGTTAAGTGGGGTCCAAGAGAACCGGTCAGAATGACTAAAGTGATGCCTAATTCAAATCCTATGTCTTCAAGCGAAGACTTTGAGAGAAAATCTTGTCCAGAGTCAGACAAGTCAGCTTTAAGTTGTAGCCCAAGTAAAGTTGCCGTGTGAGTTCAAAATTCGACCATTGGTACACGTGTCAGTTCCTTAGTGACCCAGGGTCATTTCGGACAGATCAGGTCGGGTTGCCAAGTGGCTATAAATAGTCCACCCCCACAACCATAAATGGTTGGCTGCTCAGATTTCAGCGCACGGCTTTTGTCGTTTGAGAGCAACCCACCTCGAAGCCTTTGAAAGAAAAATTCCTAGTGAGGAGAAAAGCCCTAACCACCCAGAGCCAGAGTAAATTGGGCATCACTTAAGTCTTGTCTGTGTGATCTGAAGACTTATTACACTTGAGGACTGTGCATCCCCAGACGGTTAGGCGTCGCGATTCAGAGCATCCAAGAGACATGTGGATTGCCAGTGAACGAAGTCTGTGAAGGTTTGGGAGTCTACCTTGAAGACTTACCTGAGTGATTGGGAGGTTTGTGACCTTAGCTCAAGGAGAAAACGGTGAGGACTGGGTGTCTTGGACTAAGTGTCCTTGACTGGGTGTCCGGGACTGTGTGTCCTTTGGTTTAAATACCTAGCCGCTCCAACCAGACGTACAGTTGTCACAGCAACTGGAACTGGTCAACAAATCATTGTCTTCAACGTGTCACTGGTTTCATCTTCACTTCCTTTTTACTTACAGTTATTCATTGTGAAGCCATTGCATGCTTGCTTTATCTTTTGTCTTCACAACATGAATGTATGATCTGTTTGGCTTCATAACTTCTTCCTACCTGATCCTTATTACACTGAAGCTGTTTGTCATTGCACTTTCACTCTATTGAATACATGACCATGGCTGGCCTAGTGTAATCTAACTTCCGCTGCATAGTAATAGGCATAATCTTCACTGTTTGTCTTCATAACTCTCACGTTTTGAAGACTTTCATAAAAATCGCCTATTCACCCCCCCTCTAGTCGATATAACGCACTTTCAATTGGTATCAGAGCAGGGTGCTCCCTTGTTCTGTGTGATTCGGTTTAACCACCTGGAGTTTTAGCTATGTCGGCTGCAGGGATAATCAAAGTCTCCGCTGCTTGCCCCGTCTTCGATGGAACTGAATATCCCTACTGGAAGAATAAGATGCGCATGCATCTTGAAGCCATTGACGTCGACCTATGGTATGTCGTCGAAAACGGCGTTCCCAAGGCTGGAGAAGGTGTCACTACTGCTGATGTCAAGAAGTTCGTTCGACTGGACTCTACTGCCAAGAATATCATCTGTGGTCATCTGACCAAAGGACAGTATGGCCGTGTGAGTGCCTTGAAGACATCCAAACTGGTCTGGGACTGGCTCTCCAAAGTTAATGAAGGCATATCAACCCAGAGAGATCAAAGAATCAGTGTCCTTCGCAATCTCTTCAACCGCTTCAAGCGAAATGACAATGAGAATGTCCAGCACACCTTTGATCGGCTCACTGACATCACAAATGAGCTTCAAGCCCTCGGCGCTACTGAGATCACCAAACATGAAATCGTCAAGACGCTGCTGAGATCACTTGATAGTTCGTTTGACATTCTGGCCCTGATGATTCAAGAACGTCCTGATTTCAAGACACTCGATCCGTCTGACATACTTGAGAGGCTCAACACACATGAGTTTCAGCTTTCTGAGAAAAGAGATATCTACGGTCCAAACTATGGGCAAACTCGTGCCTTGAAGGCAAAAGCCGTCTCCTCATCTGAAGAAGAATCTGACTGCAGTTCTGATGATCCTGAAGACATTGGAAGAGAACTTGCAATGCTAGTGAAGAAGTTCCAAAAATTCAACAAGAAGAAAGGCTTCAGAAAATCTTCACGATCAAGCTCAAGGAATGATGAAGTTTCTGCTCATGACTACAAGAAGAAAACATGTCACAAGTGCAAGAAAACTGGACACTTCATTTCTGAGTGTCCACAGTGGGACAATGAAAACAGAAGGAAGAAGAAGAGCAAAGAATATGATTCTGACGACAAGAAAAAGAAGAAATACTCAAAGTCTTCTTCCAAGTCTTCATCAAAGTCTTCATCACACAAGAAGAGCTCATCTGGCAAGGCACGTGCGTTTGTTGGCAAGGAGATGGATTCAGAGGAGGAGTCCGCATCTGAGGAGGCAGAGGTGGAATCTGAGGAGGAGTCTGATTCTGGCATTGCGAGTCTGGCTACAGCATACGTCGCCAAGTCCATCTTCAACACTGAAGACAATAACTGCATCACCGACACCGACGCAAATGACAAGAACGACTCCACTCCTACCTACTGCTTCATGGCACGCGGTGCCAAGGTAAACACACGCACCACTCGCTATGAAACATCCAGTGACGATGACTCTGAATGTGATTCAAAACCTAGCTACAAAACACTTGCCAAAATTGCAACTGAACAACAGAAAGCTATGGAACATATTCAAAAACTGTTAGACAGAAGCGATGATCTGTTGGGTGCTGAAATGACTCGATCTGAATCCTTAATTGAAGACATAAAAAACCTTCACGTTAAGTATCAGGAACTTGAAGATCGTCATGATACTCTCTCAACAACTCATGAAAAGCTTTCCTATGACTATCTTCAAAGGAAGCAAGAACTTGAGAAATTGAGTGTGGCTCATGAAGATCTTCAAAAGGAAAACGAGTCACTTCTCGCCGAACAGATCAGTCCCGCTCAGGAAGGATTTGAACCACCATGTCTTAAATGCATTGAGCATAATAATGCTAATTCTGTTGCTGAATGTTCCACTGCTACTACTGTTCCAATATCTTCAACTGTTGATGTGGCAACTAACCCCTCTGCTGAGGATACCACTGCTATTGCTGATGAGAATGCTAGGTTGAAGACATTGCTTGAAACAGGGATGTACAAAAGTCTGAAAGGGCATCAAACATTATGTGATGTCCTTAAGAAGCAGATTCTGAACCGAAACCCTAGGAAAGAGGGTGTTGGGTTCGAGAGGAGAATTAATGCAGATGGCTCTTACTGGAAACCTGAGCAGTACCCCAAAACCACATGGGTTGCTGCAAAGGAATCCTCAGCAGATCCATCCAATCTGTCTGGCTTCACTTGTGCTAACCCAATTATCATTGATGAATCCTTTGATGCAAACTATAAACTGTTTAAGAATCAGAATGGTGAAGTGTTTGCCAGGAACATTGGTACT
This sequence comes from Triticum urartu, assembly GCF_003073215.2. Lineage (NCBI taxonomy): Eukaryota > Viridiplantae > Streptophyta > Magnoliopsida > Poales > Poaceae > Triticum > Triticum urartu. The sequence continues at coordinate 494,437,128 of NC_053023.1, read as the reverse complement.
AACTGCAGGAATGGACCGCCTATGAAGAAGATCTGGGTTCCGAAAACATGTCTGGAAAATCTTCCTGTGAATGTCTTCATGACACCTCACTGGAAGAAGACAAACCTCGGTCCAAAGGCTTCATACAGACAGAGGACTCACCTGAGTCACACTAACGCAAATGTTTTGTAGGGAAACCATACTCAGGCATATGAATATGAGAGCGGTTCATCGAACCGTCATGTTCATATGACCAAAAATTATTCTGCTTATGCCTATGAGTATTATTGTCCCCCTGCTAGACTGTTTGCTAAGGCTTCAAAGCCAAAATTCTCAGATGCTGCACTTAGACTTATAGCTTCTAAGCCACCCTTGAAGATGTGGGTGGTTAAGAAAGCTTAACTCTCTTTTGCAAGGAAAGGTCTCCAGCACAAAAACAAAATCTTCTGATGCTATTGCTGGGGACCATAAAAATCCTGTGGGGAGCAAGATATACTGCCCAAATGGCATCATTATGTACTTCGTTCCTGAATCGCATGCTACTCTCCCCATTAGTCCTAATCTGGATCTAAGTTTTCATAACCCACTGGTTTGTCAAATGTTATATCCCCCTAACTGCACTGTAGGGTACGACACCAGCGACTTCAAAGTCTTCAGAATGGATTATTGACAGTGGGTGTACAAATCACATGACTGGCAGAAGAAGCCTTCTTATGGACTCAACTTTACGTCCATCCGACAAGAGCCACATTACATTCGCTGACACTGGTAAAAGTAAGGTATTGGGTCTAGGTAGAGTTGCAATCTCAAAGGATCAACACATGGATAAAGTCATGCTTGTTGAATCCCTTGGCTTCAACTTAATGTCTGTCTCAATGCTTTGCGATTTGAATATGATTGTAATGTTTGGCAAATATCGCTGCCTAGTGCTAATGGAATCTGACAAATATCTAGTGTTTGAAGGGTATAGGAAAGGTGATTTGTATGTGGTAGATTTCTCAGCAGGACCACAACTTGCAGTATGTCTTCTGGCAAAAGCTTCAGAATGCTGGCTTTGGCATCGAAGGCTTGGGCAAGCTGGCATGAGGAACCTCCACACCCTTGCGAAGAAAAAGCACGTCATAGGCATCGAGGGCGTCAAGTTCAAGAAAGATCACTTATGCGGTGCCTGTGAAGCAGGGAAGATGACAAGGGCAAAACATCCTTCGAAGACAATCATGACCACTACTCAACCCTTCGAACTGCTTCACATGGATCTTATCGGTCCCACTCACTACTCAACTTTTACTACTTCTGCTTGCCTCTATGGCTTCGTAATTGTTGATGATTATTCTAGATATACTTGGGTGCACATAATCCTTAACAAGACTGAAGTGCAGGATGTCTTCAGATGCTTCGCAAATCGAGCTATGAACAATTTTGGCGCCAAGATAAAGCACATCAGAAGTGACAATGGCACTGAATTCAAGAACACTGGCCTTGATACATATCTGGATACCTTGGGCATCACACATGAATTCTCAGCTCCATACACGCCACAGCAGAATGGCGTCGTCGAACGCAAGAACAGAACACTCATTGAGATGGCCAGAACAATGCTAGATGAATACAAGACTCCAAGAAAATTCTGGACTGAAGCCATTGATACTGCATGCCATACAATCAATCGTGTTTATCTTCACAAGCTTCTGAACAAGACATCTTATGAACTCCTAACTGGCAAGAAGCCAAATGTCAGTTATTTCAGAGTATTTGGCGCAAAATGCTGGATCAAGGACCCACATCACACCTCAAAGTTTGCACCAAAATCTCGTGAAGGCTTCATGCTTGGATATGGAAAGGATTCGCACTCCTACAGAGTCTTCAATCTCTTCCACTACAAAGTGGTTGAAACAGTGGATGTGCGATTTGATGAAACCAATGGATCACAAAGAGAGCAATTGCCAAATGTGCTAGATGAAGTTCCAGCAAATGAATCAATCAAGCTTATGGGAACTGGAGAAATTGTACCTTCTGAAGCTCATCCTAAAGAAGAACTTATCATCTCAGCACCTGATCCACATGAAGACAATGCTCAGCCTGAAGATATACCTTCAAATGACCACATAGATCAGCAAGAGCAAAGTCTTCGCCCCACACACCCTCGTGTTGCAAATGAAGTACAAATTGACAAAATACTTGACAGCATCAATGCACCTGGTCCACTCACTCGTTCAAGGGCAACTCAGCTAACAAACTTCTGTGGGCATTTCGCATTCGTCTCAATATCAGAACCCAAGAAAGTTGAAGAAGCCTTCATGGAACCTGAATGGATTCAAGCTATGCAAGAAGAGCTTCAACAATTTGAGCTGAATGATGTATGGGAACTGGTTAAGCATCCTGATCCACGGAAGCACAACATAATAGGCACCAAATGGATATACCGCAACAAGCAAGATGAGCATGGTCAAGTTGTCAGAAACAAAGCTCGTCTCGTTGCTCAAGGATATACTCAAGTGGAGGGCATTGACTTCGATGAAACATTTGCTCCTGTGGCTAGGCTTGAAGCCATACGCATACTGCTGGCCTACGCAAATCATCATAACATACTTCTCTATCAGATGGATGTGAAAAGTGCCTTTCTCAATGGCAAGATTGAAGAAGAAGTGTATGTTGCACAACCACCTGGCTTTGAAAATCCAAAACATCCTGATATGGTATACAAGCTCAACAAGGCACTGTATGGCCTCAAACAAGCCCCTAGGGCCTGGTATGATACACTCAAGTACTTTCTGAAAAGCAAAGGCTTCATACCTGGTTCCCTGGATCCCACTCTTTTCACGAAGACATATGATGGTGAACTGTTTGTGTGCCAAATATATGTGGATGACATTATCTTCGGCTGTACCAATCAGAAGTATAGTGAAGAGTTTGGATATATGATGCAAGAGCAATATCAGATGTCCATGATGGGGGAGCTGAAGTTCTTCCTCGGTCTTCAAATACGGCAACAACGCAACGACATCTTCATATCTCAAGAGAAATATCTTAAAGAGTGCCTGAAGAAGTTCGGTATGCAAGACTACAAAGGCTTCACAACACCAATGCCAGCCAAGCATCATCTGGGTCCCGACGACAATGGTAAAGAGTTCGATCAAAAGGTATACCGCTCCATGATTGGGTCTTTGCTTTATTTATGTGCATCTAGGCCAGATATCATGCTTAGTGTTTGCATGTGTGCTCGATTTCAAGCGACACCAAAGGAGTCGCATCACTTAGCTGTGAAGCGAATTCTTCGATATTTGGCTCACACCCCAACTCTAGGATTATGGTATCCAAAGGGCTCAAAGTTTGATTTGGTTGGATATTCGGATGCTGATTATGCTGGTGACAAGGTTGATCACAAGTCTACATCAGGCACATGTCACTTTCTGGGACGATCACTTGTATGTTGGTCTTCAAAGAAGCAGAACTGTGTATCACTCTCCACTACTGAATGTGAATACATTGCTGCTGGATCTTGCTGCGCTCAGCTTCTGTGGATGAAGCAAACACTCAAGGATTATGGCATTCATCTGAAGCAAGTGCCACTTTACTGCGACAACGAAAGCGCCATCAAGATTGCCAACAACCCAGTTCAGCACTCGAAGACAAAGCACATTGAAATTCGTCATCACTTTCTCAGAGATCATGTTGTGAAGGAAGACATTGATATCATACACATCAACACTGAAGAGCAATTGGCAGATATCTTCACAAAGCCCTTGGATGAGAAGAGATTTTGCAAGTTACGGTGTGAGCTAAATATCTTGGAATCCTCAAATGTCCTGTGATCAGGCACACATCCTAACACTTAAGCATATTGATGACTTAGATGTGCAACACACGAAGTAGCGTATATCTTCAAACAATGAAGACATACATTCTAAGTGTGAATACATTAATGTGGAATTTGACTTCGGAGCGCCACGATAATTGTGCGCCGTGTCTGGGTCTAATACTTCCTATACGGTGGGTAACGCCACCACCAAACGTTCCATTTTGAAGTGTTTCTCTCATGGCGTTACCTCTCAATGTCTTCACATTTGGTTTGGCTTCATTCTCAATATGTCTTCATGATTATCTTCACTGCGTTGATTAAATGGATATATATGTACTGATGTTCTGTCCTCTACAGCATTCACTTATAGCTATGTCTTCTTGGTTGAATCTTTTGAACTAAGTGAATGTGATCGGACCCTAACCTCTCTATGCTTTCTATCTCAAACTCTATCTCTCCAAGTCATATGCATTCTGTTGAAACTGTCAAATGTCTTCATTGTGTCCTTGTCAGCTGAAGACATAGTGACAACCATAAAAGTCCGTTTTTAAAGCTCATTCCTCCACATAAGATCCGGAGAAGCAGGAACGACCGCCCGACAATTTAGGCGTGCGTGGGACGTGGAACAAATCCCAATCTTCCTCTAACTGGCCACGCGTGCCTCAAATGCGAACCGCCAGGGGTACCTGCGTAATAGCGCAGTGCCGCCTCTATCCCTATAAATACACGATTCACTGCGGTCATTATCTCCTTCTTCCACCCTCGCACAAACCCTAGCGCCACCGCTAGCACTCGACGACGCCGGCGACGAAGCGCTTCACTGCCGCAACCTCTCCGACGCCGTTTTCACGCCGACAGCGGACATCGCTCTCTCCGCCGTCACCGTAGGTGTCTTTCGTCGCCAAGTTAGGTCACGGAGGATCGAACTGCTCGACCTCAACTCTCACTTCGTCTAGCAGTTCCAAGTGTGGTAAATAAAACCTCTTTTTACAGCCTCTTTTGATCCCATAGTTCAGTCACTTTCTGCCATAAGGAGTTTCTCTTCACATCAGTTAGTTATCTCGCTACATCTCATGACATGCCTAGTATATTCACTTGTGCTTCATAAGGTAGTTAGATTCCTCACTTGTACTGATCTGTGGGTTCGTACAAATCTGGAACCAACTTCTTATCTGTGAGTGAATGTCTTCGCACAATGAGGTCTATGTCTTCTAAACCGATTTATCTTCAAAATCTTCTGAGAATGCATATGACCTCTTCCCCTTCCCTCGCACCTTAATGCTGTCACAGGTACATGTCCGTGGGAGAATCCTTTGGTTCTCATAGTCTGCATTCATTTGCAGAATACTTGCAGCATCACATCAACTCTCCTGAAGCCAGTTCTTGCAAAAGGAAGCCTTTGAACATCTTGAAGCCTTCCAAGTTATTCATGGCTTCAGAAACAGCAGCAAGGAAGGGAGGCAGACAGCGACATGGTGAAACGTCCAAAGATCTGCCTGATGAATTGGCGGAGATGTACAAAACTGATCCTGAAGAAAGCTATGGTCAGCGCAAGACTCGAATCCAATGGATTCGAAGATATTGGGCAGAGCAATGGTTCCACTACCGCTTCGTCACTCAGGAATATGCGGAGAAGTGCGCCATCAAGAGACCGTGGGGAGACGTACTATACAAAAATCTCGTACCCAGGTCCAGAGTCGAAGCCATTGCTCAAGGCTTCTATCCATGCATGGTGAGAGGACCACAGCCAGCTGAAGCACATCCGTCATCACTTCTCTGGTGCCGCGATGATAATCTCTTCAAGCGCAACTTTCAGTTTGCACAACAATCAGCGAAGATAAACAAGAAGAAATTTGGGCTTGACTTCAACCCTGGTCCCTCCTCACCAAGGGCAGATGGCACACGCGACGCCGATCCCAATATCATCGGGCCGTATGCCAATCTTGCAGGCCTCATCACTCGCATCCTAGTCCAAGGGACTGCTGTGAATGACCCTCCAGCAGATACTGAGTCAGATGACGCCCCTGCTGCGCCGAAGCCGAAGCAAAAGAAGCCAAAAGCTTCAAAGCCAGCCGCTTCTCCCAAGATCGCAAGAGTGAAGCCTTTAGCAACTGCACCTCCTGAAGCCAGTGTGCAGTCAGAAGGCTTATCACGAGTGTCCAAGCCCCAAGAAGCCAAGAAGCCTCAGCCACACACAGGCAAAGAGCTCACAGCTGCTGACATTCTGCGCTGTGAAGCCATTGATCTCTCAAGCGATGAAGATCTTGGAGATGATGCTCTTGAGCAGCTCATCAAGAGCAAGGAGGAGGCTGAAATCTTCAACAATCTGCCTCTGTTTGATGTTGCCATCATCCACAACTTCATCGATGAATGGTTTGCCTCACCGAACATCAGCTTCAACGATCTGCAGCTGCCCATAGGCCTCAGCGTTGCTTTTCAAGGCGCAATTGCTTCAGAACTTGCAATAGCCCAGCGCATTGTAGAACTGAAGCAGAAAATTGATTATGAAAAGGATCAGTTCAAGAAGCACGTGGCCAAGCTCTGTGTGCAAGAAGTGAGAAACTTCAAGATCATGTTGCACGAGCTGAAAGAGAACTTCCTGCAGACGCGTGCCGAAGCTCAAGGCTCGCGAGAACGCATGAAGACTTTGGCTGATCGCTGCGTGCAGGCCTACAACGAGGCAGAGAAACGCAAGGCACTTGGGCGTCCCGGCATTGACCCCAGGATGGCCGCGAAGAAGGAAAAAGAAGGCTGTTGTGCCTGAACCTGAAGCGCCAAGGTCAGAAACTGCTCCGATTGTCTTCCCCGCTGCAACGACTGGCTCGAAGCCAAAGAGTCGATCAACCACCTCACAGCACAAGAAGACACGGACTGCAGAGGCTGAAGCTAAGATGAGAAAACATTCTGAAGCCTCTCCTTCTGAACCCATCATCAAGAAGCGCAAGACCAAGAAATCTCGGGCTGCTCCCACAGAGCCCTTGACAGTTGAACCCCTCTCCGTCCGCTATCCTGACGCAGATCGTCAGTTGACTGTGCATGAACCCAATGCTGAAGACATTCCAGCAGACGAACCCAACGCTGCTGAAGACATTGGTCTCCAAGACAATGTGCAAGGTGATGCAGCCCTTCCTCAGCTTGAGACAAGCGAACTGATCGGTATTGGTCGTCCATTGACGCCAATCACACAAGATGCATCGTGGGCAGATCGCCCACAGGAGGAAGATGAGCCCCAACCCACTACAACTCCACCGGCGCCTACATTCCGTAGGCTTCGCAAAGGGCCAAGGGCTCAGGCTGCTGACGACATTCCGGCTGCATCAGCCGAAGAGCATGCAGAGATACCACAAGCTCCAACTCCCCCACACCAACAAGAAGCAGTTCTCCAGGAGAACGTGCCTGAGTCTGCAAATGTTGAGGCTGCCACAAACAACGCCGAAGCAAATGTGGAGCCCAACCCAACAATAGCTTTAGAAGACAATGAAGCTACTGCTCCTGAACATTCTATGCCTGAGTCTGCTGCCGGACCACAATTCAACTATCATATTGCGTACAGACCCCAGATCCAGAAGCCGATCCCACGACTGCCAAGGTTCCCAGGTCCTGCATCAGCTCCTGGTTCCTTCAACATCAACGGCTTCAAGGCAGATAACACGTTTTTCGACCGCTCCAAGAACCCTTATTCAAGGGAATGGATTGTATCAGATAGGTTCTGGAGCCATCAACAGCGCAGCTATTATTCATGCATCCTATACAACCAAGGCTGCATCTTTCCTCACAAGCGCCTTGAGGTTGAAGCTGTTGCTGGTCTGCCTGGTCTGGAAGAAGCACTGGATTGCTTCAAGCAAGTGGGTTTGCTGCCATTTATCACTGATGAAGAGCACTGGAATGAAGAGCTTCTGCTCCAGTTCTATGCCACTTTGCATATCAAAGGCTATAACAGAGATCCGAAGACATGGATTCTGGAGTGGATGACAGGCAATATCCATCATGAAGCCAATGCTTTCGACCTAATTGAGCTTACCGGCCTTCCCACTCCTGGCGAATTCTTTGAAGAAGGGTGCCAACTCCATGCTGAAGCAATTGAGAGCATATTTCAGCGTCCTGAGCCAGATATGAGTCAGATGCTCTCAATAATGAAGCCACTGCCTCCTAATGCACCCCATCCAACTAGGTTCTTCGTTGAAGACTTAGAGTACCTGCCCAGAACAATATATCACATCATAAGGCGGACTCTATGGCCTGTAAAGGGACACTCTCGATATGCAACAATCGATGGTGCAATGAAGACTCTCATCTTCTGCATTCTTCATGGCAAATGCTTCAATGCACAGGATCTCTTCATCCGTCACTTTGCAGCATCTGCCTCAGAACTGTTTGGATTAAAGTTCTATGCTCCTTGGGTTATGAGGCTGATCAAGCTTCACTCTGCAATCTCCTATCAACCCTCAGCCCGCAACCATAGGATATTTTTGCCAGATGTGGACACATCTGCTGAAGCAATATATCCAGAGCCTGGCAAGCAACCATTAAGTCTTCAAAATGCAGAACACCAGAGCTTCACTCAAAATATTGAAGGTGTTGAAGCTCTCTCCCGAGTGTATCCAATGGCTAGCACCACACGTGCCCCTGCATCAACTGAAGCCACGGACAGCACAGCTGCCAAGAGACCCAAGAAGCGCGCTCGAGCACTCAATGACCGAGAGCTTCTTGTGGCTCTTCACCAAAAGCAAGATAGGCATCACGACTGGCTCAAACGGCAGATGAGAAGCATCATGCAAGACGTCAATCGCATCAGAAATCTGGCAACCAAGAATGTGTTTGTCGCACACGAGACCTGTCGCCGCACTTGGAAAGGCCTCACCATGATGAGCAATGAAGCTGAACTGCAAGAGGATGGCTTCAGAGAGAGATTCCAATTTGACTCCACGCCTCCAAGAAGAGCTGTGATGCGAAGCACCCCATCACTTGAAGAGTCAGAATTCTCTTCTTCTGCTGCCACCGTGTCTGCCCGGATTATTGAAGAAGACGACGACGCGACATCATCTCCACCTGCTTCAACACACGTCGAATCTGCACCAAGCTCATCTGCACCGCCACCAAACAACTCCACCGATCCTGCTGCGCCTGGGAACGCGTAGAAAACTCTATGTCTTCAAACCTTTTTGGTCATCACTGACAAAAGGGGGAGAAGCATGATGTTTATAGTCTTCAAGAGGGTCACTTGGGCGGGTGCCTTTATATTTTGCTACATTTTGCTTCGTGCTTACAACTCCTGTTTTTGCTACATTTGCTTCTTTGAGTTGTAACACTTAGCCTTGATGGTCGTCTGCTACCTGCTTATCACTCCGTTATGCGAAGATAAATTCCGCATGTGCGACGATAAATTCAACACTCATCTCTTACTGCAGACGTCCATTTTCCATTATGCATGTCATTATCTTCATATACTTTCACATGCATAGTGGATTGTCATCATAAGTTGAAGTGGATCTCCACAAGTACAACCTGCCATGTGCATTTGCATTCAAAAGGCAAATTACTTATATGCACATCTTCAGGGGGAGCCCTTGCAACTTATGAAGACAAATTCCTTTACTATTTCACAAATTATGTTCCCCGTTGAAAACTTCAACTAGTTTCTCATCAATCACCAAAAAGGGGGAGATTGTAAGTGCATCTAGTGCCACCCCAGTTGGTTTTGGAGTATTGACGGCAAACCTTGTTGAGGGACTAACGTGTTTATGAGAATTGCAGGAAAACACAGGTAGAAGTCCCTCATTGATTCGGTTTTATTACCAGAGATGACCCCTAAAAATGTACGAAGACATTGAAGACAATGGTGGTTTATGAAGATATTCATATTGAAGACAATGACATGAGAAGACTCCCTATGAAGCTTATGGAACTCGAAGACTTAGATCCTTCGTAGTTTTATTTCATTTATGTTGTGTCATAGGAATCACCGTACTGTTAAGTGGGGTCCAAGAGAACCAGTCAGAATGACTAAAGTGATGCCTAATTCAAATCCTATGTCTTCAAGCGAAGACTTTGAGAGAAAATCTTGTCCAGAGTCAGACAAGTCAGCTTTACTTGTAGCCCAAGTAAAGTTGCCGTGTGAGTTCAAAATTCGACCGTTGGTACACGTGTCAGTTCCTTAGTGACCCAGGGTCATTTCGGACAGATCTGGTCGGGTTGCCAAGTGGCTATAAATAGTCCACCCCCCACAACCATCAACGGTTGGCTGCTCAGATTTCAGTGCACGGCTTTTGTCGTTTGAGAGCAACCCACCTCGAAGCCTTTGAGAGAAAAATTCCTAGTGAGGAGAAAAGCCCTAACCACCCAGAGCCAGAGTAAATTGGGCATCACTTAAGTCTTCTTGTCTGTGTGATCTGAAGACTTATTACACTTGAGGACTGTGCATCCTCCAGACGGTTAGGCGTCGCGTTCTGAGCATCCAAGAGAAATTGTGGATTGCCAGTGAACGAAGTCTGTGAAGGTTTGGGAGTCTACCTTGAAGACTTACCTGAGTGATTGCGCGAGGTCTGTGTGACCTTAGCTCAAGGAGAAAACGGTGAGGACTGGGTGTCTTGGACTAAGTGTCCTTGACTGGGTGTCCGAGACTGTGTGTCCTTTGGTTTAAATACCTAGCCGCTCCAACCAGACGTACAGTTGTCATAGCAACTGGAACTGGTCCAACAAATCATTGTCTTCAACGTGTCACTGGTTTCATCTTCACTTCCTTTTTACTTACAGTTATTCATTGTGAAGCCATTGCATGCTTGCTTTATCTTTTGTCTTCACAACATGAATGTATGATCTGTTTGGCTTCATAACTTCTTCCTACCTGATCCTTATTACACTGAAGCTGTTTGTCATTGCACTTTCACTCTATTGAATACATGACCACGGCTGGCCTAGTGTAATCTAACTTCCGCTGCATAGTAATAGGCATAATCTTCACTGTTTGTCTTCATAACTCTCACGTTTTGAAGACTTTCATAAAAATCGCCTATTCACCCCCCTCTAGTCGATATAACGCACTTTGAGTAACCATAGAGCTTTCCACCAGCCAAATATGCATATAGAATAGTTGTTTCTTTCCATTACTTTCTATGTGTTATTTTGTCAGCATATTCCATGTGCTGACCCGTTTCGGGCTGCAGCGTTAATGTTGCAGACTTTTCAGACGATGATTAAGGTGTTTTAGGTCGTGGTTCTATACTTAGTGATGCCGTTTGAGTTGATGGACTCACTTATCTTCCAAGCCTTCCGCTGTTATCGTTATTAGATGGCCTTAAGCCATATTTATTGTAATAAGTTCTCTTTTGGAGACACTCGATGTAATAAGTGTATGATTGCTACTCTATTATAAATCCTTCAAGTATTGTGTGGTGTCAGCATTACTGATCCAGGGATGACACCGGAGCACAGAGATTGGACCGTTTGAGGTCTGGTCGCTACATATTACCCTGCCGTCCTAAGTAAATTTGCATGTGCCACTTCTAAAAACTTCTAAAAAATTTATCCGTTTTGTGTGCCTGGATCGTTCATGGAACGACAAGAGGTGGTCGGTATCTTCCATGCTAAGCGGGTTATTCTTAGGTCGAGTGTTTATTCACTCGCCATCGCATGAGAAAAGGGTGGTAATAGGGATTCCCAGTCCCGAACTAAAAAATGCAAATAATTAAACAAAACTCACCCGGGACTGTTGTTGGCTTGGACAGCACCCGTTGTTTCGGACAAGCCATGGAACTTGATTGTTGGTGGAGGGGGAGTAAACCAATACTTTTATCGCTTGGGAACCGCCACTAGCCTGTTTAGCATGGGAGATATTGATAACTGATGGTCGTGAAGTAAATGAGAAGGGTGCATGCCTCAAAATATCATTTATCACTGTTTTAAAAATTGAGCTCTGGCACCTCTGCCATTCACTGCTTCCCTCTGCGAAGGGACTTTCTATTTACTTTTATGTTGTGTCATCATCTTCTAAAACAAGCGCCAGAAACTGAGTAGAGCATAACTGTCATGATTTATGCATTGTGTGTAGCTAATGTTGGGTGCATCATGACTGGATCTTTTCTACCATGAATTACAATGTTTAATCGCTGCTTGGACTTTGGAGGTGCTCTGCATTTATGTTTTGCGGTCTTGGAAAGGGCTAGTGAGATACCACTATTGTCATATTATATCATGGTTGTTTTGACAACGTGTTGCTGTTTGAGATATCTTATTATTGCTCGCTAGCTGATTATGTCATTGATATGAATCATTATAATCTTTAAGAGTTATTGTCGACATGGTTAGTTATAATGTTGGCTAAAAACCTGGGTGTTGTTTAAGCTTATTTATGCAAACAAGAGAAAAATAGTTCGTAAAAGTTTTTCTTTTTCACTTTCAGTTTATCAACTGAATTGCTTGAGGACAAGCAAAGGTTTAAGCTTGGGGGAGTTGATACGTCTCCACCATATCTACTTTTTCTCACGCAGTTCCTCTTGTTTTGGACTCTAATTTGCATGATTTGAATGAAACTAACCCCGGACTGATGCTGTTTTCAGCAGAACTACCATGGTGTTGTTTTTGTACAGAAATAAAAGTTCTCGGAATGGAACGAAACTTCACGAGGATTTTTATATAATAAATGAGAATTTCTGGAGCCAAGACCTACCGGAGAGGGGCCCTGGGTGGGCACAACCCACCAGGGCGCGCCCCTCTCTCCTGGCACGCCCAGGTGGGTTGTACTCACCTGGTGGCCCCGCAGACCTCAACCCTGACACTATAAATTCCTATTTTCAGAGAAAAAAATCAGGGAGAAAGAATTATCGTGATCCACGAGATGGAGCCGCCGCCAAGCCCTGTTCTTCCTCGGGAGGGCAAATCTGGAGTCCATTTGGGGCTCCGAAGAGGGGGATCTTCGTTCTTCATCATCACCAACCCTTATCCATTGCCAATTCCATGATGCTCCCCACCGGGAATGAGTAATTCCTTCATAGGCTCGCTGGTTAGTGAGGAGTTGGATGAGATTCATCATGTAATCGAGTTAATTTTGTTAGGGCTTGATCCCTAGTATCCACTATGTTCTTAGATTGTTGTTGCTGTGACTTTGCCATGCTTAATGCTTGTCACTTTGGGCCCGGGTGCCATGATTTCAGATCTGAACCATTTATGTTATCACCATTATATCCATGTTCTAGATCCGATATTGCAAGTTATAGTCACCTACTACGTGTTATGATCCGGCAACCCCGGAGTGACAACAACTGGGCCCACTCCCGGTGATGACCGTAGTTTGAGGAGTTCATGTATTCACTATGTTTTAATGCTTTGTTCCGGTTCTCTATTAAAAGGAGGCTTTAATATCCCTTAGTTTCCAATATGGACCCCTCTGCCACGGGAGGGTAGGACAAAAGATGTCATGCAAGTTCTTTTAATAAAGCACGTATGACTATTTACGGAATACATGCCTACATTATATCGATGAACTGGAGCTAGTGCCATATCGCCCTAGGTTATAACTATCTCATGATGAATATCATCCAACAAGTCATCGATCCAACGCCTACGAATTTATCCTATATTGTTTCTGCTAAGTTACTACTGCTATCATCACTGTTACACTTGCTACAAAATTACTGCTATCACTGTTACTGTTACCGTTACTGCTGTCAATACTATCAAAACTATCAAACTACTTTGCTACTGATCACTTTGCTGCAAATAATTAATCTCCAGGTGTGGTTGAATTGACAACTCAGTTGCTAATACCTTCAAATATTCTTTGGCTCCCCTTGTGTCAAATCTATAAATTTGGATTAAATACTTTACCCTCGAAAAATGTTGCGATCCCCTATACTTGTGGGTTACCAAGAATGCACTTTTCACATCCATTTGATATAAGATGTATTATGATGGTTAGCATAAGTAAGCAATATGCGACTAGCCTCAAGTCTAGCAACAGGTGCAAAAGTTTCATCGAAATCAATTCCTTCAACCTGTGTGTAGCCTTGAGCTACAAGCCGTGCCTTATTCCTCACCACAAGGCCATTTTCATCTTGCTTGTTGCGGTAGATCCATTTGGTGCCGATGATATTGTTCTTGCGCAGGTCTAGTCGCTTGACAAGTTCCCAGACATTGTTGAGCTCGAATTGGTGTAGTTCCTCTTGCATCGCTTGAATCCACTCAGGCTCCAGAAATGCCTCATCTACTTTGGTGGGCTCTGTGATAGAGACAAAAGCGAAGTGCCCACAAAAGTTAGAAAAATGTGAAGCCTTTGAGCGTGTGAGAGGACCTGGTGCTTTGATGTCGTTGATGATTCTATCAATCTGCACTTCATCGGCGATGCGAGGATGAGCGGGTTGACGTTGTTGAGTAGGCTCAACATTTTCTTCAGAGCCATTTTCCTCATGTGCATCAGCATGATGTTCTTCATGTTCTTGAATGACTTCTGCAGCAGATTCTTTGGTAGGAATGACATCCTCAGTAGCTTCAAACTTAATGGATTCCTCAGGTGACATTTCATCTAGCACAGGAGGTAGGTGCTCTCTTTGCGAGCCGTTAGGTTCATTGAACCGCACATCTACAGTTTCAACAACCTTGTGGTGATAGGTGTTGAAGACTCTGTAGGTGTGCGATTCCTTTCCATAACCAAGCATAAAACCTTCATGTGATTTTTGTGAAAATTTAGAATTGTGATGAGGATCTCTAATCCAACATTTAGCACCAAAGACTTTGAAATAACTCACATTGGGTTTCTTGTCAGTGAGGAGTTCATATGAGGCCTTTTTGAATATTTGTGAAGATATACCCTGTTGATGATGTGGCACACAGTATCAATTTCCTTAGGCCAGAAGCGATGAGTCGTCTTGTATTCATCAAGCATAGTGCGAGCCATCTCAACAAGAGTCCTGTTCTTGCGCTCCACGACGCCATTCTGCTGAGGAGTATAAGGAGCAGATAACTCGTGAGTAATACCAAGTTCATCAAGATAGTCATCGAGACTAGTATTCTTGAATTCGGTCCCATTGTCACTTCTGATGTGCTTGATCTTCACTCTGAAGTTTGTTGAAGCCCTCAAGGAAAATCGTTTGGAGACTTCCTGCACTTCAGTTTTGTAAGCGATGATATGCACCCATGTATAGCGAGAATAGTCATCAACAATAACAAAGCCATATAAAGATGCAGCACTAGTGAATGTGGCATAGTGAGTAGGGCCGAAGAGATCCATGTGAAGCAATTCAAATGGACGAGCGGTAGTCATGATAGTCTTTAAGGGATGCTTAGCCTTGGTCATCTTTCCAGCTTCACAACCTCCACACAGGTGATCCTTGAGGAATTTGATGCCCTCGATGCCAATGACATGCTTCTTCTTCGCGAGCGCGTGCAAGTTCCTCATGCCAGCATGACCTTGTCGTCGATGCCATAACCAGCCCTCTGAAGCTTTTGCCAGTAGACATGTGGCGGGTTGTGGTCCTGTAGAGAAACCAACAATATACATGTCTCCTCTCCTAAAGCCTTCTAAGACTTTGGAATTGTCAACTTCCATGATCACAACACAAGGATACTTGCCAAAGACAACAACCATATCAAGATCACAAAGCATTGAGATAGACATGAGGTTGAATCCTAAGGACTCAACAAGCATGACCTTGTCCATGTGTCGATCCTTTGAGATCGCAACCTAACCTAGACCCAATACCTTGCTTTTGCCTTTGTTAGCGTAGGTGATATGCTTCAGATGCGATGGAGATAAAGCAGTGTCCATCAATAGGTTCTTGTCACCGGTCATGTGATTTGTACATCCACTATTGAGGACCCACTCAGTGGCTTTGGGTTGATCATCCTGCAGATGATTTAGTGCATCTTACGAACTCATATACTTCATTAGTGAAGAATATGACATCAAATTCATCAGATCAATTTCATCAAACAATACAACATATATAGCAGTAGGAGGACATGGGAAATGAAAATTAATTTATTCAGGATTAGCTTGCGTCCTTTCAAGCATATTTAGGTCTCTAGCAAATTCATCAGACGTTCAAGTTTGTCTGGAGACCTGACCCTGCATAAGAGATTAGTTCTTTTTCTTCACCACCCACATCTAGAGGGGTGGCAAAGAGTTCATCATTCTGCAAGCCCCATAAGAGAAAGGTGGCATAGAAGCTAGTCCACTTCATTTCACATAAGAGGGGTTAGAGTAAGCATATGAATAAGCAGAGAAATTCTTCGAGGACTTATGAACATAATGATTTGAAGAATAATGCACATATTCATAGCCCTTAGATTTTCCCTACGAAACAGAAGTGTTAGCACGGTGGTGTTCATATGAGGATCTGTATCCATATGAGGAATTTGATCCACGCGAGGAATTTGGTCCATATGAGGACTTGGATCCATATGAAGACTTTGGTCCATATGAAGAATTTGATCTGGGGTTCCTATTCTTCACAGGTGGTGTCATGATGACATTAACCTAAAGACTTTCAAGGCACCTTTTAGGAACCCGGATTTTCTTCATAGGGGGACCATTCCCGCAGTTAGTGCCAACATATCTAGCAAATACTTCACCATTCTGATTTTTGAATAGTTTATAGTTGGAGTAAAATGACTCAACAGAAGAATATGAAGATTCAGATGTAAAGCCAGATAAAGTGGATGGATCTATGGGAGGTCCTTTTGCAGCAACCCATGAGGTTTTGGGATAGTGCTCAGGTTTCTAGTAGGTCCCATCAGCATTGAGTTTCCTCTCAAAGGCAATACCCTCTTTCCTAGGGTTCCTATTGAGGATCTGCTTTTTAAGCACATCACAAAGAGCCTGATGCCCTTTGAGGCTTTTGTACATGCCTGTCACATACAATTCCTTCAATCCTGCATTGTTAGTGATGCTAGAGGTATCCTCATATGAGGAATTTGTGATAGCAGAGACAGTTGAAGAATTTGCAGCAATAGAAGCATTTGAACTTTCTGGTGAACAATTAGCAAATTCTCGTTCAATGCATTCCAAGCATGGTGGAATGAATTCAACCTGAGCAGAAATGATCTATTGAGCTAGCAATGAATCACGTTCCTTTTGAAGATCTTCATAACTCATCCTTAGCTGCTCAAGATCTTGCTTTCTTTGAAGAAATTGATAAGAAAGTTTCTCATGATCAAATAAGAGAGTGTTATGATGACTTTGAAGGTTGTCAAACTTAGACTGAAGTCTCTGAAGATTATCAGTTAGAGTTTGAGTTCGATCCATTTCTTCACCCAACATATCATCGCTTTCATCTAGCATGTTTTGAACCTTTTACAAAACTCTTTGTTGTTTAGTGGCAAGGGAAGCAAGTTTGGTATAGCTTGGTCCAAATTCATCACTAGACTCAAATAGGAAGCATTCAGTTACCTTGGCACCTTTTGCCATAAGGCATGGTGCATAGGATAATGATTCAGGATCGAAAGTCATCGTTTTGAGTGATTCCTTGAATTCCTCAAACGAGGGATCATGACAAGTTCAATGACCTTCATAGACATCAGATAGTCGGTCCCTGTAAGTGCATCTAGTGCCACCCCTAGTTGGTTTTGGAGTATTGACGACAAACCTAGTTGAGGGACTAATGTGTTTGTGAGAATTGCAGGATAATACAGGTAGAAGTCCCTCATTGATTCGGTTTTACTATTAGAGATGACCCCTAAAATGTATGAAGACATTGAAGACAAAGGTGGTACATGAAGATATTCACTTTGAAGACTATGACAAAAGAAGACACGTTATGAAGCATATGGAGCTCGAAGACTTAGATCTTTCATAGTTCTTTTTCTTTTGTGTTGAGTCATAGGAACCACCGTACTGTTAAGTGGGGTCCAGGAGAACCAGTCAGAATGACTGAAGTGATGCGTAAATCAAAAACCTATGTCTTCGAGTGAAGACAATGAGAGCGAATCTTGTCCAGATCCGGACAAGTCAGCTTTGCTTGTAGCCCAAGTAAAGTTGCCATGAGAGTTCGAAATCTGATCGTTGAGACACGTGTCAGTTCCTTAGTAACCCAGGGTCATTTCAGACAAATCAAGTCGGGTTGCCAAGTGGCTATAAATAGCCCACCCCCACAACCATAAACGGGGGGCTACTCAGATTTAAGTGCACGACTTTTGTCGTTTGAGAGCAACCCACCTCGAAGCCTTTGAGAGAAAATTCCTAGTGAGGAGAAAAGCCCTAACCACCCAGAGCCAGAGTAAATTGGGCATCACTTAAGTCTTCTTGTCTATGTGATCTGAAGACTTATTACACTTGAGGACTGTGAATCCTCCAGACGGTTAGGCGTCGCGTTCAGAGCATCCAAGAGACATTGTGGATTGCCAGTGAACGAAGTTTGTGAAGGTTTGGGAGTCTACCTTGAAGACTTACCAGAGTGATTGGGCGAGGACTAAGTGACCTTAGCTCAAGGAGAATACGGTGAGGACTTGGTGTCCTGAACTATGTGTTCAGGACTGGGTGTCCGGGACTGTGTGTCCTAAGGTTTAAATACCTAGCCGCTCCAACCAGACGTACAATTGTCACAGCAACTGGAACTGGTCCAACATATCATTGTCTTCAACGAGTCACTGGTTTCATCTTCACTTCCTTTTCTTACTGTTACTCATTGTGAAGCCATTGCATGCTTGCTTTATCTTTTGTCTTCACAACGTGAATGTATGATATGTTTGGCTTCATAACTTCTTCCTACCTGATCCTTATTACACTGAAGCTATTTGTCATTGTGCTTTCACTCTATTGAATACATGACCATGGCTGTCCTAGTGTAATCTAATTTCCGCTGCATAGTAATAGGCATAATCTTCGCTGTTTGTCTTCATAACTCTCACGTTTTGAAGACTTTCATAAAAATCGCCTATTCACCCCCCCTCTAGTCGATATAACGCACTTTCAATTGGTATCAGAGCAAGGTGCTCCCTTGTTCTGTGTGATTCGGTTTAACCACCTGGAGTTTTAGCTATGTCGACTGCAGGGATAATCAAAGTCTCCGCTGCTTGCCCCGTCTTCGATGGAACTGAATATCCCTACTGGAAGAATAAGATGCGCATGCATCTTGAAGCTATTGACGTCGACCTATGGTATGTCGTCGAGAATGGCGTTCCCAAGGCTGGAGAAGGTGTCACTGCTGCTGATGTCAAGAAGTTCACTCAACTGGACTCTACTGCCAAAAATATCATCTGTGGTCATCTGACAAAAGGACAGTATGGCCGTGTGAGTGCCCTGAAGACATCCAAGCTGGTCTGGGACTGGCTCTCCAAGGTCAATGAAGGCGTCTCAACCCAGAGAGATCAAAGAATCAGTGTTCTTCACAACCTCTTCAACCGCTTCAAGCGAAATGACAATGAGAATGTCCATCACACATTTGACCGGCTCACTGACATCACAAATGAGCTTCAAGCCCTCGGCGCCACTGAGATCACCAAACATGAAATCGTCAAGACGTTGCTGAGATCACTTGATAGTTCGTTTGACATCCTGGCCCTGATGATTCAAGAACGTCCTGATTTCAAGACACTCGATCCGTCTGACATACTTGAGAGGCTCAACACACATGAGTTTCAGCTTTCTGAGAAAAGAGATATCTACGGTCCAAACTATGGGTGAACTCGTGCCTTGAAGGCAAAAGTTGTTTCCTCATCTGAAGAAGAATCTGACTGCAGTTCTGATGATCCTGAAGACATTGGAAGAGAACTTGCAATGCTAGTGAAGAAGTTCCAAAAATTCACCAAGAAGAAAGGCTTTAGAAAATCTTCACGATCAAGCTCAAGGAATGATGAAGCTACTGCTCATGACTACAAGAAGAAAACATGTCACAAGTGCAAGAAAACTGGACACTTCATCTCTGAGTGTCCACAGTGGGACAATGAGAACAGAAGGAAGAAGAAGAGCAAGGAATATGATTCTAACGACAAGAAGAAGAAATACTCAAAGTCTTCTTCCAAGTCTTCCTCAAAGTCTTCATCACACAAGAAGAGCTCATCTGGCAAGGCACGTGCGTTTGTTGGCAAGGAGATGGATTCAAAGGAGGAGTCCGCATCTGAGGAGGCAGAGGTGGAGTCTAAGGAGGAGTCTGATTCTGGCATTGCGAGTGTGGCTACAGCATACGTCGCCAAGTCCATCTTCAACACTGAAGACAATGACTGCATCACCGAGACCGACGCAAATGACAAGAACGACTCCACTCCTACCTACTGCTTCATGGCACGCGGTGCCAAGGTAAACACACGCACTACTCGCTATCAAACATCTAGTGACGATGACTCTGACTGTGATTCAAAACCCAGCTACAAAACACTTGCTAAAATTGCAACTGAACAACAGAAAGCTATGGAACATATTCAAAAACTGTTAGACAGAAGCGATGATCTGTTGGGTGCTGAAATGACTCGATCTGAATCCTTAATTGAAGACATAAAAAACCTTCACGTTAAGTATCAGGAACTTGAAGATCGTCTTGATACTCTCTCAACAACTCATGAAAAGCTTTCCTATGATTATCTTCAAAGGAAGCAAGAACTTGAGAAATTGAGAGCGGCTCATGAAGATCTTCAAAAAGAAAACGAGTCACTTCGCGCCGAACAGATCAGTCCCGCTCAGGAAGGATTTGAACCACCATGTCTTAAATGCATTGAGCGTGATAATGCTACTTCTGTTGCTGAATGTTCCACTGCTATTGCTGTTGCAATATCTTCAACTGTTGATGTGGTAACTAACCCCTCTGCTGAGGATACCACTGCTATTGCTGATGAGAATGCTAGGTTGAAGACATTGCTTGAAACAGGGATGTACAAAAGTCTTAAAGGACATCAGACATTATGTGATGTCCTCAAGAAGCAGATTCTGAACCGAAACCCTAGGAAAGAGGGTGTTGGGTTCGTGAGGAAAATAAATGCAGATGGCTCTTACTGGAAACCTGAGCAGTACCCCAAAACCACATGGGTTGCTGCAAAGGAACTTTCAGCAGATCCATCCAATTTATCTGGCTTCACTAGTGCTAACCCCATTATCATTGATGAATCCTTTGATGCAAACTATAAACTGTTTAAGAATCAGAATGGTGAAGTGTTTGCCAGGTACATTGGTACTAACTGCAGGTGTGGACCGCCTACGAAGAAGATCTGGGTTCCGAAAAAGTGTCTGGAAAATCTTCCTGTGAATGTCTTCATGACACCTCACTTGAAGAAGACAAACCTCAGACCAAAGGCTTCATATGGTCCAAAGGCTTCATACAAACAGAGGACTCACCTGAGTCACATTAACGCAAATGTTTTGCAGGGAAACCATACTCAGGCATATGAATATGAGAGCGGTTCTTCGAATCGTCATGTTCATATGACCAAAAATTATTCTACTTATTCCTATGATTATTATTGTCCACCTGCTAGACTGTTTGCTAAGGCTTCAAAGCTAAAATTCTCAGATGCTGCACTTAGACTTATTGCTTCTAAGCCACCCTTGAAGATGTGGGTGGTTAAGAAAGCTTAACTCTCTTTTGCAGGGAAAGGTCTCCAGCAGAAAAACAAAATCTTCTGACGCTATTGCTGGGGACCTTAAAAATCTTGTGGGGCGCAAGATAAAATGCCCAAATGGCATCGTTATGTACCTCGTTCCTGAATCGCATGCTACTTTCCCTATTAGTTCTAATCTGGATCTAAGTTTTCATAACCCACTGGTTCGTCAAATGTTTATGCTTCACAATTCTCTTCGTGAAGCCTATCCCCCTAATTGCACTGTAGGGTACGACACCAGCGACTTCAAAGTCTTCAGAATGGATTATTGACAGTGGGTGTACAAATCACATGACTGGCAAAAGAAGCCTTCTTATGGACTCAACATTACGTCCATCCGACAAGAGCCACATCACATTTGCTGACACTGGTAAAAGTAAGGTATTGGGTCTAGGTAGAGTTGCAATCTCAAAGGATCAACACATGGATAAAGTCATGCTTGTTGAATCCCTTGGCTTCAACTTAATGTCTGTCTCAATGCTTTGTGATTTGAATATGATCGTAATGTTTGGAAAATATCGTTGCCTGGTACTAATCGAATCTGACAAGTCTCTAGTGTTTGAAGGGTATCGGAAAGGTGATTTGTACGTGGTAGATTTCTCAGCAGGGCCACAACTTGCAGTATGTCTTCTTGCAAAAGCTTCAGAATGCTGGCTTTGGCATCGGAGGCTTGGGCATGCTGGCATGAGGAACCTCCACACCCTTGCGAAGAAGAAGCATGTCATAAGCATCGAGGGCGTCAAGTTCAAGAAAGATCACTTATGTGGTGCCTGTGAAGCAGGGAAGATGACAAGGGCAAAACATCCTTCGAAGACAATCATGACTACTACACAACCCTTCGAACTGCTCCACATGGATCTTTTCGGTCCCACTCACTACTCAACTTTTACTACTTCTGCTTGCCTCTATGGCTTCGTCATCGTTGATGATTACTCTAGATATACATGGGTGCACATAATCCTTTACAAGACTGAAGTGCAGGATGTCTTCAGACGCTTCGCCAATCGAGCTATGAACAATTTTGGCGCCAAGATAAAGCACATCAGAAGTGACAATGGCACTGAATTCAAGAACACTGGCCTTGATACATATCTTGATACCTTGGGCATCACACATGAATTCTCAGCTCCGTACACGCCACAGCAAAATGGCGTCGTCGAACGCAAGAACAGAACATTCATTGAGATGGCCAGAACTATGCTAGATGAATACAAGACTCCAAGAAAATTCTGGACTGAAGCCATTGACATTGCATGCCATACAATCAATCGTGCTTATCTTCACAAGCTTCTGAACAAGACATGTTATGAGCTCCTAACTGGCAAGAAGCCAAATGTCAGTTACTTCAGAGTATTTGGCGCAAGGTGCTGGATCAAGGACCCACACCACACCTCAAAGTTTGCTCCAAAAGCACATGAGGGCTTTATGCTTGGATATGGAAAGGATTTGCACTCCTACAGAGTCTTCAATCTCTTTCATTACAAAGTGGTTGAAACAGTGGATGTGCGGTTCGATGAGACAAATGGTTCACAAAGAGAGCAACTGCCAAATGTGCTAGATGAAATTCCAGCTAATGAATCAATCAAGCTTATGGGAACTGGAGAGATTATACCTTCTGAAGCTCATCCTGAAGAAGAACTTATCATCTCAGCACCTGATCAACATGAAGACATTGCTCAGCCTGAAGACATTCCTCCCAACAACAACACAGATCAGCAAGAGCAAAGTCTTCGCCCGTACATCCTCGTGTTGCCAATGAAGTGCAGATTGAAAGAATAATTGACAGCATCAATGCACCTGGTCCACTCACTCGTTCAGGGGCAACTCAGCTAACAAATTTCTGTGGGCACTTCGCATTCGTATCAGTATCAGAACCCAAGAAAGTTGAAGAAGCCTTCATGGAACCTGAATGGATTCAAGCTATGCCAGAAGAGCTTCAACAGTTTGAACTGAATAATGTATGGGAACTGGTCAAGCGTCCTGATCCACGGAAGCACAACATAATAGGCACCAAATGGATATACCGCAACAAGAAAGATGAGCATGGTCAAGTTGTCAGAAATAAAGCTCGTCTCGTTGCTCAAGGATATACTCAAGTGGAGGGCATTGACTTCGATGAAACATTTGCTCCTGTGGCTAGGCTTGAAGCCATACGCATACTGCTGGCCCATGCAAATCATCATAACATACTTCTATATCAAATGGATGTGAAAAGTGCCTTTCTCAATGGCAAGATTGAAGTAGTGTATGTTGCACAACCGCCTGGCTTTGAAAATCCAAAACATCCTGACATGGTATACAAGCTCAACAAGGCACTGTATGGCCTCAAACAAGCTCCCAGGGCCTGGTATGACACACTCAAATACTTCCTGAAGAGCAAAGGCTTCATACCTGGTTCCCTGGATCCCACTCTTTTCACGAAGACATATGATGGTGAACTGTTTGTGTGCCAAATATATGTGGATGACATTATCTTTGGCTGCACCAATCAGAAGTACAGTGAAGAGTTTGGATATATGATGCCAGAGCAATATCAGATGTCCATGATGGGGGAGCTGAAGTTCTTCCTTGGTCTTCAAATACGACAACAGCGCAATGGCATCTTCATATCTCAAGAGAAGTATCTCAAAGATTGCCTGAAGAAGTTCGGTATGCAAGACTGCAAAGGCTTCACAACACCAATGCCAGCCAAACATCATCTAGGTCCTGACGACAATGGTAAAGAGTTCGATCAAAAGGTATACCGCTCCATGATTGGGTCTTTGCTTTATTTATGTGCATCTAGGCCAGATATTATGCTTAGTGTCTGCATGTGTGCTCGATTTCAAGCGGCACCAAAGGAGTCGCATCACTTAGCTGTGAAGCGAATTCTTCGATATTTGGCTCACACCCCAACTCTAGGATTATGGTATCCAAAGGGCTCAGAGTTTGATTTGGTTGGATTTTCGGATGCTGATTATGCTGGTGACAAAGTTGATCGCAAGTCCACATCAGGCACGTCACTTTCTGGGACGATCACTTGTATGTTGGTCTTCAAAGAAGCAGAACTGTGTATCTCTCTCCACTACTGAATCTGAATACATTGCTGCTGGATCTTGCTGCGCTCAGCTTCTCTGGATGAAGCAAACACTCAAGGACTATGGCATTCATCTGAAGCAAGTGCCACTTTACTGCGACAACGAAAGCGCCATCAAGATTGCCAACAACCCAGTTCAGCACTCGAAGACAAAGCACATTGAAATTCGTCATCACTTTCTCAGAGATCATGTTGTGAAGAAAGACATTGATATCATACACGTCAACACTGAAGAGCAATTGGCAGATATCTTCACCAAGCCCTTGGATGAGAAGAGGTTTTGCAAGTTACGGTGTGAGCTAAATATCTTGGAATCCTCAAATGTCCTGTGATCAGGCACACATCCTAACACTTATGCATATTGATGACTTAGATGTGAAACACACAAAGTAAAGTATATCTTCAATCAATGAAGACATACATTCTAAGTGTGAATACATTAATGTGGAATTTGACTTCGGAGCGCCACGATAATTGTGCGCCGTGTATGGGTCTAATACTTCCTATACGGTGGGTAACGCCACCACCAAACGTTCCATTTTGAAGTGTTTCACTCATGGTGTTACCTTGCAATATCTT
Source organism: Triticum urartu (assembly GCF_003073215.2). Classification (NCBI taxonomy): domain Eukaryota; kingdom Viridiplantae; phylum Streptophyta; class Magnoliopsida; order Poales; family Poaceae; genus Triticum; species Triticum urartu. The sequence continues at coordinate 494,412,178 of NC_053023.1, read as the reverse complement.
CACATTTGGTTTGGCTTCGAACTCAACATGTCTTCATGATTATCTTCACTACGTTGATTATATAGATATATACATACTAGTGTTCTGTCCTCTACAGCATTCACTTATAGCTATGTCTTCTTGGTTGAATCTTTTGAACTAAGTGAATGTGATCGGACCCTAATCTCTCTATGCTTTCTATCTCAAATTCTATCTCTCCAAGTCATATGCATTCTATTGAAACTGTCGAATGTCTTCACTGCGTCCTAGTCAGCAGAAGATATAGAGACAACCATAAAGTCCGTCTTCAATGCTCATTCCTCCACATAAGATCCGGAGAAGCAGGAACGACCGCCCGACAATTTAGGCGTGCGTGGGACGTGCAACAAACCCCAAACTTCCGCTAACTGGCCACGCGTTCCTCAGATGCGAACCGCCAGGGGCACCTGTGTAATAGCACAGTGCCGCCCCTGAGCCTATAAATTCACACTTACCGCGGTCATTATCTCCTTCTTCCACCCTCTCACGAACCCTAGCGCCACCGCTAGCACTCGACGACGCCGGAGACGAAGCGCTTCGCTGCCGCAACCTCTCCAACGCCGTCCTCACGCCGACTGCGGACATCGTCCTCTCCGCCGTCACCGTAGGTGTTTTCCGTCACCAAGTTAGGGCACAGAGGACTGAACTGCTCGGCATCAACTCCCACTTCCGTCTAGCAGTTCTAAGTGTGGTAAATAAAACTTCTTTTTACAGCCCCTTCCGATCTTATGGTTCTGTCACTTTCTACCATAAGAAGTTTGTCTTCACACAAGTTAGATCTCTCAATCTGCTTCTCATAACATGCCTAGTATATTCACTTGTGCTTCATAAAGTAGTTAGATTCCTCACTTGTACTGATCTGTGGGTTCGTACAAATCTGGAACCAACTTCTTATCTATGAGTGAATGTCTTCGCACGATGAGGTCAATGTCTTCTAAACTGATTAATCTTCAAAACCTTCTGAGAATGCATATGACCTCTTCCCCTTCCCTCGCACCTTAATGCTGTCACAGGTACATATCCGTGGGAGAATCCTTCGGTTCTCATAGTCTGCATTCATTTGCAAAATTCCTACAGCATCACGTAAACTCTCCTAAAGCCAGTTCCTGTTGGTCCAGAAAAAGAAAGCCTTTGAAGCCTTTGGAAGTTTTGAAGCCTTTCAAGTTAAAGTTTATGGCTTCAGAAGCAGCAGCAAGGAAGGGGGGCAGATAGAGACGTGAGGGAACTTCCAAAGATCTGCCTGAAGACTTGGCAGAAATGTACAAAACAGATCCAGAAGAGAGCTATGGGCAGCGCAAGACCCGAATCCAATGGATTCGACGATATTGGGCAGAACAGTGGTTCAAATACCGCTTCGTCACTCAGGAGTATGCTGAGAAATGTGCCATCAAGAAGCCATGGGGGGACATCCTTTACAAGAATCTCATACCCAAGACCAGAGGTGAAGCCATTGCTCAAGGCTTCTACCCATGCATGGTCCGAGGACCACAGCCTGATGATGCGCATCCATCGTCAGTCCTCTGGTGTCGTGACGACAATCTCTTCAAGCACAACTTTCAGTTTGCCCAACAATCAGCGAAGTTGAATAAGAAGAAATTTTGGTTAGACTTCAACCCTGGTCCCTCCGCACCAAGGGCAGATGGCACACGCGACGCCGAACCCAATGTCATCGGTCCGTTTGCCAATCTTGAGGGCCTGATCACCCACATCTTAGTCCAAGGGACTGCCGTAAATGACCCTCCAGCTGACTCTGAGTCTGATGAAGCTCCTGCTGTGCCGAAGCCAAAGCAGACGAAGAAACCAAAAGCTTCAAAGCCGGCCCCTGCCTCAAAAATCTCAAGGGCGAAGCCATTGAAAACTGCACCTCCTGAAGTCAGTGTGCAGTCTGAAGACGTATCCCGCGTCTCCAAGCCCCAGAAGGAAAAGGAGCCCCAGCAACAAACAGGCAAAGAGCTCACTGTTGCTGCCATTCTGCGCAGCGAAGCCATTGATCTATCAAGCGATGAAGATCTAGGAGATGACGCTCTAGAGCAGCTTATCAAAAGCAAAGAAGAAGCTGAAATCTTCAACAATTTGCCTCTCTTTGATGTTGCCATCATCCACAACTTCATCGATGAATGGTTTGCCTCACCAGACATCAGCTTCGAAGATCTGCAGCTGCCCGTTGGCCTCAGCATCGCCTTCCAAGGCGCAATTGCTTCAGAATTTGCCATTGCTCAGCGCATTGTTGAGCTGAAGCAGAAAATTGATCATGAAAAGGCTCAGTTCAAGAAGCACATGGCCAGGCTCAGCATGCAGGAAGTGAAGAGCTTCACAACCATGTTGCATGAGCTCAAGGAAAATTTTCTGAAGAAGCGTGCTGAAGCTCAGGGCTCGCGTGAGCGGATGAAGTCTCTGGCAGAACGATGTGTGCAGGCCTACAATGAGGCCGAGAAGCGCAAGGCACTTGGGCGTCCTGGCATCAACCCCAAGATGGCCGCGAAGAAGAAGAAGCAGCCTGCTGTGAATGAACCAGAGGCACCAAGACAAGAAGCTATTCCGATTGTCTTCCCAACCGCCACGACTGGCTCGAAGCCAAAGAGCCGGTCAACCACTTCAGAGCTTAAGAAGACACGGAATGCAGAGGCTGAAGCTAGGAAGAGGAAACACTCTGAAGCCTCTCCTTCTGACCCCACCAAGAAGAAGCGTAAGATCAAGAAAGCTCGGGCTGCTCCCACAGAGCCCTTGATGGTTGAACCCCTCTCTGTCATTCACCCCAACGCAGAACGTCAGCTGACAGTTCATGAGCCTGCTCCCACAGAGGCTCCTGAAGCTGAAGATATTCCAGCAGCCGACCCCATAGCTGCTGAAGACATTGGTCACCAAGACAATGTACAAGATGATGCAGCCCTTCCTCAGCTTGAAACAAGCAAACTCATCAGTATTGGTCATCCTCTGACGCCAATGGCACAAGATGAGTCATGGGCGGATCGCCCTCAGGAGGAAGAAGACTTTGTGGCCCAGCCCACTCTGACCCCACAAGCATCGTCTGCGTTCCGTAGGCTTCGCAAAGGTCCACGGCCTCAAGTCCATACTGAAGAAATTCCGGCTGCATCAGCCGAAGACAATGAAGAAGCACCACCAGAACCCACTCCCCCGCTCCATCAAGATGCAGTTCTCCAGGAGAACGTGCCTGAGGTTGTCCCTCCAACTACACAAGCAAAGGAAGAAAATGTTGAGGCTGCCACCACAAACACTGAAGCCAATGTGGAGCCCGCCCCACCAAATGCTTCAGCAGACAGCGAAGCTACTGAGCCAGACACTTCTGTTCCTGAGTCTGCTGCAGGTCCTCAATTCGATTATCATATTGAGCACAGGCCTCATGTCCAGAAGCCAGTCCCAAGGCTTCCAAGGTTCCCAGGTCCTGCATCAGCACCTGGCTCCTTTGACATAAATAGCTTCAAGGCAGACAATACATTTTTCAATAGCTCCAAGAGCCCCTATTCAAGGGAAAGGATTGTATCAGATAGGTTCTGGAGCTATCCTCAGCGCAGCTACTACTCAAGCATCCTATACAACCAAGGTCGCATCTTCCCGCACAAGCGCCTTGAGGTTGAAGCCATTGCTGGTCTGCCATGTCTTGAGGAAGCCTTGGATTGCTTCAAGCAAGTGGGTCTGCTGCCGTTTGTGACTGATGAAGAGCACTGGAATGAAGAGCTTCTGCTTCAGTTCTATGCCACTCTCCATATAAAAGGATACAACAGAGATCCGAAGACTTGGGTCCTGGAGTGGATGACCGGCAATGTCCATCATGAAGCCAATGCATTTGATATCATTGAGCTCACCGGCCTGCTCACTCCTGGCGAATTCTTCGAGGAAGGCTGTCAACTACATTCTAAAGCTATTGAGAGCATATTCCAGAGGCCTGAACCAAATATGAGTCAGATGCTCTCAATGATGAAGCCATTGCCTCATGATGCACCCTATCCAACTGAGTTCTTCATTGAAGACTTTGAGTATCTGCCCAAGACCATATATCACATCATCCGGCGGACTCTCTGGCCCATTAAGGGACACGCACCACATGCCAAGATTGAGGGTGCAATGAAGACTCTCATATTCTATATCCTGCATGGCAAATGCTTCAACGCACAGGATCTCTTCATACGCCAACTTGCAGCGTCAGGCTCAGAATTATTTGGTTTGAAGTTCTATGCTCCTTGGGTGATGAGGCTGATCAAACTACACTCTGCGATCTCGTATCAGCCCTCTGCCCGAAACCATCGGATCTTCTTGCCAGATGTGGATACCTCTGCTGAAGCAATATATCCTGAGCCTGCCAAGCAACCGATAAGTCTTCAGAATGCAGAACACCAGAGCTTCACGCAGAATGTTGAAGGTGTTGAAGCCATATCCAGGGTATATCCGTTGGCTGGCACTACACGTGCACCAGCATCTACTAAAGCCACAGACAGCACAAATGCTCCAAGACCCAAGAAGCGTGCTCGTGTCCTCAATGACCGAGAGCTTCTTGTGGCCCTTCACCAAAAGCAAGATAGGTATCACGACTGGCTAAAGCGTCAGATGAAGAGCCTCTTGGTGGATGTCAATCGTCTTCGAAACCTAGCCACCAAGAATGCTTTGGTTACACATGAAACGTGCCGTCCTACATGGAAAGGGCTCTCAATGATATGCACTGAAGCTGAACTTGAAGAGGATGGCTTCACCGAGCGCTTCAAGTTTGACACCACACCTCCTAGAAGGGCTGTGATGCGCAACACACCATCACTTGAAGACTCTGAGTTTTCTTCATCTGCTGCCACAGTCACTGCCAGAATCATTGGTGAAGACGATGATGCTACATCACCGCCACCTGCTTCAGCACCTCCAAGCTCTGCACCGCCAAACAACTCAACCGACCGTGCTGCGCCTGCGAACGCGTAGAAAACTCTATGTCTTCAAACCTTTTTGGTCATTACTGACAAAAGGGGGAGAAGCATATGATGTTTATAGTCTTCAAGCGGGTCAATATGGGCGGGTGCCTTATGTTTTGTTATATTTTGCTTAGTGTTTACAACTCTTGTTTTTGCTTCATTTGGTTCTTTGAGCTGTAAACACTAAAACTCGATGGTCGTCTGCTACTTGTTTGCCACTCTGTTTGCGAAGATAAATTCCGCATGTGCGACGATAAATTCTGCACTTATCTCATTCTGCAGACGTCCATTTTCAATTATGCATGTCATTATCTTCATATACTTTCACATGCATAGTGGATTGTCATCATAAGCTGAAGTGAATCTCCACAAGTACAACCTGCCATGTGCATTTGCATTCCAAAAGCAAATTAACTTATATGCACATCTTCAGGGGGAGCCCTTGCAACTTATGAAGACAATTCCTTTACAATTTCACAGACTATATTCCCCGTTGAAAACTTCAACTAGTTTGTCATCAATCACCAAAAAGGGGGAGATTGTAAGTGCATCTAGTGCCACCCCTAGTTGGTTTTGGAGTATTGACGACAAACCTAGTTGAGGGACTAATCTGTTTGTGATAATTGCAGGATAATACAGGTAGAAGTCCCTCATTGATTCGGTTTCACTACCAGAGATGACCCCTAAAATATATGAAGACATTGAAGACAAAGGTGGTACATGAAGATATTCACTTTGAAGACTATGACAAAAGAAGACACGTTATGAAGCCTATGGAGCTCGAAGACTTAGATCTTTCGTAGTTCTTTTTCTTTTGTGTTGAGTCATAGGAACCACCGTACTGTTAAGTGGGGTCCAGGAGAACTAGTCAGAATGACTGAAGTGATGCCTAAATCAAAAACCTATGTCTTCGAGTGAAGACAATGAGAGCGAATCTTGTCCAGAGCCGGACAAGTCAGCTTTGCTTGTAGCCCAAGTAAAGTTGCCATGAGAGTTCGAAATCTGACCGTTGAGACACATGTCAGTTCCTTAGTGACCCAGGGTCATTTCGGACAAATCAGGTCGGGTTGCCAAGTGGCTATAAATAGCCCACCCCACAACCATAAACGGGGGGCTGCTCAGATTTAAGTGCACGGCTTTTGTCGTTTGAGAGCAACCCACCTCGAAGCCTTTGAGAGAAAATTCCTAGTGAGGAGAAAAGCCCTAACCACCCAGAGCCAGAGTAAATTGGGCATCACTTAAGTCTTCTTGTCTATGTGATCTGAAGACTTATTACACTTGAGGACTGTGAATCCTCCAGACGGTTAGGCGTCGCGTTCAGAGCATCCAAGAGACATTGTGGATTGCCAGTGAACGAAGTTTGTGAAGGTTTGGGAGTCTACCTTGAAGACTTACCAGAGTGATTGGGCGAGGACTAAGTGACCTTAGCTCAAGGAGAATACGGTGAGGACTTGGTGTCCTGAACTGTGTGTTCAGGAATGGGTGTCCGGGACTATGTGTCCTAAGGTTTAAATACGTAGCCGCTCCAACCAGACGTACAGTTGTCACAGCAACTGGAACTGGTCCAACATATAATTGTCTTCAACGAGTCACTGGTTTCATCTTCACTTCCTTTTCTTACTGTTACTCATTGTGAAGCCATTGCATGCTTGCTTTATCTTTTTTCTTCACAACGTGAATGTATGATCTGTTTGGCTTCATAACTTCTTCCTACCTGATCCTTATTACACTGAAGCTGATTGTCATTGTGCTTTCACTCTATTGAATACATGACCATGGCTGGCCTAGTGTAATCTAATTTCCGCTGCATAGTAATAGGCATAATCTTCGCTGTTTGTCTTCATAACTCTCACGTTTTGAAGACTTTCATAAAAATGCCTATTCACCCCCTCTAGTCGATATAACGCACTTTCAGTCCCAGATGAGCTTTGCATGGCACATATGCATAATGTTCCTGTACTGGTTTCGGGATAAGCAAGAGCAGATGACATGCTTTGCTATGATGTCAAGTCAAGTGTACTTGCGAATATCATCAGCCTCCGCCAACTTGCAAAGATCATTGAACACTAGTACAACGATCTCCTAAATAAACGGTTTTAACCCCTTTCCGCGATGACATTTGGAACAGTCGCCAAGTGAGTGTGGGCGATAGGGGGGTCCTTCCCACATGACCCAGAAACCGTCGGGGATATGCCCTCCTGGCACACACATTCAGCAAAATGAGGTCGTGTGCGACCGGTGAGCGCTCTAATATGGAAATATGCACAGTAGAGCTAAAAAAATACAATTATACGACGAAATTGTTTCCGGTCGCAAGTACATCCCACATAGTCAGTCCCCGCGAAATGTTTTGGTTCGTATGTACATCCCACACTGTCGCTCCAAGGAAAACGTTTCTGTTCACAAGTACATCACACACAATTTTTCTTGTTAAATCGCTTGCGTTATTGAATATATCACACACGGTCCGTGGAAGAAACTGTGTGGCAAAGGCTATCCATCACACATAGTTTTCATGTGGTAAACGTTTGCGCAAGGTGGTCTAACACAAACATTTTTCAAGAGAAAGTCGTGTGTGATTGTTCCTTGATCCAACACGGTTTATTCCTAGAAATGGTGTGCATTGCCTGAGGTCATCGCCCATGGTATTTTTTCAACAACCATTTGCAATAGCAAAATCCCATTAGCAGGCTAATTATCTGATTATTCATAATCCATTTATTAATCTAATTGACAGTTCATATTAAGCACACAATATATTTCATTTTCATAATGGAAATTCATCGGAGTACAACATCATATAGCTTCAGCACTCGGCTACCCCATTACACAACTACACCAGGACCAAGTTTCACATGCAACATCTATAACCTTTCGAAATTAGCATCATATATAGACGGTACATAGACAAATGTATCTCATCTGGAAAACTGCTGAAGCAGAAGGCGAATATTGAGCCTTCATTGATGTTGAAGGTCTTTGTAACTTTAGGCCAGTGCCTGTGGATGATTGACCGTCCATCCTTCATCCTCTTCAGGAACACTTCAATATTGAACCGTGGGTGTTGTATGAATACCTTCCTCGCCTCCTGACCATACATGTGGTTTGAGAGATAATCATCAGTGAACTGCTTTGGAAAGGCCTGAAAACAAGGATGTGCATAAATACCTTCTCTATACTGGAAATGGGGCAAAGGAATAAAAAAGGCAAGGTATAATAGTACCATCCTGTAGTGAACGGATGTCTTCTTCATTATGCAGACAAAGATCTTGTTGTTTTTTGTCGCTAATTTCTTTATCCTAACAATCTTTCTGAGTTTCTTGACTTGATTGATATTCATGGACAACTCATTTCCCCATATGCAAAAAGGGTCGAATAGTGGGTCGAAACCTCTGACAGCAGGACCTACATGTGCAAGACATAATTGTTAAAAACCTAAATATTAGAATGGTTCCTGCAATTGCACAATAATGTGCTATTAGATAACGGACCATGCACATGCTAACCTTGATTGTAAACCTCAGTGCTTCCCATTCTTTCCATGCAACACATATAAGGTAGTTAGTCATCAGGTTAAGTAAGGGTTCGCATGCTATCAGTAACATATGTTGATGAAAAATAATCACATTGCAGATTCATCAGATTAATTGAAGCCACACGGAAAACCCATTTATCCAAACCAAGCATGATTAAGAACTAGGAAATATAGCACTTGCATATGTTTCTCATGTATTAAGTGCAGCCAAATTCGATTTATTCCTCACATGCACAACAATACAAAATTCTAGCCACGACAATTGGACATCGCATTGTAGAACTGAACCAAGCAATTAACTAAACACCACAACAAATGAACCAATCATTAACTGAGCACCACATTGCACAATATAACATACTCCTAATAGAAGTTCAGACAGTTAACCAAATAGTTAACTACAGCCAATTGTGGCAATTGTATCTGTTTCTCATGTATTTACTACAGCCAAATTCAATTTATTCCTCACATGGTATATAATAACAGAATGCACCCACAATTTTGTAAAGATAAATTCGATTTATTTCTCACATGGAAGACAATACAAAATTGCACCCTGAAGAATTGAACATCACATTTGCAGAATTGAACCAAACAGTTAATTGAAGATGACAACTAATTAACAAAACAGTTAATAAGTGAGCACCACACTGCACGACATATAGAACATATACACTAGAGCAACAGATTGCATGGTAAAATTAGATAGAACAATTCACTAGAATTTATGAAGGAAAGGTAGGAGCAGCACACGCAACGGGTAAACCGAGCATGCTTAACCGGTGTAGCTAGCAAATGGCAAGGTGCTCCTTCAAGATCTGGGGGTCGGCACGAATGGCAGCCATCGCGACCTCATCTGCGCGTGCGACCGCGATTTGCTTCTCCGCTGCCAAATGCTCCTTGAGGTCCTGCCTATACTGCGTGCACCATGTCTTAGGCCAGCGCTTATTTGGTGGAGGGGTCGATGATTTGGTGGAAGGTGTCGCGCTCGCACCGGCGGTAGGGGCATGTGGGATGTGGAAGGAGGAGGAGGATAGGGGTCGGGTTTGGATTACCTGCCTTGATAGGCAAGGTCGAGGAGCGTGAAGGAGGGTCGCCGACGAGGATGCGGGATAGGGGTCGGGTTTGGATTACCTGCCTTGATAGGCAAGGTCGAGGAGCGTGAAGGAGGGTCGCCGACGAGGATGCGGCGGTGCTGCAAGCAAGGAGTGAAGGTTTCAACTTGGAAAGGAAGGCGGAAAGAGGGGAAATGTGGCTTTTGGTAAGGGGAGGGGGCAGGGAGGTAGATATTTCCGCGGAAGCAGAAAATTTGGAATCGCTTCAGCCAAAAAACTGGTGCACAAAGTGTCATCACACACGGTCCCTTATTCAGACACGGTCCGAAGATATTTTGTTCTGCATCTCACATGGTCGGTTATAATAAACTGTGTGGGATCTACTTGATTTTTCGTCTTGATTTGAATTACATAATGGGGTCACAGCGGCCATGGATGGTGTTTGAATTGCTAGACCTTTTGTCTGCAGTGATCATAAAAGAATTGGAATTATTCAGGGTTCGTTTGGACATTTTTATGCATTAAGTGAGTTTTCAATGCATTTATGTGCATAATTCAAATTTGAACTACATGCACATGCTCCAGTGCATATAAGTTCTTTGAAAAATCAAATATTTTTCCTTGGGTGCATGCTTAGGTCCCATGCAAGAAATGGGAATGAATTTCAAACACCATGGCACCGTTGATTGCCGGCAAAACATTGAGATGTCTAGTTTTTAAATTCTAGTAAATCCAAGACTCGTCTGAAATTCATGAAACTTGGCATTCTATCATCGAGCGGCATCAACATGCCGTGGTAAAAATGTTGCCCCATTTGGGGCAGGTTTGGGTATATGCTTCTCACAAACCGGAGCTTCTCACAACAAGCATGATGGTTTTCTGTAGGGAACGTCCCACCTTTCGGGACGAAACGATATCCATTGCCTCTTATTGCTTTCAATTTTTTTTCTCGTGTCAACATAGAACAACAGGAGTGTTGTGTGAATTTTTGTGATTTTCGTGGTTTGTTTGGATATTTTTATGCATTAAGTGAGTTTTCCATGCATTTATGTGCATAATTCAAATTTGAACTACATGCACATGCTCCAGTGCATATAAATTGGTTGAAAAATCAAATTTGTGTCGTTGGGTGCATGCTTAGGTCCCATGCAAGAAATGGGAATGAATTTCAAACACCAGGGCACCGTTGATTGCCGGCAAAACATTGAGATGCCTGGTTTTTAAATTCTAGTAAATCCAAAACTCGTTTGAAATTCATGAAACTTGGCATTCTATCATGGAGCGTCATCAACATGCCGTGGTACAAATTTTGTCCCATTTGGGGCAGGTTTGGGTATATGCTTCTCACAACAAGCATGATGGTTTTCGGTAGGGAACGTCCCACCTTTGGGGACGAAACGATATCCATTGCCTCTTATTGCTTTCAAATTTTTTTCTCGTGTCAACATAGAACAACAGGAGTGTTGTGTGAATTTTTGTGATTTTTCGGGGTTTGTTTGGATATTTTTTATGCATTAAGTGAGTTTTCAATGCATGTATGTGCACAATTCAAATTTGAACTACATGCGCATGCTCCAGTGCATATAAATTGGTTGAAAAATCAAATATGTATCCTTGGGTGCATGCTTAGGTCCCATGCAAGAAATGGGAATGAATTTCAAACACCAGGGCACTGTTGATTGCCGGCAAAAATTAAGATGCCTGGTTTTTAAATTCTAGTAAATCCAAAATTCTGTTAACCATTCACGTGATGCCATGTGTCTTGGTTTTAATGGCTATAGGAGGTGTCGTGCATACAACTGCTTGACCTTGACTAAACGGAAGGCGTGCGAGCGCCATCCGGTGCGCAAGCTGACCGAAAGGCATGCAAGCTGTCCTCGAGTGTGCTGGCTCACCGGGAAGCGTGCGAGCTGTATGCTGCGCAGGCTCACTGGGAAGTGAGCCCTTTGACTTCCATGGCCGCCCGCCTTGCTCGCATCCTCTCCATTAATGGCGTCTAGGCCGCAGTTTAATTTGCTTTTTAAATATAAAACACTCATCGCAAATGTTTTAGTTAGAACACCTGTATGGAAACCGACAGCTTCCCCAGGAAGCCAAGAGAAAATGTGCCGAGTAGGATTTCTGCAGCTCTTGATCGCAAACGATTTAGATAGAACACCCGTATGCAAGGTGAGAGTAGTGTAGGATTTGTTCATCCCTTCAACGCAAATGGTTGTTTTGGATGACCCGTGTGCAACCACGTACAAACAATTTGGTAAGATTTGCATCTGTCATATTGGGTATGTTTCCATTTGTCAAACTGGAAAGATTTACATTTGTTGATGTAGTGACGTTGCCATTTGTCAATCCTTGTAACACTGCAATTTGTCAAAATATGTAGCTAGAAATCATTAGCACTATGTAATTTTTGCAACTAAAATTTAGTAATTAAGCATAGATTTCATTCATAGATTAAGCGGTCGTTCTTAATTTATACAAACAGTTCAACTCGACAGCTGAACTGACCAAACTTCTCCCCAATTGTTGCCAACCACGTACTGAAATAGCTAGTTCAACTATATATACTAGCTAATTTTAAGTACGTTGTACAGTTCGACCACACATCTATAGTCAGATGAACTGAACAAAATAGCCCCTAAATACTACTACTACCACGGAGGGGCTTTGTGCTACTTCCGGCAGCCTCTCCTCTGCCGAGCGCGCTCAGTAAGAGGTAGAGGAGGAGGAGGAGCCTACCAACGAGATGGACAAATGCAATATGGTGCCTGCCGCTGCTGCACGTTCAGCGATGCTCGCCAGCTCGAACGCCAACTGCCGCTCCAGACGATCCCTATCGGAGCGGCCGAACTGCTCATAGCTCTCCTAATTCCTCTCCTCTGCTTCGACGTGTGTTGTGGCCACGGCTGTGGTAAGTCTCTTTGCATGCTCGACGAGGCGCTCCTCCTCCTCCCACAGGAACTCGATGTAGCGTGCAAGGTCGCTGACGCACGTGCAGGCCTCCGCCTCCCTCCTTCGAGCGGCGGTGGCGGAGCGGGTGATGATTTTGGCGGTCGACGGTGGGCTGGTGGCCACAGTGGCCGACGATGGGGTGGCGGCCACGACCACCACCTCCCGCCTTCGGGCCACGGTGGCGGAGCGGGCGATGGCCACAGTGGCCGGCAGCGGGGTGGCGGCCACGACGGCCACCTCCCGCCTTTGGGCCGCGGCGGTGGAGCGAGAGATGGCCCTGGCTTTCGACGGTGGTGTGGCGGCAACGCCGGCCGGCAACAGTTGCCGACGGGCAGCGATGGCGGAGCGTGTGGTGGGTGTTCCGCGCACACCCAACAGGGACGCCACGCGCACTACACTACACCGGGGACTGCGCCGCCGCCGCGGTGTAGCCTCCTAGCTGGAGCTGTCCTCTGATGACAGCGGAGTGGCTGAGCGACGACGGCAGACCGGTGCCATCGGCGATTGTGGGAGAAGCAGACGAGATAAGCTACAGGGAGGGAGGGGAAAATGCGATGCAGGACTCGCCGACCGTGAGGGTTTTTATAGCAGGCCGGCAAGCATTGGGATTTTGGGGGATTTCACCGAGTCGAACGGGAAGCTTGCGCGGGAACCTGCAAGGTTGCATGGGAACGGGCTCACCGACGATTCATTGGCGCCACCGTTTGGCCAAAAGAATGCCCCTACGCGCTGCACAAGCTTGTGCTATAAACCGTCTGCGGCAGCGGGGTGACAAGACGTGTGAGAGGAGGACGAGAGGACATGTACACATACAATTAATAAAAAACATTTGCGATGTAATTACCTACTATACCCCCGTCCTGGTTTATAAGTAGGATTTAACTAATAAAATACGAATGCATGTCGCCATAGATTATATCGTTGGAGTCGTATTTGAACATAGTTTCCAGCTATACAATTTTTGTAACACGCATTAACACTTTTTTGGTTAAAATTAAGGTTATACACCAGCAAGCATTTGCCCACAACACACATGGCTTATTCCATCACAAAAAACTCTGATGGATCAATTGTCTGCCACGTATCGCACACGCAACTCTAATCTGATTCGTGCTTGATGTCTCCGACATCGCTCGCACAGTTCGTCTTATTTTCCACGTATCACTGTGCCATCCTCTGCTCGCGTCCCTCTGCAAGCTCTGCTCGCCGTTAGGCATCGCAGCACGCTGTGCTCGCCGTTGGCGCGCTCTGATCGCGTCCGTCGGCGTGCTCGGCTTGTGGACAACTTTTCCTTGAGGCGACCGCAGAGCGCTCTGCTCGCGTCCTTCCACGCGCGCTCTTGCAGTGGTTGGGTGTGCGCATGATCATGTCGGGGGCCCTGTATGCATGCGGTTGCGCCGTGCGCGTTGCCACGTGATGCAGTTACGTGCGACACGATGGAGTTACGCGCTGCAAATTAGAACTGCCATCAGGGCCTGCCAATATTCCTGGCCGTATGGCTTCCCCTTTATTTCCCGCGGCCATTATTACCTTAGTCTCTTCAACCTTTCGATCGTGCCCCACAACACAACAAGCACACCCATGATGACACATAGAGAAGGGAAGTCCGGCGGAGCTCCAATGGAGTTCGATGAGCATAGAGTGGAGACCCAGGCGAGGGAGACGGATCTCTCGGTGGTGTACACCATCGACCCGGCCGTGGTGGACGACTACATCAACAGTGTTGAGCAGTTGTTTGCTGGAGACAAGTACAAGGTGGTCGGCATCGACCTCCAGTACACCACCGGTCGTCCCGGCATAGATCAGAAGATTGCCATTGCCCGGTTGTGCGTGCGCCATCATGTCCTCATCTACCACTACTGCATGGCCACAGAGCCTTATGACTGTTTCAACGGGTTTGTCAACAACATCGACTACAAGTTCACCACGGTGGATACCAAAGACAATGTAAAAGCGCTCAGTGATACGGGCTTGGCCTGCAAGAACCTTGTCGAAATCCGTGACCACTACAAGTTCTGGGGGAGCACGAAGTAGGACTCCCTGGTCGAACTTTCCTCGGCCATCATCGAACCCTACTACGAAAAGATGAAGCAGGATGCCCAGAGAACAAGTCCCGTATCCTGGCATAAGGCCTGGATGCGACAACTAGATGAACCTCACCTCAGGTTCGCGGCCAAGAGCGTGTACACATGCTACAAGATGCACAGGCAGATCGTTGACATGAGGAAGTGCCTCGTTACCTAAATCGACGAGCCCGGACCGAGCCACAAGCAGAGCAAGCATCACAAGAAGTAGATGATGATCAGATGATTGTATATGCTAGTTAATCATGCATGTCATATATAGTTTACTTAATTGGTGTGTGCAGAAATGTCATGTGTATAGTAGCCACCTATGTATGTTGTTATCGGTCTTCACACACATTTCTGATTACAGACATGTTTGCCGCGTGATACGTCTCCAACGTATCTATAATTTTTGATTGCTCCATGCTATGTTATCTACTGTTTTGGGCAATATTGGGCTTTATTATCCACTTTTATATTATTTTTGGGACTAACCTACTAACCAAAGGCCCAGCCCAGAATTGCTGTTTTTTGCCTATTTCAGTGTTCCGAAGAAAAGGAATATCAAACGGAGTCGAAACGGAACAGAATCAACTAGAGAAGTTATTTTTGGAAGGAAAGCTACCGGAAAAGCTTGGAGTGCACGTCAGGAAAGAAGGGAGGTGCCCACGAGGGTGGGGGCGCGCCCACCCCCCTAGGGCGCCCCCCTGCCTCGTGGCCCCCCCTTCGGTCCACCGATGTGCTTCTTTCACCCATATATACCTACGTATCCTAAAACTTCCAGAAGAGATAATAGATCGGGAGTTCCGCCGCCAGAAGCCTCCGTAGCCACCGAAAACCAATCTAGACTCGTTCTGGCACCCTGCCGAAGGGGGCAATCCCTCTCTGGTGGCCATCTTCATCATCCCGGTGCTCTCCATGACGAGGAGGGAGTAGTTCTCCCTCGGGGCTGAGGGTATGTACCAGTAGCTATGTGTTTGATCTCTCTCTCTCTCTCCTGTTCTTGAGATGATACGATCTTGATGTATCGCGAGCTTTGCTATTATAGTTGGATCCTATGATGTTTCTTCCCCCTCTACTCTCTTGTAATGAATTGAGTTTCCCCTTTGAAGTTATCTTGTCGGATTGAGTCTTTAAATATTTGAGAACACTTGATGTATGTCTTGCCGTGCGTATCTGTGGTGACAATGGGATACCACGTGATTGACTTGATGTATGTTTTGGTGATCAACTTGCGGGTTCCGCCCATGAACCTATGCATAGGGGTTGGCACACGTTTTCGTCGTGATTCTCCGGTAGAACTTTGGGGCACTCTTTGAGGTCCTTTGTGTTGGTTGAATAGATGAATCTGAGATTGTGTGATGCATATCGTATAATCATACCCACGGATACTTGAGGTGACATTGGAGTATCTAGGTGACATTAGGATTTTGGTTGATTTGTGTGTTAAGGTGTTATTCTAGTACGAACTCTAGGGCTGTTTGTGACACTTATAGGAATAGCCCAACGGATTGATTGGAAAGAATAACTTTGAGGTGGTTTCGTACCCTGCCATAATCTCTTCATTCGTTCTCCGCTATTAGTAACTTTGGAGTGACTCTTTGTTGCATGTTGAGGGATAGTTATGTGATCCAATTATGTTATTATTGTTGAGAGGACTTGCACTAGTGAAAGTATGAACCCTAGGCCTTGTTTCAACGCATTGCAATACCGTTTACGCTCTCTTTTATCATTTGTTCCCTTGCTGTTTATATATTTTCAGATTACAAAAACCATTATCTACTATCCATATACCACTTGTATCACCATCTCTTCGCCGAACTAGTGCACCTATACAATTTACCATTGTATTGGGTGTGTTGGGGACACAAGAGACTCTTTGTTATTTGGTTGTAGGGTTGCTTGAGAGAGACCATCTTCATCCTACGCCTCCTACGGATTGATAAACCTTAGGTCATCCACTTGAGGGAAATTTGCTACTATCCTACAAACCTCTGCACTTGGAGGCCCAACAACGTCTACAAGAAGAAGGTTGTGTAGTAAACATCAAGCTCTTTTCTGGCGCCGTTGCCGGGGAGGTGAGTGCTTGAAGGTATATCTTTAGATCTTGCAATCGAGTCTTTTAGTTTCTTGTTTTATCACTATTTTAGTTTATAAAAGAAAACTATAAAAAATGGAATTGAGTTTGTCTCATACGCTTCACCTTTTTAATATCTTTCGTGAGTATGATGGAAAGGATAATTGTGCTCAAGTGCTAGAAGAAGAAATCTATAAAATGTTTGGCACTAAATATTTGAATGATGAGCATGATTGCAATGTTGTTAGTACAAATTCTTTGAATATCCATAATACCAATGATGATTGCACTAGTTATGATGAAAATGTCTCCTATAAACATGTCAATTTTTGTGGAGTACATTGGGTTTGTAAGTACACACCAAATAGGGAAGATAGATATTGCAAGAGGCATAAGTACTTAGAAACTAAATTGTTGCAAGAAAAGCTAGATGAATGTGCTGAAAATTTAAATTATGTTGGCCATGCTTGTGAGCTTTGCAATGAACATGATCATTTCAATACCCAATGTAAATTGTTTCATGATCGTATCGTGTCCAAAACTTGTGATGACTTGATTTCCCTTACACATTATAATGAACTTAGTTTGCTTAGGGGTTACGAAGAAATGAAACGTATAACTAAGCATCTTCAAGAATTTTCCCGTTATAAACTTCTTGATTTTTATCTAGAGGAAATTTATATGTATTGTGCGGTGAATTGTATTGAAAATCCTTATATTGCCAACTACATAAAGAAAAGAGAACAAATAGAAGATGAAGAGAATACTAATGAAAGGGAAGAGACTTCCCAATATCCTCCTATTATTTCTTATGATGAATTAGGTAACGAGGAGGAGCCTCCTATTCAACCAATCTCATTAATAAGGAGCTCCAAAAAGAGGATTAAACCCACACATGATGTGGTGAAGAGGAAGAAAAGAAAAAGGAAGAGAGGTAAAAAGATATCTCTCCCAAATAGTGTTGTTCCTATTACTATTGTGCCTCATGAAAATATAATTGTGGAAGATAATGATACTTCTTATGATCTTGAAAATCTTTTTGGTACTTGCTTGTAAGAATATGATAATTGCTATACTATTGGTGCTATCCTTACAATTAATGATGAGAGTGATTATGCTTATGATATGAAAAGGCCCAAGCTTGGGGATGCTATATTTGATGAGGATGATGTTTTTGAGAATATATTTGCTGAAATTAATGTTTGTCCCAAGCTTGCGGATGCTACTTTTAATGAAGATGATATTTCTAGTCTCCCAAATTTTGATATGCAAATTTATAATGATGATAGCATGCCTCCTACTTATGATAATTATTGTGATGATACATATGATATAAAAGTAGTGATGATTATATTTATAAAACTTGTCATGATTATGATTACCCTTTCTTTGAACATTACTCTTTTAATGTGGAAACAATTTATAGTATTCAAGTCTCTTATGATACTCCCACTATTCCGATTAAGAAGAAATTTGCTTATGTGGAGAGTAATAAAATTTCTATGCTTGTAGATCATGAAAAGAATGCTTTAGGTGCTGGTTATATTGTTGAATTCATTCATGATGCTACTGAAAATTATTATGAGGGAGGAACATATGCTTGTAGGAATTGCAATAATATCAAGTTTCCTCTCTATGTGCTTAAAGTTTTGAAGTTATGCTTGTTTTACCCTCCTATGCTAGTTGATTATTGTTCCCACAAGCTGTTTGCTCACAAAATCCCTATGCATAGAAAGTGGGTTAGACTTAAATGTGCTAGTCATATTCTCCATGATGCTGTCTTTATGTTTCAATTCTTATCTTTTATGTGAGCATTGTTGAACTCATCATGCCCAGCCAGGGGCGTTAAACGATAGCGATTGTTGGGAGGCAACCCAATTTTATTTTTGTTCCTTGATTTTTGCTCCTGTTTAGTAATAAATACTTAATCTATACTCAGTTTATATGTGGTTTTATGCTTTTAATTAGTGTTTGTGCCAAGTAGAACCTTTGGGCAGACTTGGGGAAAGTCTTGTTGATCATGCTGTAAAAAACAGAAACTTTAGTGCTCACGATAATTGCTGCCATTTTTATTTTGACAGTGGTATTTAGTTAATTCTTTTTGCATCTGATTAATAGATAAATTCCTCAGGATCAGCAATTTATTTGAGAATTTCATGAGTTCCAGAAGTATACGTTTGATTCAGATTACTACAGACTGTTCTGTTTTTGACAGATTCTGTTTTTCGTGTGTTGTTTGCTTTTTTTAATGAATCTATGGCTAGTAAAATAGTTTATAAACCATAGAGAAGTTGTAATACAGTAGGTTTAACACCAGTATAAATAAAGAATGAGTTTATTACAGTAACTTTAAGTGGTCTTTTGTTTTCTTTCGCTAACGGAGCTTACGAGTTTTCTACTTTAAGTTTTGTGTTGTGAAGTTATCAAGTTTTGGGTAAAGATTTGATGGACTATGGAATAAGGAGTGGCAAGAGCCTAAGCTTGGGTATGCCCAAGGCACCCCAAGGTAATATTAAATGGAAACCAAAAGCCTAATCTTGGGGATGCCCCGGAAGGCATGCCCTCTTTCATCTTCATTCATCGGTAACTTTACTTGGAGCTATATTTTTATTCGCCACATGATATGTGTTTTGCTTGGAGTGTCATTTTATTTAGTTTTGCTTGATGTTTGAATAAAATACCAAGATCTGAAATTATTAAATGTTAGATAGTCTTCACATAGTTGCATAATTATTCGACTACTCATTGATCTTCACTTATATCTTTCGGAGTAGTTTGTCATTTGCTCTAGTGCTTCACTTATATCTTTTAGAGCATGGTGGTAGTTTTATTTTGAAGAAATAGATGAACTCTCATGCTTCACTTAGATTATTTTTGAGAGTCTTAAATATCATGGTAATTTTCTTAAAATCCTAATATGCTAGATATTCGATATTAGTAAAAACTTTCATATAGAGTATTGAATACTAAGAGAAGTTTGATGCTTGATGATTGTTTTGAGATATGGAGGTAATAATATGAAAGTCGTGCTAGTTGAGTAGTTGTGAATTTGAGAAGTGCTTGTGTTGAAGTTTGCAAGTCCCGTAGCATGCATGTATGGTAAACGCTGTGTAACAAATTTGAAACATGAGGTGTTATTTGATTGTCTTCCTTATGAGTGGCGGTCAGGGACGAGCGATGGTCTTTTCCTACCAATCTATCCCCCTAGGAGCATGCGCGTAGTGCCGAGGTTTTTGATGACTTGTAGATTTTTGCAATAAGTCTGTGAGTTCTTTATGACTAATGTTGAGTCCATGGATTATACGCACTCTCACCCTTCCATCCTTGCTAGCCTCTTCGGTACCGTGCATTGCCCTTTCTCACATTGAGAGTTGGCGCAAACTTCGCTGGTGCATCCAAACCCCGTGATATGATACGCTCTTTCACACATAAACCCACTTATATCTTCCTCAAAACAGCCACCATACCTACCTATTATGGAATTTCCATAGCCATTCTGAGATATATTGCCATGCAACTTTCCATCATTACGTTCATCATGACACATTCATCATTGTCATATTGCTTAGCATGATCATGTAGTTGACATATTATTTGTGGCAAAGCCACCGTTCATAATTCTTTCATACATATCACTCTTGGTTCATTGCATATCCCGGTAGACCACCGGAGGCATTCATATAGATTCATCTTTGTTCTAGTATCGAGTTGTAATCATTGAGTTGTAAATAAATAGAAGTGTGATGATCATCATTATTAGAGTATTGTTCCAAGTGAGGAATATATATATATATATAAAAAGAGAAAGGCCATAAAAAAGAAAAGGCCCAAAAAATGAGAGAAAAAGAGAGAAGGGACAATGTTACTATCCTTTTACCACACTTGTGCTTCAAAGTAGCACCATGATCTTCATAGTAGAGAGTCTATCATGTTATCACTTTCATATACTAGTGGGAATTTTTCATTATAGAACTTGGCTTGTATATTCCAATAATGGGCCTCCTCAAGTGCCCTAGGTCTTTGTGAGCAAGCAAGTTGGATGCACACCCACTAGTTTCTTTTTTTTGAGCTTTCATACATTTATAGCTCTAGTGCATCCGTTGCATGGCAATCCCTACTCCTTGCATTAACATCAATCGGTGGGCATCTCCATAGCCCATTGATTAGCCTCGTTGATGTGAGACTTTCTCCTTTTTGCCTTCTCCACATAACCCCCCTCATTATATTCTATTTCACCCATAGTGCTATATCCATGGCTCACGCTCATGTATTGCGTGAAAGTTTATGAGTTTGAGATTACTAAAGTATGAAACAATTTATTGGCTTGTCATCGGGGTTGTGCATGATGAGAGCATTCTTGTGTGATGAAAATGAAACATGACTAAACTATATGATTTTGTAGGGATGAACTTTCTTTGGCCATGTTATTTTGAGAAGACATAATTGCTTAGTTAGTATGCTTGAAGTATTATCATTTTTATGTCAATAAGAACTTTTATCTTGAATCTTTCGGGTCTGAATATTCATACCACAATTAATAAGAATTACATTGAAATTATGCCAAGTAGCACTCCGCATCAGAAATTCTGTTTTTATCATTTACCTACTCGAGGACAAGCAGGAATTAAGCTTGGGGATGCTTGATACGTCTCCAACATATCTATAATTTTTTATTGCTCCATGCTATGTTATCTACTGTTTTGGGCAATATTGGGCTTTATTATCCAATTTTATATTATTTTTGGGACTAACCTATTAACAGAAGGCCCAGCCCAGAATTGCTGTTTTTTGCCTATTTCAGTGTTTCGAAGAAAAGGAATACCACACAGAGTCAAAACGGAACGAAATCAACTAGAGAAGTTATTTTTGGAAGGAAAGCTACCGAAAAAGCTTGGAGTGCACGTCAGGAAAGAAGGGAGGTGCCCACGAGGGTGGGGGGCGCGCCCCCTGCCTCGTGTCCCCCCTTTGGTCCACCGACGTGCTTCTTTCACCCATGTATACTTACGTATCCTAAAACTTCCAGAAGAGACAATAGATCGGGAGTCTGCCGCCAGAAGCCTCCGTAGCCACCGAAAACCAATCTAGACCCGTTCCGGCACCCTGCCGGAGGGGGCAATCCCTCTCCGGTGGCCATCTTCATCATCCCGGTGCTCTCCATGACGAGGAGGGAGTAGTTCTCCCTCGGGACTGAGGGTATGTACCAATAGCTATGTGTTTGATCTCTCTCTCTCGTGTTCTTGAGATGATACGATCTTGATGTATCGCGAGCTTTGCTATTATAGTTGGATCCTATGACGTTTCTTCCCCCTCTACTCTCTTGTAATGAATTGAGTTTCCCCTTTGAAGTTATCTTATCGGATTGAGTCTTTAAAGATTTGAGAACACTTGATGTATGTCTTGCCGTGCGTATCTGTGGTGACAATGGGATACCATGTGATTCACTTGATGTATGTTTTGGTGATCAACTTGCGGGTTCCGCCCATGAACCTATGCATAGGGGTTGGCACATGTTTTCGTCGTGATTCTCCGGTAGAACTTTGGGGCACTCTTTGAGGTCCTTTGTGTTGGTTGAATAGATGAATCTGAGATTGTGTGATGCATATCGTATAATCATACCCACGGATACTTGAGGTGACATTGGAGTATCTAGGTGACATTAGGGTTTTGGTTGATTTGTGTCTTAAGGTGTTATTCTAGTACGAACTCTAGGGCTGTTTGTGACACTTATAGGAATAGCCCAACGGATTGATTGGAAAGAATAACTTTGAGGTGGTTTCGTACCCTACCATAATCTCTTCGTTCGTTCCTCGCTATTAGTGACTTTGGAGTGACTCTTTGTTGCATGTTGAGGGATAGTTATGTGATCCAATTATGTTATTATTGTTGAGAGGACTTGCACTAGTGAAAGTATGAACCCTAGGCCTTGTTTCAACGCATTGCAATACCGTTTACGCTCTGTTTTATCATTCGTTACCTTGCTGTTTCTATATTTTCAGATTACAAAAACCATTATCTACTATCCATATACCACTTGTATCACCATCTCTTCGCCGAACTAGTGCACCTATACAATTTACCATTGTATTGGGTGTGTTGGGGACACAAGAGATTCTTTGTTATTTGGTTGCAGGGTTGCTTGAGAGAGACCATCTTCATCCTACGCCTCCTACGGATTGATAAACCTTAGGTCATCCACTTGAGGGAAATTTGCTACTGTCCTACAAACCTCTGCACTTGGAGGCCCAACAACGTCTACAAGAAGAAGGTTGTGTAGTAGACATCACCGCATATCACACACATCTTCTTAAGTTGAACCGTTTCTATTCTCATGTCTCAACGCAAACAGTTCATCCAAGTGAACCGCATGTCATATATCGCACACACATTCATCTGGCTGTCTGTTTCTTTTGTGTTGCCTAATCACAAACAGTTCATCCGAGTGAACCGTATGGTGTGTATCACACACGCCTTCATCTGGCTGCCCGTTTCTTTTGTTCCTCCTCGTCGCAAACAGTTAATTGAACTGAACCGTATGCCCTTCATCGCACACGCAACTAAAACCTGAACCGTGTTTGATGCATCTGTCATCGCAAACGTTTTACACATTTCTGATGGTTTTCATACAACACCTTGCGATTATTGCATCACACACAGTTTCTCGAAGGGTCTCTAATTGTAGTGTCGCTTTAGCAGCATCCCGCAGTAGTGGACACCAATCTCAGTGACGGTCCACAACTCACTGTCCATTGCCATGAGACGCTTCTTCATCCTGGCCTTCCACTTGGCATAATTATGACCGTCAAAGATGGGCATGCCACTTTCTTCATTCCTGCGGTCGACATAACTAAAACTCGAGGCAGTTAAACCAAAATCACACAGAACAAGGGAGTACCTTGCTCTGATACCAATTGAAATTGCGTTATATCGACTAGTTGGGGGTGAATAGGCGATTTTTACAAATTCGTCATTGAGGAATTACAGGGTGAGGAAATTCCTAAGCAATGAACTACTTAGCAGCGGAATAAGTACTCAAATGCAAGCATAACAGAGTGGTAGCACAGTCATCATGATGAAATGAAAACAAGCACATAGTACAAGTAGCGTAAACACAGGATAAGCAGGCTGAAGACAAAGTGACTGAAGAACTAGGATTGAGAAAATTGAGAAAGTCTTCAGTCAAAGTCTTCAAACAGTAACGATCAAGTACTACTATACAGAAATGAGGAAATGAAAGGCTTGAGGAAATAGAGCTAGTAGCTTGGTGAAGACAGCGATTTGGTAGACCAGTTCCAACTGTTGTGACACTCGCACATCTGATTGGAGCGGCTAGGTATTTAAACCTGAGGACACACAGTCCCGAGACACAGTCCTCACCGTATTCTCCTTGAGCTAAGGTCATACAGACCTCGCCCAATCACTCGTGGTAAGTCTTCAGGTGACTTCCAAACCTTCACAGACTCGGTCACTCAGCGATCCACAATTTCTCTTTGATGCTCTAGACCATGACACATAACCATCTGGAGGATGCACAATCCTCAAAGGTAACAAGCTTCGGTTCCACATAGGAACAATCTCTTCAGTGATGCTCAATCACTTTGAGTTTGTAGGTGTTTGGTTTTGGGTTTTCCTCACTTGATGATTTTCGCTCAAAGTCCTCGGAGGATGGGATGCTCTAAATGACAAGTGTCAGTTTCTCTCGGAGCAGCCAACCAGCTAGTGGTTGTAGGGGGCGGCTATTTATAGCCTAGGGAGCAGCCTGACATGATAAGACATAAATGCCCTTAAATGATATGACCGTTAGGTGGGTAGATATTTTGGGACAGCTGGCGCGTAGCACAATAACGGTCGGATATTTGAGTATCAAATTCCTCAGGGCTATCATGTTCCTCACTTGTAGGCAATCCGCACTGGCAAATTCCTTACTCCTTAGTCAGAACAAATTCCTCAGAGACCAGAAGATCTTCGTCTCTATCACTGAAGAAATTGACTGAACTGTATGAGATTTCCAATGGCTTCACTCGAAAGGATTGGTAGGTGTTGGATTTTGAGATGAGCATCACTTGGAAACTTTTCCTTAGTTTTACCTCGACCCCCTTTAACAATACGATGTTTTCTATGACTCAAGAAGAGAAAAACAAAACTACGAAAACAAAAGTCTTCACGCTTCATATTCCTCGCATGAATATCAGGTCTTCATGGCCACACCAATTTCTTCACTTTCAAAGTCTGAAAACCAAAGTCTTCAGCTGAAGACATTCATTTTTAGGGGCCGACTTTCATCGTAAATATCAAACTCCTCATAGACTTATAGACATGTGTACATTCGCAAACTCATTAGTCCCTTAACCTATAAGTCTTCAATACACCAAAATCACTGAGGGGTACTAGATGCACTTACAGTGCTGCTACTACATGTGTGTGCTACTGTGTGTGTACTACTAACCCGCGCGGATATTTGTGTGTGTATGCTATTGTCCTGCACACACGCATATCATATGAGGGGCAAAAGGGTCTTTTCAGATGTCATTTAAGCTCAAAATGGACGGAAGTGTCATAAAGGACATAAAATTTAGAATCGTTGTTAGATAGGGATGAAATAATTTTCATTGTCAAATAAGGAAATGAAATTTAAGATAGTGTTAAATAAGGAATTATTTCAAAAATATAGGGACATAAGAGGGACCGTGAAACCAACCTCTGGTTGTAGTTTGTGTTAAGATTAAACTATAAGATGTAATTAAGGGAAATCTCCCCTTGCCTATAGAACGAGCGGTTGCACCCGCACGGACGCCTGTGTCCATGGCAACCGTCGCCTGTCTCCCGTCCGCCTGGAACCGATTCATCTCT
Organism: Triticum urartu; assembly: GCF_003073215.2. NCBI lineage: Eukaryota > Viridiplantae > Streptophyta > Magnoliopsida > Poales > Poaceae > Triticum > Triticum urartu. The sequence goes on along the minus strand of NC_053023.1, from coordinate 494,386,718 downwards.
TCGGGATCGTCGTGTCTCTCCAGGGGATATATATACTCTCTGTAACCATCGACAAAGGAATCAACTAGTCTTTGATTTGAAACATGTTATCACGCACGTAGAACAACCAGCGAAGAGCGAAAGAGAAAAGAAAGGGAGGGAAAGAGCACTTGCCGCCGGTGAGATGCCGAGCCTCATCTCCTTCTTCCTCCGCCTGATCCACGAGGATGGCCGTCGCTATGGTCGCCGCTTCCACGGTATGGGTAGACTCCGGCGATTCCGTCGCTAGGCTATCCGTCGCGCCGCTGGACGCGACCACTATGGCGCTAGGAGAGGCGCCCGTGGTGCTCGCCACACCCCGGGACAGGGTCGCCACGCCACAGGACGCGCCCACCGTGTTGCTCCCCTCGCCCATGGCTGCGCCCAGGGGGCTCGACCCTTGGATGGTGGCCGGCCCGAGCGCCCCGATGATCTATGGGGCCACTGCTGTGCTTAGACCGCTCCCCAGATCTCCGTCTCCACCGGCCGCGTGGCTCCCGCCCTCGACGCCGACGCCCACCGGCAAGGCTATGGGCCCGAGCCATGGTCCTCCTGGCTACGCGCCCGTCCCGATGCGCGCCATTGTGGATGAAGAGGTCGCGCTTGGCTTCGTATTAGCGCCCACCGGCGCCTCCGGTGTCATCCGCCTCGGAGTAGGGATGGAAGGTGCTGGCGTCAACTCCCCACCACCACTGGAGGCTACTGCGTGCACACTAAGGGTCTGTTTGGTTTGAGTCCTGGCCATGGTGCCTGGAAAAAGTCAATGCCTGGAACAGGCCTAAGAGCACGTGTTTTATATGCCTGGGCATGCTGGCCTGAGGGAATGGCGTTTGGTTGATGCCCTGTCCTGGAAAATGATTAGGGAAAATTTTATAGGACCAAGAACATGTACAGTTGTGGAACCCACTGGCCCATCAGAATATTTTAACACTAATTCATAGCCAGGCACGCACCAGGCTTGTGAAATCGATGGCTTGGCCTCAGGCTAATGGTTGTGCCTGGATTGACGCAGGCTAACGACGACGACAAACCTTTCTAGGCCAGGCATGCTGTCAAACGCTCAGGTTACTATCCAAACAAGTCTTGGGCAGTTTTCAGGCACGCTCGTGGCCAGGCATGAGTTCATGAGGAAGGCAACCAAACTAACCCTAACACTGTCTGCGGGCACATTAGCACATTTCAAGGCAACCAAATGCGTCCATGGCCTCTCCTCTTCCATGAAAAACGATGGATATGCTTTGAGCCTTTGACTCAATCAAGTCCCTGTCACACTGACACTGTCCGCGGAATTAAAGCCTCCCATACACTGATACACTGAACCAGCTTAGAAACTCAGACGGCTACATCCCAGCATGTACGGTCGTAATGTTCATGAGATGAAAGGTACGCCACGTGACGCGAGAGCACGTCGCTTGCGTTTACATGAACGATGGATGGTGTCTCCACCCTTCCATCCTTATCACGACCGGTCGTCGCTCACCAGCATGCATCACGAGGATAAAAATGTTGGGCCGGCTAAACAAGGCCCGTGGTGCAGCAGCACAGCTCCATCCGAGACTAGATTTGCCGGTCTCCACTTCTCAGGGTCTCTGAACAGGGTGAGTCCCCTGAATAGTGTTTGAAGGCATACAGACCACTGCACAATGGATCTCGGAGCTCAACTAGACCAGAACAAGAGACGTGAGATCTGATGCATCCTTGGGGGTGAAAGAGGAATGACAGGCTGCACATTCAGTTATGGGACCCCCATTGACCAAGTGCCACGCGTGCAGCCGACACGGCCTGAGCTGTACAAGCGCCGACGCGTGCAGCCTGCGTGCCTGCCACCGCGCCCTGCCATTCCAATGTACTGTACATCGAGAAATTATACTGGTCGGGCCGTTGTTTCCCTGGAAACCGGGGCGCGCATCCTCGCCATCTATATAGCCCGCTGCGCACAACCAAGCGAGACACTCTCAATGGACAACATCACAGTGGTGGAAGCTTTAAGGTTAAGCGAAGGGAGGAGATGTTAGGATGGATAACATCATAGTGGTGGAAGCTTTACGGTTAAACGAAGGACAGTCAATGGTTGCAGCACCTATTCTGGAGAGCTACAGAGGTCTACTTAGAGAGATCGGGAAGGTTACTATTGAGCATTGTAATAGAGAGTCCTATCGGATCTCAGGTTCCGGCAAAACTCTCAAGGTTCGAACACTGGGGTGCGCACGAAGATCTCCCCCTACCAACTCATGCCCTGAACTTCGCCGCGGTCTCAAAGCTCAGCTCGACGAACTCGCAACACAAGAGACACACAATTTATACTGGTTCGGGCCACCGTTGTGGTGTAATACCCTACTCCTGTGTGGTGTTGTGGATTGCCTCTCGGGCTGAGGATGAACAGTACAAGGGGAAGAACAGCCTCCTGAGGCGAGGTGTTCTTGTGCTTGGTGGGAGTGTGAATGGGTTGGATCTAGTCCAGGATGAGATGGCTGAGGCTCAGTTCCCGTTCTGGTTTTGTTGCCTCCTACTGTGGTGGCTAATCCTATTTATAGGGGCCCTGGTCCTCTCCCCAAATATTAAGCAGGAAGGGATGCCACAACGGCCAATTTGAAAGGGGACAACTAGTACAAGTTATCCTGACAAAAGCAGTCTTCGCCTACCAAAGGCTCTCGTGGTGACGCCGCCTTGGGCTCCATGGTGACCTCCGTCTTGCTGCCCTGCTGGTCTTGGTCTCGTTGCACCGATATGGAAACCTTTGCTTGACGCCTCAGTACTCCTCGTCTGTGCTTGCCTCCTTAGCACCAAAGAGGAAACAAGGACACTATGCGCGCTGGCGCCCGCCTGGTCTCGATCGTCATGGCTCACGTCACTGGAACCTCGCGAGGTTTGCCTGGCCTTGATCTCTCCGCCCCTCGCGAACTAGCCTGGTGAGGCCGCTCCCGAGGAGGTCTTGTGTCGTCCGCCTCGCGAGGCTTGGCCCCTCGCGAGGGTCTTGTATGCTTGTTGGTGAAGATGGGCCGTACGGGCCCGCTTGCAGAGCCACGCCGTGGGCCGTAGGCAGGCAAGTCTAAGGACCGCCGTTCACAGAATGCCGACAGTAGCCCCCGGGCCCAAGGCGCTCTCGGGCTTGGCTTCGAGGCGAAGCCAAAGGGCAAGTGCGGAGCGCCGCGGGCCCCAATAGCCTGCGGCCTTGGTTGACGTGTGGCGGTTGATTTGATGTGGGCGTCTCCGCTTCCCCACGCTGCCTCGGCAACTGCCCGACTTGAAAAGTCCCTGCTGCATGCAAGGAAAAACCATCATTACCTGTGATCGTGGGGGCGCTAGTTGGCCTTCTTCTGCTATAAATAGGGAGGGGGGCAGAGCCCCCGTCGCCCATCTCTTCCCATCCCGCTCGCTTCTCTCCCTTTGCTCCATCGCCAGTAGCGACACCAATGGCGCCGTCGAAGAGGTTCTCCACCACGGAGAAAGGGAAGGCCCCTCGCGAGGGCCCCGGCTCCCCGGTGCCCAAGCGTGGACGCGGCCGTCCCCGCAAGCACACGGCGACCCCCACCGCGGCCCCCCGCAGCCGCGGCGGTGCCGCTTCGCATGGCAGGGGTCGCTCTGCTCGTGGCAACCTTGTTGATGAAGGGAGACGTGCCGTGGTCGCGTGGCCTCCCCGGCCGCGTTTCCACTCATTGGAGGTGTTGCCAGAGTTCGTCGTATGGCCGGAGAACCTGGCCGGCAATTGGCTTCAGCTCCCGCGCTTCTTCGCCGACGAGCTGCCGGGCTCTGGTCCAGGCGAGCTCGGGCTACAGGCGGACGGCTGCTGCAGCAGGGCTTCCTGGGACGCGGTTGAGGTCTCCGTCACGGGCAACATAGCCCTGGCCCACGGCTGGCAGGCGTTTGCCCGCGCGCGCGACCTGGGCAGGCGGTGCACCCTCCATTTCAAGTATGACGGTGACGCGACCCTCTACGTGAGGGCGTTTGGGGAAGATGGTCGCTGCGCCGGGTGCTGCCCCGAGGTCAACGACGACGAAGAGGTGCTCGGCCTTGGCGGTGGTCGTGATGAGGATGAGGGTGAACCCGCTCTTGGTGCCGACCATGTCTCATCCGGCTACGACGGCTGTTCCTCCGGCGACAACTCCAGCAGCGGTGGTTACGACCAGCCACCGCGCCCGCTTTGAAGGCGGCAGTGGGTCGTCTCGTCGCTGCGCCTCCATGAAGTGCGAGGAGGGGTCTGGCTGAGCTCAGGACGACGCCAAGAGCCCGCCCTCGCGGACCGCTGTAGGGGCACACGCCGCTTTTATTTCGTTCTTCCTTTCCTTCCTGTATTAAGAAAGAAACCAGCATGGGCCCCCGAGGGGCGTGCAACAAACTGCGATTTCCCAAGTATTATGCTATGTTTATCGTTCATGTGCTGTGTCGCAACATCGTCGTTTTATGTAGAGATAACTTAGCTTGACTTGCTCGAAGTAGTCTCCTCCTCACGAGGCACTTGCTTCCCGGTGCCTGTTGAGGCCTCCTTGGCCTGGTAGGCGCTTAGGAACTGCAAAAAATTCATTAAGAGGCTTATCGTTCACCCGAGCCTTGGTCGTAGGCGCCACTGGCCTTGACCCAGCGCTTCGTATCGCGGTAGTCGAGGGGCATGGATTAGGATAGGTGCGTCAGCTTGTGGGCTCGAACGAGGGTGCCTCGCGAAAAGCAGACGGAAGGCAGAAAAGGAAAAACACTCATGAGGGCACCCGTCCAGCCCCCTCGCGGGGAATGCTAGAGAGAGTGCAGGCTAAACTGAAGATGGAAACAAAGGCAGAAGGCGACGGAACCAAATCAGCGAAGAACACCAGAAGCAAACTTCAATTTAAAGAGGGTGAGCCAACTACGGAAAGCAAATGAAAATCCACGTCCGACACCTAGTCTAGTCTTCATGTCTTCTCACCAGCGCGGAGCTAAGTGCTACCACTAGGACGTGGGAGGGGGGCCCCGAGGCCCGAGGGCGGCACTCCTGAGACTCCGGGGCGTGTACAGCCCCACTCATTATTACGTGAGAGTGTCATGAGCGGAGACCTTCATAGGCACTGGGCCTTCTTCACAGGCGCTGGGCCTTTCTTCACAGGCGCAGGGCCTTTCTTCATGGGTAGAACTTCTGGAGGTGCTGCATGTTCCAGGCGTTCTGGATGGGTACCCCGTCCTGTGTCTCTAGGTGCGCGGCGCCATGCCTGGAGACATGGACGACCTTGAACGGGCCCTCCCACATGGTCGAGAGCTTATGCAGCCCTTCCCTAGAGAGCACCCGCCTCAGGACGAGGTCACCCACCCGTCCTGGAGTGGACACTGCGACGGTGGTACCGCCACAACACCTGCTGGTATCTTGCCGCCCGTAGTGCAGCTTCACGGCGGCGTTCCTCCCCCAGCACGAGGTCCATCCCCCGCATGGCGTCCTGCTGCATATCATCAAACGCCAGGACCAATGCGGACCGATGCTTGACCTCATGAGGGAGGATCGCTTCTGCTCCATAGACAAGGAAGAACGGGGTCTCGCCCATGGGCTTGGTGGAGGCGGTGCGGATGGACCACAGCACGGACTGCAGCTCGTCATGCCAGCCCGTGCCGCAGGCATCGAGCTTCTTCTTGAAGGTCCTGGTCTTGAGGCCTCTTAGGACCTCCGCGTTGGCGCGTTCAGCTTGGCCATTGCTCCAGGGGTGCGCCACTGAAGCGTAGCAAATCTGCATTCCGAGGTTAGTGCAGTACGTTTTGAAGAGATTACTGGTGAATTGCGAGCCATTATCGGTGATGATGCGGTTGGGGACCCCAAAACGGCTCACGAGGCCCTTGATGAACTTGACCGCAGAGCCAGCTGGGATGGTGCGGACGGCTTCCACCTCCGACCACTTGGTGAACTTGTCGATGGCAACATAGAGGTACCGGTAGCCCCCAGGCACTCGAGGGAACGGGCCCAGGATGTCCAGTCCCCAGACTGCGAACGGCCACGAGAGTGGAATGGTCTGGAGGCCCTGAGCTGGCTGATGGATTTGCTTGGCGTGGAATTGGCAGGCCTCGCAGGATCTTGCCAGCTGAGCTGCGTCGTTGAGCGCCGTTTGCCAGTAGAATCCACTGCGGAATGCCTTGCCGACGAAGGTTCGTGATGACGAGTGATGCCCGCAGTCCCCGCTGTGTATGTCGGCTAGCAGCTCCTTCCCCTGTTCCTTGGAGATGCAACACAGTGAAACGTCATTTGTTCGCTTCGTGTATAACTCACCATCCTAGATGCAGTATATCGTGGCTTACCGGGACAAACGCTCCGCGTCCTCCTCCTTCTCCGGCAGCGTCCCTTGCATCAGGTATTCCTTGAATTCCTTGGTCCAGCACCCCTCCTGAGGCTCGAGCGCCAAGAGTAGACGCGCTCCCGAAGTCGAGCCACAGGCTGGGGCTCCCATGGCAGGTTCTTGCGGGAGCTCCTCCCGAGGCTGCGCTATCCTTGAAAGTGGTGGTGTCGCCGATGGCTTGAAGAGCCGCTCCTCGAAGATGCCAGGCTCTTGGGGCTATCGCTTGGATGCCCTTCTAGAGGTGTCATTGTCTTCCTTGTTGGTTCCCCGAGGCACGTGCTACAACTCCAAGCCCAGGAAATGCTTCTCCATCTTGCGCACTTCCGCAAGGTATTCCTCCATGTGTTCATCCTCCGGCTCATATACCTTGTTGGAGAAGTTGACGAGGAGCCGCGAGTTGCCCGTGATGGTGAGACGCTTCACCCCAGTGCCGCCGTAGCCTTCAGGCCGGCTATGAGGCCTTCGTACTCTGCAATGTTGTTGGAGACCTTCTCGCCCTGCTGGAAGCAGAGCTGCACGACGTAGTAGAGCTTGTCCTGAGTGGGCGAGATGAGCACTGCTCCAGCCCCCGCACCTTGGTGCGCCAAGGCACCATCGAAATACATGACCCAGCCGTCGGGCACCTCACTTCCAGGCGAGAGGGAACGGTCCTCGCCTATTTCAAGCGCCGGGGCGTCCGTTCATTCTGCCACGAAATCGGCAAGCGTGGCTCCCTTGATGACCCTGGCGGTGCTGAACTCCAACTGGAATGCCTGCAGCTCGATGTTCCACTTGGCGACCCTCCCGGCGGAGTTGGGGCTCCTAAGCACCCTCTCTAGTGGGTAGGCCGAGACAACCTTGATGAGGTGGCCTTGAAAGTAGTGTCGTAGCTTACGTGAGGCCACCAGGAGCGCGAGTAGGAGTTCTGAGGCATGGGGTACCGTGCTCTTGCATCCCGCAACACCGTGCTGACGAAGTATACCGGGTGCTCGACAAGGGCAGGTGCGCTGATGAGGCTTGCGCCTTCCGGGAGTTGGGGTGCCTCCTGAGGTGGTGGAGCCCCCAACACTTGATCACTTGTTGGGGCCTTTGCGGGTTCGGGGGCGTCGTCCTACTGAGCTTGCTCCTCTGCCAGCTCTGCTGCGGCCCTTGCGGCGCCCTCCTGGTCTTGTGTCATCTCTGCTGGGGGCGTAGCTCGGCGCGATGCGCCCTTGGCTTGGTGTTCTTCCCGAACCGCCACTAGAGCTGCGCTGGCGGAGTGGGGAGTGGCAGCGCCACCATCACTGGAGGCCGGTCAGGTATCTCTTGAGGTCTTGGAATGCTCGGTCGGCCTCCGGGGTCCACTCGAATGGGCCCTTCTTCTTCATCAGCTTGAAGAAGGGTAGGGCGCGCTCTCCCAGCTTGGAAATGAAACGTCCCAATGCAGTCACCCGCCCTGCAAGCTTCTGTTGCGGTGGACTCATGTCTTCAATGGCCTTGACCTTCTCTGGGTTGGCCTCCATCCCCCTATGGGACACAAGGAAGCCCAGCAGCTTACCGTAAGGGACGCCAAACACACACTTCTCTGGGTTGAGTCACAAGTTCACCAGGCGGAGGCTTTCAAAGGTCTCCTCCAGGTCTTGGATCAAGGTCCCCCCCTCCCGAGACTTCACCATGATGTCGTCGACGTAGGCTTCAACATTTCTCCCGAGCTGTTGACCCAAGGCGATGTGCATGAGCCGCTAGAAGGTTGCGCCTGCATTGCACAGCTCGAAGGGCATGCAAGTGTAGCAGTACACCCCACACAGGGTCAGGAAGGCTGTCTTCTCCACATCTTCTACTGCCATCTTGATCTGGTGATATCCTGAGAACGCATCCAGGAAGCACAACAAGTCGCACTCAGCAGTGGAGTCGACAATCTGGTCGATGTGTGGAAGAGGGAACGGATCTTGAGGGCAGGCCTTGTTGAGGTTGGTGAAGTCGACGCACATTCGCTCCTTCCCACCTTTCTTGGGCACGACGACGGGGTTTGCTAGCCACTCAGGGTACCGAACCTCGCAAATGACACCGGCAGCCTCCAACTTGCGGGTCTCTTGGACGATGAAAGCTTGCTTCTCCGTGGACTGCCGCCTCGCCTTCTGCTTTACGCAGCGTACGTTGGGGCACACCTTCAGGTGGTGCTCTATCACCCCTCTTGGTACCCCTACCAGCTGATCGGGCTCCCAAGCGAACACTTCCTTGTTTGCGCGCAAGAACTTCACTAGTGCCTCCTCCTGATCAGGCTCGAGGTTGGCGCCTATGGTAAAGGTTTCCCCCAAGGACCCGTCCTCCTCGACTGGCACTTGCTTGGTTTTTGCCTTGTCTTGAGTCAAAAACTGCTTCTTCTTGGTTGGTGCGGTTCCCTTGGCCTTGGAGGTATCTGTGTCGGCGGGCTGCGCTGTCGCGACGGTCTTGAAGGTGAGCTTGAGCGTCATCAAGGCTTCCTTGGTCTCCCCAACTACTGTGAGGACACCCTTGCTCCCGAGCATCTTCATGAGGTTGTAGACCGGATGGGTCGCCACCATGAACTGAGCCAGGGCCGGATACCCGAGGATGGTGTTGTACGGGAGGCCGATGTGGGCGATGAAAGTCGACTAGCTCGGTGTGGTAGTTGTCGCGCGTGCCGAAGGTCATGGGGAGGCGGGTCCGCCCCAGGGAGTGGGCGGAGCCTCCACCAACCCCTGAGAAAGGCTTCCTAGGGTGGAGCCGCTCGAGCGGTACGTGAAGAAGGCTGAAGGCCTCGACGGAGAGCATGTTGAGGCCGGCGCCGCCGTCGATGAGCGTCTTGGTGACGGACACGTGGCAGATGGTGGGCGCGCAAAGCATTGGGAGCACACCCGAGCCGATGGTGGAGACGGGATGATCCCCTGAGTAGAAGGTGAGGTCGGCCTCGGGCGCGGCCCAGCCCGGCGGAGCCCTCGTGCGCTTGGAAGTGGCGCTAATCTAGCGAAAGAACGGCTTGACGCGACGATCCGAGGGCGGTGCTTGCAAGCCGCCGAGGAGGGCCGCAACCACGTGGTGCGAGAGCATCGTGTAGCGCGCAGCGAAGAGGCCGCGCAACTCCTCCCAAGATGCCATCGTGGATCCGGGGAGGTTGAGCAGCCAGGCGCGCGGTGCGCCAGTGAGGGCCATGGGAAGCCGGTTGGCCATGACCTTGTCGTCTCCCCCGGCCTTAAAGACGGCCTCCTCATACGCCAGTAGGAAAGCCGACTGGTCCGCCGCGCCGTCGTAGCGCGGCGGCATCTACGGCTTGAACTTGGGTGGCCATTGCACCTGCCACAAGGCGGGAGAAAGTGCTCGGAGCCCCCCAAGTGTCACTGTGGGCACCCGTAGATCCAGCCGGAAGGGCAGCGCCTGCCATGGAGAATGGGCGTGAAGATGGTGGAGCGCAAATCGACGGAAGGAAAACTCCGGCGCACCCCTACCTGGCGCGCCAAATCTCGGATCTCGGGTTCCAGCAAAACCCTCAAGGTTCGAACACTGGGGTGCGCATGAAGATCTCCCCCTACCAACTCATGCCCTCAACTTCGCCACGGTCTCAAAGCTTAGCTCGACGAACTCGCAACACAAGAGACATAAGATTTATACTGGTTCAAGCCACTGTTGTGGTGTAATACCCTACTCTAGTTTGGTGTGGTGGATTGCCTCTTGGGCTAAGGATGAACAGTACAAGGGGAAGAACAGCCTCTTGAGGCGAGGTGTTCTTGTGCTTGGTGGGTGTGTGAATGGGTTAGATCTAGTCCAGGATGAGATGGCTAAGGCTCAGTTCCCATTCGGGTTTTGTTGCCTCCTACTGTGGTGGCTAATCCTATTTATAGGGGCCCTGGTCCTCTCCCCAAATATTGAGCGGGAAGGGATGCCACAACGGCCAATTTGAAAGGGGACAGCTAGTACAAGTTATCCTGAGAAAAGCAGTCTTCGCCTGCCAAAGGCTCTGGTGGTGACGTCGCCTTGGGCTCCATGGTGACCTCCGTCTTGCCATCCTGCTGGTCTTGGTCTCATTGCACTGATATGGAAACCTTTGCTTGACGCCTCGGTACTCCTCGCCTGCACTTGCCTCCTTAGCACCAAAGAGGAAACAAGGACACTATGCGCGCTGGCGCTCGCCTGGTCTTGATCGTCATGGCTCACATCACTAGAACCTCGTGAGGTTTGCCTGGCCTTGATCTCTCCGCCCCTCGCGAACCAGCCTGGTGAGGCCGCTCCCGAGGAGGTCTTGTGTCGTCCGTCTCGCAAGGCTTGGCCTCTCGCGAGGGTCTTGAATGCTTGTTGGTGAAGATGGGCCGTACGGGCCCGCTTGCAGAGCCACGCCGTGGGCTGCAGGCAGGCAAGTCTGGGGACCCCCGTTCCCAGAATGCCGACAAAGTCTAATATAGTTGCTCGTGAGCTAGCTTATCGGGGTGGTGCAAACAATCCATCCTTATGGCCGGATGCACCTCTTGACTTTTATTGTTAAATTTTTAGCGAGTGATGTAAGCGTTATTTGATGTTAATAAAGCTACCCATGAAGGCCTTCCCATCACAAAAAATGAGACACTCTCAAAGTTCCCATCATCGATCCCCTGGAGCCGAGCGAAACACCATGGTGGCTACGATCGAGGACCTGCATGTAACGCCCCGAGACCGTTGCGCCAGGTGTCTCCTAGTTGTCCGTTGTTGTTGCCTTGTCTTTTGCTTGCGTGTCGCATCTTGCCATGTCATCGTCCGCATTGCATATGCATGTTTTCAAAACTTGCCTCCGTCCGGGTCTCTCAGTTCCTTCAGTTGTCCGTTCTGAGCCTAGACACACTTGCACGCGCCCGCGGCATGTCCGAAATAGTATTTTATAAGTGGCTGAGAAATGTTCTCGGAATGGGATGAAAGTTGGCGTGTGGTCTTATTATAGTGTAGATAGACCGCCTGTCAAGTTTTATTGCTTTTGGAGTCTGTTTGACGCCCCAACGGATAACTATAGCGGCAGTATAGCCGGTCTTTTCGTCGGACGTTTTCGGTCTCCGGAAACCGTGTCGAGCTGCATCTCTCCCCTCTTCTCTCAGACTAAACCTCTCTCCACAGTCCACCTAGGCCCATGCCTACTCCTCTTCGCGCCCGGAGCCGTCCGATGCGTTCACACGGTCCGAAAACCCCTCTTTGCTCAGAGCACAAACCCCCTCGCGTGCGTGTCCGAAACTTCCCCGAACCTGACCCGGGCAGTTGTCACCGTTGGGTCCGGATCAGCCCTAAACGTCTACAAAACATCCCCATTTTCTTAATTGGACTCCCTAACATATTTTTTCTCATCCGTCTGATTTAAATCTAAGGGTTTCCATTAGTCTGCTTTTAGATCCACTTGATATAAATATAAGTCCAACCCTAGATTTTAGGCAGGCTGTCCCATCCATCTCATCGCCGCCGCCACTCCAAAATCCTCTTCCTCGGGATCCCCTCCGATCTCCCTTGATCCCCTCGCCCAACCAACCACCGAAGCTTGCAGCCTCCTCCCACCTTTGGATCATCTGCCGGCCAACCCGAGCCCCTCCTGTACCCGAGCCCTCCGGCCTCGAGCTCCACCACGCCTCCTGCTGTGCCGAGCACACACGAGACTCCTCGCTCCTGTCGCCAGCCTTGAGCCCCATCCCTGAGATTCTACAACCCCATGGCGCCCCGACCTCCAGATCGAGATGGTCTCGATCCCGAGTCGCCAGGCCGGGCTCCCTTGACCTCTCCCCTGCTCTCCTTCCCTTTATTCCCCATCTCTCTCCCGTGTTTCACCCTCTCTCTCTGTCTCTTTGAAACAGAGTACTCCTGCAGGTTCCCGTTGCCAACGGCCGCCATGGATGCCTCCCAAGCTCCACATTGCATCGTCCCTTTCCTCCGGCCCGAGCAGAGCTCCGCCTCCGCTTGATCTGCTGCCTCACCGCCGCGTCGGTGATCGTGACGCCGGAGGACCACAGGTCGCCGTGCCTCTGCCCGTCCTTCCCCTTTTCTCTTTCCCTGCCATGCTAAAATGATTTAATTCATAATTATTTAATTGTAGCTCCAAATTTAATAATCTTTATATGTAAATGGGGTAGAAAAATGCATAGTTTAACATGGTGGCATCTCTTCGCATGTTTGACAACTCTAAAATATGGTTTAGGGCAGAACAGGACCAAACCTAATATATGCACATGAGGAGTTTCCGGATTTGTTGTTTGTTGTTCCGGCCTCATTTAAACTTGGCTAGATAGGTTCTTTTGCTTCACCTCTTGCCATGCTAACCAACATTTAATATTGTTGAGTATATAAATGGGAGAGAACTAAATAAGTCATGTGGTGTTTTCTTCAATATGCAACTCCGTTGCATATTGAGCTCCACTTAATTTGTAGTGTTGTTTGTTGCACTTTGCCATGCCATGCTTCATTAAACCGGACATGCATCATACTTGGTTGTGCGTCATGCCATGTTTATGTGATGGTTGTTTACTATGTTGTTTTCTCCTTTCCGGTGTTGCTTCTTCATGTTAGTTCCGGTAACGTCACGTTTGTGAGGATTCGTTCGACTTCTTCTGTTTGTCTTCTTCGTGGACTCGTTCTTCTTCCTTGCGGGATCTCAGGCAAGATGACCATACCCTCGAAATCACTTCTATCTTTGCTTGCTAGTTGCTCGCTCTATTGCTATGACGCGATACCCACCACTTGCTATATCATGCCGCCCATATTGCCATGTCAAGCCTCTAACCCACCTTTCCTAGCAAACCGTTGTTTGGCTATGTTACCGCTTTGCTCAGCCCCTCTTATAGCGTTGCTAGTTGCAGGTGAAGATAAAGTTTCGTTCCATGTTGGAACATGGATATTGTTGGGATATCATTACTATATCTTATTTACTTTAATGCACCTATATACTTGGTAAAGGGTGGAAGGCTCGACCTTATGCCTGGTGTTTTGTTCGACTCTTACCGCCCTAGTTTCCGTCATACCGGTGTTATGTTCCTTGATTTTGCATTCCTTACACGGTTGGGTGTTATGGGGACCCCTTGACAGTTCGCTTTGAATAAAACTCCTCCAGCAAGGCCCAACCTTGGTTTTACCATTTGCCTCACCACCACCTACCCTTCCCTCGGGTCGGCCAGCCCAAGGTCATCTTTATTTTAAGCCCCCCCCCCCTCGGGCCAGTGCTTGTCTAAGTGTTGGTCCGAACCGAGTAGACTGCGGGGCCACCTCGGGGAAACTTGAGGTTTGGTTTTACTCGTAGGATCTCTCATCCGGTGTTGCCCTGAGAACGAGATATGTGCAGCTCCTATTAGGATGTCGGCGCATCGGGCGGTCTTGCTGGTTTTGTTTTACCATTGTCGAAATGTCTTGTAACCGGGATTCCGAGTCTGACCAGGTCTTCCTGGGAGAAGGAATATCCTTCGTTGACCGTGAGAGCTTGTGATGCGCTAAGTTGGGACACCCCTGCAGGGTTTTGAACTTTCGAAAGTCGTGCCCACGGTTATGGGCAGATGGGAATTTGTTAATGTCCGGTTGTAGAGAACTTGACACTTGACTTAATTAAAATGCATCAACCGCGTGTGTAGCCGTGATGGTCTCTTCTCGGCGGAGTCCGGGAAGTGAACACGGTTCTTGTGTTATGCTTGAACGTAAGTAGTTTCAGGATCACTTCTTGATCACTTCTAGTTCATGACCATGCATGGCTTCTCTTCTCGCTCTTATTTGCGTATGTTAGCCACCATATTATGCTTAGTGCTTGCTGCAACTCCACCTCACTACCCTTTCCTACCCATAAGCTTAAATAGTCTTGATCTCGCGGGTGTGAGATTGCTGAGTCCCCGTGACTCATAGTTTACTTCCAATACCAGTTGTAGGTGTCGATGATACCAGTGCAGGTGACGCAACCCAGCTCAGGTGGGAGCTCGATGAAGATCGTGTTCGTTGTGTTGTTTTGTTTCCTTTTGATCAGTAGTGGAGCCCAGTCGGGGCGATCGGGGATCTTTTGCATTAGGGGTTGTCTTTCTTTATTTGGTTCTGTAGTCGGACCTTGATTGTATTCCGGATGATGTAATGCTATATTCATGTATTGTGTGAAGTGGCAATTGTAAGCCAACTCTTTATCCCTTTCATTTTCAGTACATGGGATGTGTAAAGAATACCCCTCTTGTGACATGCCTACTATGCGGTTATGCCTCTAAGTCGTGCTCCGACACGTGGGAGATATAGTCGCATCATGGGTGTTACAAGTTGGTAATCAGAGCCTTCCCCGACTTAGGAGCCCCCTGATTGATCGAATCGCTGACGTTGTTGAGTCTAGAAAAATGTTTTGAGTCTTTTAGGATTATATATATCACAGAGTAGGATTCTTTTTACTCCTTAGTCCCTTCGTCGCTCTGGTGAGGCCTCCTAACGTAGAGTTTTGACTCTTCTCTTCTCAAATTTCACGATTTTTTTAGGATCACGCGGGTATCTTGGAATCATTCCGATGGTTTTGTGATGAGAACATTGTTCTTGGTGCCTCCTGACATTTAGGGGTTGTGGCAGTGTCCCGGGGGGTTGAGCTCCGAGGTGTTGTCGTCATAATTTTATCGTTGCAGTTCTGGAATGCCTGAGTTCGCCGACATCGAAAATCTCTTTTATGCAGTTGTTGGTGAGATAACCTCGACGCCACCTAGTACTAGGGCGGGAGTTCGGGAGTATTGCCATAACTCGTATAACGGATGCTTTTCGAAGGTTGAGGTAAATGATTTCCGAAGGTTTCTTGGTTAAGTGTTGAAGGATGGATATAGCTGGATGTAGGATTTGCTAGTTTTGGGTGAGATATTATGCTTCCCCTATATCCCCAACACCTAATTTCATAATCAGAAAGTTTCGGGAGTTTATAAGTGGGAATTCAAGTAGCTCCTAGGATATCTTTCCGACAGATGCATGATATGAGATTGGGGTTCGACGTCTAGTGGTCCGCCTATCCACGGTTGGTTTTACAGTGGTCTCGTTGTCTCTTAAAGAGTCCTTGGCTATGCTGACTCGGGGACGCTTCGTATGTCATGTGCACTGCCTTGTACAAGATGGTGCTGTACGATCGAGCCAGTGTGGGCCCCACCACGAAAACTTCGGACGAAATCTCTATCATATGTTTGTTCCGGCTTTTTTCTGCAAGCCAATCCTTTGTTTTGTTTTGAGTTGTGGTATTCGAGTTGCTTCAATGTCAAGTGTTGATTCCATACCTTCCCTAAGTGGTGTTCTCATATTTCTATGTGGATGCTAATCCATCATGATCATCGAGATTGTGATGTCAATCCTTTTCAACCGGCGTGTTTCTCTTCAAGTGGATCCGATCATTTCAACATCCGCAAGATCACCTCTTGGTTTCCCCAAGTTGTTCGCTTCATATGTCCCCAAGTTGCCTTTCTTTTACCCACCCTCCCACCCTTGTTTCTTCAAGGACTCAGATTACTAAATCAAGTATCCATTTTATTCATGTGAATCCTCTTCATTCCTTTCCGTCAATGTTCTTATCCGGTGATTCTCAGGAAGATACTAACGGAGCCTCAAGTTCATCATTATTCGCTCTTTTTCTTCTCCGGTGGATTCAAGTCAAGCTTTGTTGATCATAACATTTCCTTGTTTCAACGCTTTCCCATGCCATTCCACCTCTTAATCTTTCACTTCTCGCTATTCAATTGTTCAGGAGTGCTGAAGATATCTCAGAAGATTCATGTTTCCACCCTGCATTCGTTCAACCTATTCCGAGGGTGTTATCTCATTCAAGCCATTTAATTCAACTGGTGCAATCTCTCTTTTCAAGCAATCTTTTCAACGGTGTTTCTCTTGAGTGGGCCCTAACCCATAGGTATTTTCCCTGGATCTTACCTGACTCGTCTTATTTTCTCGGGGTTACTCTCAATTTCATTCAAAGTTTGACATAAGAATGATTTGTCATTAGTCAAATGTCTTTCTCCAAGATCTTTCGAATTCTTTTCATCGTCGGTTCAACCTTTCTACTCTTCATCCCGGAGTGCCTCTACAATTCATGGTGGTGTTTCTCATCGTCATTCTCTGCATTTGAAGACCGGAGAAGAGTTCCTCTTAAATCCTTATCCGTTCTCTTGAAGATTCTTGGTGCTAGCTTTATGCCATCCTCTCATAATTGTTTTCGACCGTGAGAATTCTTTTCACCCATCCAGAGCATTTCATGAGTTGTTTCCATTTCTTTCCTCCGAAGGCCATCTTTTCAAATATTATTCATTCCAGTTTTCAGCTATTGTTCTCCAAATTTTACCGGTGCATCATTCAATTATTCTCTAATCGGGTCGTGATCTCTTCGTTCACTTGTATCTAAATTCTCTCAAGTATCTTCATTCATTTTCCAATTCTACCCGGTGATTTGTGCCTTTGCTACTCTCATTTTCAATTCTTATGGTGGTTCATTCAAGAGTTCTCTTCCTATGTTCTCATGTCAATTCATTCGTTCTTTCAAATCCTAACGGTGGTTCGTTGAAGCATTTTCCCAAGTTTGCTCTATATCTATCTTAATCCTTTTTACGAGAATAAGTAGTATGCCAAATCCGTTTCTTGTCATCAATCTAAATTGGTGAAGGATACGCATAACACAATTCTTATTCTCGGTTCATCCATGTGATTCATCTTTCTCTCTGGAGTTGTCCTTCATATCACATTCTCGGTTCGAGATGCTTCATCTTTTCTTTTCGGAGTTTGTTCATGTTGAATAAATTCTCGTTTTCAATTGTTTCATCTTTTGTTTTCCCGGAGTTCCAAGATCTCTCAACTATATCACCATGAAGATTCATCTAAATCTTTGCAAGGATTCACCTTGTGTTGTCAAACTTCTCTTTCTTTTTATCATCATTTTGTTACCGGAGTTCTTCATGGAGGCGCTACATGGTGGTTCATCAAGGATTCCTTTCATTCTTCAGTTGTTCGTCAAGATTTCCCTCGAAGTTTTGATCTGCCAAGTTATACTCTAAAATAAACATGGTGTTCAACACATGTCTTGTTTGGAGGAGTTCAAGCTCTCTTCATCTTGCATTTCTAAGTGCAATTCTTTCTATCTTGTCTCTTGGGGTGGTGTTATGCCATTCTTGACAATTTCCCTTCGTGTTTCATGATTCATAAGTTGTCCAGAATGACATATTTTAAACCCATCATTTTCAATTCGTTCATGAGATCCTTTGCAACCAATCAATCTCCTCATTGGAGTTATCTTGGGTTATTTTTCACCTAAAGCTTTCCCTAAGGATTTTGCTATTTATGGTGCTTATAAATGACCCGAGTTCTTCACTTATCCTCCCGGTGAAATAAGTTTCTCGTCTCCTTGTTCATATCAATCCAATCTTTTGTTTCCATTAGTGGCAGAATTTCACCTCATAATTTCGAGATGTTTTCCAAAAGCCCACAACAAGCTTACTCTCTTCGTTGTTGGTTTTCCAACAACTCCGTTCGACCTTTCTCCTAAAGATGCTTTTTCAAGTTCATTTGAGGTAGAAGATGTTGTTTTCTCCTCCGTTCTTTTGGTTCCATTCTTACATTTGTTTCGGAGGCATTGTGATGTTTCCCTCTTCGACCAATCATATCGTCTTCTCAGGATCATGTTCTTTTCGTGCTTATCCATTCAACCGGAGTTTCGTGCTCTCTTTTCAAGCTCTTCCCATTCTGTTAAGTTTTCCATCCCTTCTCAACCGGAGTGCTGTCTGAAATCGTTCTTACCCCTTGTGCCATTTTTTCAATAGTTCCGAAGGCAGTGTGTTGTTGATCTCTTCAAGTATCCTCTCATCTTGTCAAGTTCTTGTTCAATTCCTTCCATTTTCAGTCGGAGTGCTGCCCAAATTGTATCAATTTTACTCCTTCTTCATCTCGTTTTTATCAGAGTGTTTGCATGTACGTCTTGTCCATTGCAACCCTTTTCTTATGTCTCTCAACCTACAAGGTTCTAGTAATGTTCCTTCTTCCTCTTTCCTAACGAAGTGTTTTCAACTTCGTTTATCTTCATTGTATTCTTTCTTTCAATTTGTTCAACCTCGCAAGGTTCTTTGGTCTCACTCGTTTGTCAAAGAAGCAACTTAGCCGTACCTCTTCTCTTCCTCTTCCGTTTCCCTCCGGTGCCATCCTAGATCTCAGGGCGAGATCCTTTCGTAGTGGTGGAGTGTTGTAACGCCCCGAGACCGTTGCGCCAGGTGTCTCCCAGTTGTTCGCTGTTGTTGCCTTGTCTTTTGCTTGCATGTCGCATCTTGCCATGTCATCATCTGCATTGCATCTGCATGTTTTCAAAACTTGCATCCGTCCGGGTCTCTCAGTTCCTTCCATTGTCCGTTCTGAGCCCAGACACACTTGCACGCGCCTGCGGCATGTCCGAAATAGTATTTTATAAGTGGTCGAAATATGTTCTTGGAATGGGATGAAAGTTGGCGTGTGGTCTTATTATAGTGTAGATAGACCGCCTGTCAAGTTTCATCACTTTTGGAGTCTGTTTGACGCCCCAACGGATAACTATAGCGGCAGTATAGCCAGTCTTTTCGTCGGACGTTTTTGGTCTCCCGAAATCGTGTCGGGTTGCATCTCTCCACTCTTCTCTCAGACCAACCCTCTTTCCACAGTCCACCTAGGACCATGCCCACCCCTCTTCACGCCCGGAGCCGTCTGATGCGTTCGCACGGTCCGAAAACCCCTCTTTGCTCAGAGCACAAACCCCCGCGCGTGCGTGTCCGAAACTTCCCCGAACCCGACCTGGGCAGTTGTCACCGTTGGGTCCGGATCATCCCCAAACATCTACAAAACATCCCCATTTTCTTAATTGGACTCCTAACATATTTTTTCTCGTCCGTCCGATTTAAATCTAAGGGTTTCCATTAGTCTGCTTTTAGATCCACTTGATATAAATATAAGTCCAACCCTTGATTTTAGGCAGGCTGTCCCATCCATCTCATCGCCGCCGCCACTCCAAAATCCTCTTCCTAGGGATCCCCTCCGATCTCCCTCGATCCCCTCGCCCAGCCAACCACCGAAGCCTGCAGCCTCCTCCCACCTTTGGATCATCTGCCGGCCAACCCGAGCCCCTCCTGCGCCCGAGTCCTCCGGCCTCGAGCTCCACCACTCCTCCTGCTGTGCCGAGCACACGCGGGACTCCTCGCTCCTGTCGCTAGCCTTGAGCCCCATCCCCGAGCTTCTACAACCCCATGGTGCCCCGACCTCCAGATCGAGATGGTCTCGATCCCGAGTCGCCAGGCCGGGCTCCCTCGACCTCTCCCCTGCTCTCCTTCCCTTTCTTCCCCATCTCTCTCCCATGTTTCACCCTCTCTCTCTCTGTCTCTTTGAAACAGAGAACTCCCGCATGTTCCCGTCGCCAACGACCGCCATGGATGCCTCCCAAGCTCCACATCACGTCGTCCCTTTCCTCTGGCCCGAGCAGAGCTCCGCCTCCGCTCGATCTGCTGCCTCATCACCGGGCCGGCGAGCGCGACGCCAGAGGACCACAGGTCGCCGTGCCTCTGCCCGTCCTTCCCATTTTCTCTTTCCCTCCTGCCTACTCTTTCTTCTCTCTCTCTCTCAGTCCTCTTCCTCTCTCTATACAGGACGAACAGGAGCTCCCATGTACGCCGCCGCCATCTTGGCTACCCTCGCCGGAGAGCACCGCGCCGCCGGAGTTGCGCCAAGTACCCCTGCATCGCCCATGCGTTGAAGGCACATCTGCCTCGCCCGCCAGCCTCGTCTGCTTCATCTACGAACCAGCTCCTCTGACCGATCCCCGCGTTGACCCTGTCGAGTGCCAAGCCAATCAGGCTGATCAGGTCTCTAGCCGTCCCCGCCGTCGAGTTCCCCTGCTTCGTGCCTCTGCTCGCGCTGCTTCCAGATCGAGCGAGCGAGGAGAACGCTCGCGTTGACCGCGGCCCAACTGCCCTCTCACCCGAACTAGGCCTTGGCCCATGGTGAGACGCCCCCCCTCCCCAGCAGCGCCTCTTTTGTTTTTTTTCCAGTTGGCCCAACTTGCACCAGATTCGCCCATAGATGTTTTTTTAGTTCTGTGAATTTACTAATTTTCCTTCACATGCATAATTACATAATATGCCATCATTTTAAAAATGCTCACACCTAAATAATCGTGCATCGGATTTAAACAAACTTAATATGAAATTTGCTTAGAATTTTGTGTAGTTTCATAATATGTCATTTTCATCCATGTTTAAAATGTTTAAAATGTTGTTTGTGTAATTTTGCCCATATGCCATGTTAAAATGATTTAATTCATAATTATTTAATCGTAGCTCCAAATTTAATAATCTTTATATGTAAATGGGGTAGAAAAATGCATAGTTTAACATGGTGGCATCTCTTTGCATGTTTGAAAACTCTAAAATATGGTTTAGGGAAGAACAGGACCAAACCTAATATGTGCACATGAGGAGTTTCCGGATTTGTTGTTTGTTGTTCTGGCCTCATTTAAACTTGCCTAGATAGGTAGTTTTATTTTGCTTCACCTCTTGCCATGCTAACCAACATTTAATATTGTTGAGTATATAAACATGAGAGAACTAAATAAGTCATGTGGTGTTTTCTTCAATATGCAACTCCGTTGCATATTGAGCTCCACTTAATTTGTAGTGTTGTTTGTTGCACTCTACCATGCCATGCTTCATTAAACCGGGCCAGTGCTTGTCTAAGTGTTGGTCCGAACCGAGTAGACTGGGGCCACCGCGGGGAAACTTGAGGTTTGGTTTTACTCGTAGGATGTCTCATCCGGTGTTGCCCTGAGAACGAGATATGTGCAGCTCCTATCGGGATGTCGGCGCATCAGGCGGTCTTGCTAGTTTTGTTTTAACATTGTAGAAATGTCTTGTAACCGGGATTCTGAGTCTGACCGGGTCTTCCTGGGAGAAGGAATATCCTTCGTTGACCATGAGAGCTTGTGATGGGCTAAGTTGGGACACCCCTGCAGGGTTTTGAACTTTCAAAAGTCGTGCCCGCGGTTATGGGCAGATGGGAATTTGTTAATGTCCGGTTGTAGAGAACTTGACACTTGACTTAATTAAAATGCATCAACCGCGTGTGTAGCCGTGATGGTCTCTTCTCGGCGGAGTCCGGGAAGTGAACACGGTTCTTGTGTTATGCTTGAACGTAAGTAGTTTCAGGATCACTTCTTGATCACTTCTAGTTCACGACCGTGCATGGCTTCTCTTCTCGCTCTTATTTGCGTATGTTAGCCACCATATTATGCTTAGTGCTTGCTGCAACTCCACCTCACTACCCTTTCCTACCCATAAGCTTAAATAGTCTTGATCTCGCGGGTGTGAGATTGTTGAGTCCCTGTGACTCACAGTTTACTTCCAACACCAGTTGCAGGTGCCGATGATACCAGTGCAGGTGACGCAACCCAGCTCAGGTGGGAGCTCGATGAAGATCGTGTTCGTTGTGTTGTTTTGTTTCCTTTTGATCAGTAGTGGAGCCCAGTCGGGGCGATCGGGGATCTTTTGCATTAGGGGTTGTCTTTCTTTATTTGGTTCCGTAGTTGGACCATGATTGTATTCCGGATGATGTAATGCTATATTCATGTATCGTGTGAAGTGGAGATTGTAAGCCAACTCTTTATCCCTTTCATTTTCAGTACATGGGATGTGTAAAGATTACCCCTCTTGTGACATGCCTACTATGCGGTTATGCCTCTAAGTCGTGCTCCGACACGTGGGACATATAGCCGCATCGTGGGTGTTACACTGCATGCGGACGTGCTGGCCTGCGCGCTGTGCCGTGATGACCCACAAGTATAGGGGATCAATTGTAGCTCTTTTCTATAAGTAAACGTGTCGAACCCAACGAGGAGCAGCAGAAAATGACAAATGCTTTTCAGCAAGGTAATGTCTGGAAGTGCTAAAATTTATAAGTAGCGGAGTAGTTTGATAGCAAGGTAATTTGTAAGGAGCAAGTAAAGATAGTAGTAAAAAAATTGCAGCAAGGTAGCACAATCCTTTTGAGGCAAACGACAGGCCAAAATGGTCTCTTATGATAAGCAAAGCATTCTTGAGGGTACACGACATTTTCATCTAGTCACTTTCATCATGTTGGCTTAATTCATGTTCGGTACTTTGATAATTTGATATGTGGGTGGACCAGTGCTTAGGTGCTGTTCTTACTAGAACAAACCTCCTACTTATGATTAACCCTCTCGCAGGCATCCGCAACTATGAGAAAAGTATTAAGAATAAATTCTAACCATAACATTAAACTTTTGGATCCAATCGGTCCCTTATGGAATAGCGCATAAACTCGGGTTTAAGCTTCTGTCACTCTCGCAACCCATCATCTAATTGCTACTCCACAATGCATACCCTTAGGCCCAAATATGGTGAAGTGTCATGTAGTCTACGTTCACATGACACCACTAAGGGAATCACAACATACATACTATCAAAATATCAAACACATATCAAGTTCACATGATTACTTGCAACATGATGATACGTCTCCAACGTATCTATAATTTATGAAGTATTCATGCCAATATATTATCATTCTTGGATGTTTTACAATCATTTTATAGCAATTTTATATCATTTTTGGGACTAACCTATTGACCCAATGCCCGGTGACAATTGCTGTTTTTTGATTGTTTTTTACATAGCAGAAAATCAATATAAAATAGCGTCCAAACACCGCGAAACTTTTTGGAGAATTTTCATGGACCAGAACACCCAGGATGGGCCAGAGCAGCACCTGGGGGGTGCCCCGAGGGGGGCACAACCCACCAGGGCATGCCTGGGGGCCCAGGCGCGCCCAGGTGGGTTGTGCCCACCTGGGTGGCCTCCTGCACCCCCTCTTTACCCTATTAATTCACAAATATTCCGAAAACCCTGGGGTTAACCTAGATCAGAAGTTCCACCGCCGCAAGGCTCTGTAGCCACTGAAAACCAATCTAGACCCATTCCGGCACCCTGCCGAAGGGGAGAATCATCTCCAGTGGCCATCTTCATCATCCTGTCGGCCACCACGATGAGGAGGGAGTACTCCATCCTCAGGGCTGAGGGTTTGTACTAGTAGCTATGTGTTTAATCTCTCTCTCTCTCTCTCTCTCTCTCGTGTTCTTAAGATGTCACGATCTTGATGTATCGCGAGCTTTGTTAATATAGTCGGATCATATGGTGTTTTCCCCTCTCTATCTTGTGATGAATTGAGTTTTCCCTTTGAGATTTCGTTGTTATCAGATTGGATGCTTTTATGGATGTGAGAACACTTGATATATGTCTTGCAATTGAATACTCATGGTGATAATGGGGTATCGTATTGATTCACTTGATATATGTTTTGGCACTCAACTCACGGATTCCCGAGGTGACATTGGGGTAATCTATGCATAGGGGTTGATGCATGTTCTTGTCTTTGTTTCTCCGGTAGAAATCTTGGGGCATTCTTTGAAGTTCTTTGTGCTGGATTGAGTATTATGAATATGAATTTGCTTTGGTGTTATTTTAGTATGAACTCTAGGATAGATCAAACAGAAAGAATAGCTTTGTGCTATTTCAGTACGAACTCTTGAATAGATCGAACGAAAAGAATAGCTTTGAGGTGGTTTCGTACCCTACAAACAATTTATTCTTATGTTCTCCGCTAGATATGAACTTTGGAGTGTTTCTTCATCGCACTTCGAGGGGTGGTTATATGATCCAATTATATTAGCACTGTTGGGAGATTGCACTAGCGAAAGTACGGACCCTAGGCTTCATTTTCAAGCATTGCAATACCGTTTTTGTGCCCGTTTACTATTTGCTACCTTGCTGTTTTTATTTATTCAGATTATAAAAATATATTTCTACCATCCATATTACACTTTTATCACCATCTCTTCGCCGAACTAGTGCACCTATACAATTTGTCATTGTATTAGGTGTGTTGGGGACACAAGAGATTTCTTGTATTTGGTTGCAGGGTCGTTTGAGAGAGACCATCTTCATCCTACACCTCTCATGGATTGATAAACCTTAGGTCATCCACTTGAGGGAAAATTGCTACTGTCCTACAAAACTCTGCGATTGGAGGCCCAACACGTGTCTACAAGAATAAAGTTGAGTAGTAGACATCAAGCTCTTTCCTGGCGCCGTTGCCGGGGAGGTGACTGCTTGAAGGTATATCTTTATATATTGCAATCGAATCTTTTAGTTTATTGTTTTATCACTAGTTTGGTTTATAAAAGAAAACTATATAAAAATGGAATTGAGGTTGCATCATATTATTGATCATCTTTATAATATCTTTCTTGAAAATGATGGTTTGTAAAATTGTGCTCAATTTTTAGAAGAAGAAGTCAATAAAATGTTTGGCACAATATATTTGAATGATGAGCATGATTGCAATGTTGTTAGTATGAATTCTTTGAATATCCATGATGCTAATGATATGCAAAGCCATAAGCTTGGGGATGCTATATTTGATGATTATGATATTTTTGGTCCCCCAAGTTTTGATGAGAAACTTTATTATGATGATTGCATGCCTCCTATTTATGATGATTATATTGATGAAAGTGAATTTGGAGAGGTCATGACTTTATTTAATGATGAATCCACTATTTTGGAGGAGGTTTCAATTGACTATGATAAAAAAGTTGTTATGTATGATGATTATGGTGATGACATATATGCTATAAATAATAATGATAACCATGAAATGTGGCACCCTGGCTCAGAGCGACCGGTTTACCATGCATTGCCAGCCCAGAGACCATGTCTTCTGGCAACACACAACATCTTGGTATAGAAAACAACCGCTTTATTGATGCTAGCGGAACAGAGTTTATATTACAATAGTTGTCAAGGCCAAGCGGCACACCCGGTGCGGCTGAACAATATGTACATTATTTAGTGAACATAAAGGGGCCTCGATCAGGACAACTACGTGGCAGCGGAATAACGTCGTAGTGGAAGCTCCATATCACAGGGACACCAATGTGGACACGATCTAGACTCGAGCAGCGCTCCTCCCCAACGAGACTTTCCTAAAATCTGGCATGACACGCCAGGTCAGTACATTGAATGTACTTGCAAGCTCACAACAGGCATAATCATAATGGCAAACAATATCATGATACTTAACCAATTCTTAATAATGCAACACTACATGTCAAACATGTTGTGATCATGCTCGAACGTCCCTCGGGACAACTTACCAACTGGGATCATTTCCGGATCACAAACAAACCACCAACATGGTCTTAACAAGAGTAACTCATGATCCTTACGGCGATCACAACCACGACCAATATCTGGTCCCGAATATCTCGATGGCCTTTCTGCCATCCTCAACAATGCAAAGTTCATAGCTTAGTGTGCAAATTTTATTAAACGTTGACTCATGGTGGGACCTACTACGAGGTGTCCGTGACCGTGGACTCGGCTATCGATAGGTTATACACTCTACAGAGGTAGCACACTGTACCCACACCCCATGTTCAAGAATTCATCCGATTAACCAGTTAACCTGCCGATTAATCCCTACTCATAGGGCCCCGAGTAGCCGGTTACCCAATAAATGATCCAATTAATTGATTAAATGGCCGATTAACTTGCCGATTAGCCTATTAATCCCCTACTCACCAGCCGACCGAGCAGCTACCAGTTAACAATTTCCTCAACAATGCCCACACCACGGAACCCATGGCCTCGCACTCCCATTCGGGTGGACCAATGGCATTATGACAAAACCCTTCCATTGCCATGACACTCTCCCAGCCACTCCGACCCAATCCCCAACGGGCTAGTCCTGGGTGGCCCCGTGTCTACCAAAGACACACCGACCACCGTCGTGGCCAAAACAATCCCACTCGGGGACCTGGTACCATAATCTCAACAACAGGCACACAAGGTTATGCCTGCTTACCGGGCCAGGATGAGCACGGCACAACCTTCCCTAGTTGGAGGCACCGACCAGAGGCAATGTCAATGGACCGAATCAAGGCCTTCCCAAAAAGGCAAATGTGGTTGCACTGGGAAAAACTCGATTCAGCGGCACCATGACACAGTCAACATTATATTCAAGTTGAGTTATAATCAGGTTCAACTTAAGATGAAAATGACTGGTGTCATAGCATGCCAGGAAATGCAAAACTACACATGCATCACTCAATAATAGAAAAAGACCGATTGTCATCCATATACACACTAAGCATAAACATCAACAACTCATTTTACTTTGCTAATCAATATAGCTCACATATTAGCCAAAATATTTTGCAGCAAGTTTTATTATTTTCTCATGCAAGAACGTAACTCTGATTAATTTCTCACGTGATTAATAAAGATTTTCCCACAAAAAAATTCCCAATTTCTTTCCCATCCAAGTTAGGTTCAAACATTCTGCAAGTCAAGTAAAATGACTAAACAAGCACTTAACAGAATATTTTCTTAGCAAATTTTTATCATTTTTTAAGGCAAGAGAATAACTTTAAATAATTACTAACATGCATAAAAAATTCATTTCTATCATCACCACAAATAAATCTTAACTTGGCTCTACCAACTAAACTAATTTCAACATTCTGTAAATCAAGCATAATAACTCACAAACATTTAACAGAATAAAAATAACACCATAGTTATTTAAATGCATGGATTAATCATTTCATTCAAGTAAGAAAATCACAAATATTGAAATGACACCATGAAAATGTTGTTGTGGCTTACCTTAGTGCAGATGAGGTTCACAAGCCTTCTGGTGATCCTCAAGACAAGCCTCACCCTCTGAAAATAAATTTAAACACAAAAAGCAAATATCAAGAACACTTCTGAAAATCACCAGAAATTCTAAACAGCTCAGAAAAATATCATCTTTGGTGAGCTGCTGTATTTCTTTTCAGAGAACACAATGCAAAAAGAATCAATTCATTTGGACTTATGGTTGAAAAGTTATAACTGTTTGAAGCTCTCTGGAACTTAAGGGATTTTGAATTTAAATAAACAGCTGAGAGGGGGGGTGATGTCGAAGGCGTCAAACCTCAGGGCGCGACCACTCGTACCGCTTCGCGTGCGTACAGAGTGGCTGACTAGCGGGCCCTGCTAGTCAGGTGGGAGAAGGGGGAGAAGGAAACAGAGGAGGCCGTGGCTTCGCCGAAGCTCTCGCCGGCGACGAGGGCTTCTTGGCCAAAACGAGAGGGAGGGATTTGGAGAGGGCGGTGGCGCACCTGCCCGTACCCGTAGCGTGGCTAGGGGTGGTCGGACGGCGTCGTAATCAGGCTCGCAAGCGGAGGCAGAACACGGGGGTTGCCGGAGTTGAGGAAGACGGCGAGCAGAGGCCACTCCAGGAGCTCCAAGAAGGCGAGACAGCCTCACCGGAGAGAGGCAGAGGCCTGGGAGGGGCTGGAGCTACCGAGGCGACCAGAGGGGCTCGCCGGCGAGCTCGAGCTCGAGGACGGCAGCCCGAGGCCTGCCCGGCCGGGCTACAGCTTCCTACGCGATTGTGGAGTGTGTGTGTGAGTGTTGGATGGTGCTCGATGAGGCTGGGGGTGGCTCCATTTATAGGCGAGCGGTGAGGGGGTTTTGGGCTCCACCGGTGGACAACTGTCCACGGCACCCGGCGACGAGCGGCGTTAGTGAGAGGGGGAGAAGGCGACGCAGGTCACGCGGCAACTGTGGGCGGACGGAGACTAGAACAGGATCGAGGGGAAGGCACGAGCACAGTGCGCTCCGCACTGTTGGGCTAGCCGGACCTTGCCCGTGCTCGCTGCGGCAAACTCCGGCGTCGGCGAGCGCCAAAGTGAGGTTAATGGTGTTGAGACGAAGATGGTGGCGCGGTTTGGCACGCTCGGGTAGGCGAGGGAAGCAAGCACGCGCGAACAGAGCGCTCGGCGGCACTCAGAGCGCGTCGACACGCAGGCCAACACCCCTGGACAAACGTGGTCACCATGTGAACTATGACATCAGGCCGATCTAAGCATAAAATTCATGTCTGGTATGTTGTTCGCGGTAGTTTTGAGTGTTACCATGATTTGGTTTGGATCCAGGTGCAGTAGAGAGGTTTTTACAAGCCAGGTAAGTTTCTGATCAGTAACTTTGAACATTTACTGTGGTCAAACGGCTGGGAGTTAGAGGCTGTGCTTTGGAGGCTAGTCATGAGTTACTAAGGTAAAGATGCACAAGAAAGTTCAGGTCAAATGGAGCAAGTAAAATGGTAGTTGCTGTAGAAACCACCATTTCTGTTCAGAACAGAAAATATTTTCTTTAGCAAAAATATTCTAAAAGGTGATGAAATATTTTTGCTCAGGGAGGTGCCCTAGGGTTCACATAATATTTTTGAATTATCTCAGAGTTTTCTGAGCCATAAAAATTAGGGTTGCTTTGAAGCAAACTGGTCTGGCTAGTGTTTTTGAGAGAAAATGAATATTTTTCATTTAAGAAAAAATATTCCAAAGATTATTTTGGGTGGATCAGAAGAGAAATGATGATTTAGGAGGGAAGTGGAGCACTTGGGTGAAAGCCAAGGATGCCCAAGTGTTGAAGTCCATATGAAAAGATTCAAGAACTCCAAGTTTCAGAAAATTTTCAAATGAAGATCAAGCAAATAAGAGAGGGCAAAAACCAGGCTGTCACATGAAACTTGTCGTCATGATTTTAATTTTCACTCTCATGATAGTTATTTTGTTGAGTTTGCTCCCACTACTATTGATGAGAAGAAATTTGCTTATGTGGAGAGTAATAAGTTTTCTATGCTTTTGTGTCATGAAAAGAATGCTTTATGTGATGGTTATATTTTTGAATTTATTCATTATGCTACTGAAAATTATTATGAGGAAAATATGCTTGTAGGTATTGCAATAATATCAAGTTTCCTCTCTATGTGTTGAAAATCTTAAAGTTATGTTTGTTTTGCCTTCCTATGCTAGTTGATTCTTGTTCCCATGAATTGTTTGGTCACAAAATCCCTATGCATAGGAAGTGGGTTAGACTTAAATGTGCTAGTCATATGCTTCATGATGCTCTCTTTGTGTTTCAATTCTTATCTTTTATGCGAGCATCATTGAAATCATCATGCCTAGCTAAAAGGCATTAAAGAAAAGCGCTTGTTGGGAGACAACCCAACACTTTTACCTACTGTTTTTGTCTGTTCACATGATTAGGCTACTGTATTAATCTTGTTTTATTGCTTTCGTTTCAATAAAGTGCCAAGTAAGACCTTTGGGATGGCTTATGGTGATAGTTGATTTTGATCTTGCTGAAAAACAGAAACTTTTGCGCTCAGGGAAACAATTCTAATTTTTAATAGAAGCTCGATAAAATGTTGATTCTTTCTGCATAAGATTAATAGACAAATTTCCCAGGTTTTCCTAATTTTTTTAGAATTTTTGGAGTAGCAGAAGTATGGTTTGAGTACAGATTACTACAAACAGTTCTGTTTTTGACAGATTCTGTTTTCAATGCATAGTTTGCTTGTTTTCTAGTTTCTATGGCTTATATTGCTCAATATAAATTGTGGAAATGATTTGCTACCGTAGGAATTGTGCGAGAACAATTATGAATCTTGTCTTTGACAGTACCAAAAGTGAAATGGTTTGCTCTTTATCATACTAACCTATCTCACAAAGTTCTGTTAAGTTTTGTGTGATTGAAGTTTTCAAGTTTTGGGTGAGATGTCGATATGAAGAGAATAAGGAGTGAAAAGACCCTAATCTTGGGGATTCCCAAGGCACCACAAGTTAATATGTAAGGAATATCCAAGCAACTAAGCTTGCGGATGCCCCGGAAGGCATCCCCTCTTTCGTCTCCAACATTATCGGTACCCTCACTTGGAGCTATGTTTTCATTCTTCACATGATATGTGTTTTGCTTGGAGCGTCAATTTATTTTGTTAGGATTTGCTTGATTTTATTTATAATATTTGTTTGCATCTTTTATTTAAATAAAATGGCAATGATTGCCTTTGCCATGCTTATTTTGCAAGTATACATGTTGCTGTTTGAAAACAGAAAGTTTACTGTTGTTGCAAAAATTCCCTAGGAAAGTCAGAATGTGATAAAATGTTGAAACTTTTTGCAAAATGATCTCTGATAAATTTTCTACAGTTTGTAATTTTTTCATAATTTTTGGAGTTAGGGAAGTATTGATACTCTTGCATTCTTTACAGACTGTACTGTTTTGGCAGATTGCCGTTATGTTTGCATTGTTTGCATATGTTTGCTTGTTTAATGATTCTATTAGAGGATAGGAGTATTAAATATGCTCAGGAATTTAGTATGCAATGTTGAATGATAATTTTAGTGATTTTCTACAGTAGAGAGATAATGTTTTTTCATTGGTTTATACTAACTTATCTCACGAGTTCTTGTTGAGTTTTGTGTGGATGAAGCTTTTCGGATTTAGGAAAACCGTGATATGAGAGGAATTAAGGAGACAAAAAAGCTCAAGCTTGGGGATGCCAAAGGCACCACAAGATAATATTTCAAGAAGTCTCAAGCATCTAAGCATGGGGATGCCCCGATAGGCATCCCACCTTTCCTCTTCAACAATTATCGGTTAGTATCGGTTGAGCCTAAGTTTTTGCTTCTTCACATGAGTTGTGCTATTCTTAGAATGTCATTTTATTTTCATTTTGCTTGCTGTTTTAATAAAATGCGCAGATCTGAAAGTTTTTCAATAAAATAGATTCCTCAAATAGTTGCCGGGGAGGCTACGTAAGCGGCATTCACATCCCGTCAACAAAGCTCTTTTCTATGGAATTGCTCTAGTGTTTCACTTGTATCTTTTTGAGCACGTTGTGATTTAATATTTTTGAAGAAATTCTCTCTTGCTTAACTTAAATTAATTTGAGAGAAAGAAATATTATGATCATGATCTTCACTTGTATCTTTTTGGAGTAGCTTGTCATTTACTCTTGTGCTTCACTTATATCCTATGAGTAAATTGTTGAATAAATTGAATGTCATGAAATTGAAATCATATAATACCTAGTGGTAGCTTCACATTGGGTTTAGAAAGTGAAATATTTTGAGGCTTGACAATCACAATATTGGTCATACAAGCAATTCACGAATAAATAGTATAAGGAAGAGAACTTTCACATGCAAATACACTATCTTGGAAATCTTTTGTGATTGTGAGCCCCCATCAAAATATTATATTCCAAAATTGTTGACGTTGGACAAGGAAGACAACGTAATGGTTTATGTTTGTTCATATTCACATAGAAGTTATATTGTCATAGATACTTCAACATGTGGTGCTTGCCCCCATCTTTGCTAGCCAAAAATTCCGCACCAAGTAGAGATACTACTTGTGCATCCAAAAACCCTTAAACCCAAATCTTATCTTCAAGAGTCCACCATACCTACCTAAGGATTGAGCAAGATCCTTCAAGTAAGTTGTCATCGGTGCAATAAGGCAATAAAAATTGCTTCGAAAAGTGCGAGATCATTTAGTGTAAGAGAAAATTGAGCATTGCACGAACTTGTGATGGCAAAGAATAAAAGCGATAGACTGCATAATAAAGGTTGCTATCATAAGGGGCAATATAACGTGACGTTCTTTTGCACTAAGGGGTTGATCATACAAACAAATAAGTGCATGGTAACCTCTGCTTCCCTTTGCGAAGGGCCTATCTTTTACTTTTCAGTATTTACTTTTATGCAAAGAGTCAAAGTTATTCTCTCTATTCCTTTTAATTTTTCTCTTTTGGCAAGCATCATGTGGCGAGGAAAGATCTAGGCACATATATCCAGTTGGATATGGGTAGCATGAGTTATTATTGTTGACATCACCCTTGAGGTGAATACGTTGGGAGGCGAAATTATAAGCCCCTATCTTTCTATGAGTCCGGTTGAACGTTTTGCTCATGTGTATGTGGTGAGTGTTAGCAATCATAGAAGACTATATGATGGTTGAGTATGTGGAGCTCTTTCATAAACTCTATTGAATAAGTTGAATTAAAATTGCTTGGTGACTGAGAACATAGGTTGTTGAGTTTCAAGAGAGTTCATTGTTTGAACCTTAACATGTGGATTGGTTGCTACTTTGACATGAGAAATTTTATGAGAAATGATTGTTGTTATGATGCTAGGAAAAGTGATTGCAATTATCATTTATCAAACTTATGCACTTTGCTAGCATTCACACTTCATAAATTATTTCTTTTATCATTTACCTACTCGAGGAACAGTAGGAATTAAACTTGGGGATGCTGATACGTCTCCAACATATCTATAATTTATGAAGTATTCATGCTAATATATTATCATTCTTGAATGTTTTACAATCATTTTGTAGCAACTTTATATCTTTTTTTGGGACTAACCTATTGACCTAGTGCCCAGTGCCAGTTGCTGCTTTTTGCTTGTTTTTTACATCGCAGAAAATTAATATCAAACGGAGTCCAAACACCGCGAAACTTTTTGGAGAATTTTTATGGACCAGAACACCCAGCATGGGCCATAGCAGCACCTGGGGGTGCCCCGAGGGGGCACAACCCACCACGGCATGCTTGGGGGGGCAGGCGTGCCCAAGTGGGTTGTGCCCACCTTGGTGACCTCCCACACCCCCTCTTTACCCTATAAATTCACAAATATTTCGAAAACCCTCGGGGTTAACCTGGATCATAAGTTCCTCCGCCGCAAGGCTCTATAGCCACCGAAAACCAATCTAGACCCATTCCAGCACCCTACCGGAGGGGGGAATCATCTCTGGTGGCCATCTTCATCACCTCGGCGGCCACCATGATGAGTAGGGAGTGGTCCACCTTCGGGGCTGAGGGTTTGTACCAGTAGCTACGTGTTTAATCTCTCTCTCTCTCTCTCTCTCATGTTTTTGAGATGTCACGACCTTGATGTATGATACGTCTCCAACGTATCTATAATTTTTGATTGCTCCATGCTATTATATTATCTATTTTGGATGTTAATGGGCTCTATTTTACACTTTTATATCATTTTTGGGACTAACCTACTAATCAAAGAAAAGGAATATCAAACGGAGTCCAAACGGATTGAAACCTTTGGGAATGTGATTTTCTCAACAAACATGATCCAGGAGACTTGGAGTGGGCGTCAAGAAACAACGGAGGAAGCCACGAGGCAAGGGGGTGCGCCTAACCCCCTGGGCGCGCCCTCCACCCTCGTGGGCCCTCCGTTGCTCCACCTACGTACTTCTTCCTCCTATATATATCCACATACCCCCTAAACATCCAGGAGTACCACGAAAACCTAATTTCACCGCCGCAACCTTCTGTACCCGAGAGATCCCATCTTGGGGCCTTTTCCGGAGCTCCACCGGAGGGGGCATCGATCACGGAGGGCCTCTACATCAACTCCATGGCCTCTCCGGTGATGTGTGAGTAGGTTACTTTAGACCTACGGGTCCATATTTATTAGCTAGATGGCTTCTTCTCTCTCTTTGGATCTCAATACCAAGTTCTCCTCGATTCTCTTGGAGATCTATTTGATGTAATCTTCTTTTGCGGTGTGTTTGTCGAGATCCGATGAATTGTGGGTTTATGATCCAGATTATATATGAACAATATTTGATTCTTCTCTGAATTCTTTTATGTATGATTGGTTTATCTTTGCAAGTCTCTTCGAATTATCAGTTTGGTTTGGCCTACTAGATTGATTTTTCTTGCAATGGGAGAAGTGCTTAGCTTTGGGTTCAATCTTGTGGTGCTCGATCCCAGTGACAGAAAGGGAACCGACACATATTTTATTGTTGCCATCGAGGATAAAAAGATGGGGTTTATATCATATTGCATGAGTTTATCCCTCTACATCATGTCATCTTCCTTGAAGCATTACTCTGTTCTTATGAACTTAATACTCTAGATGCATGCTGGATAGCGGTCGATGTGTGGAGTAATAGTAGTAGATGCAGAATCGTTTCGGTCTACTTGTCGCGGACGTGATGCCTATATACATGATCATATCTCATAACTATGCTCAATTCTAACAATTGCTCGGCAGTAATTCATTCACCCACTGTAATACCTATGCTCTTGAGAGCAGCCACTAGTGAAACCTATGGCCCCCGGGTCTATCTTCTATCATATTAATCTTCCAATACTTAGTTATTTCCTTTGCCGTTTATTTTACTTTGCATCTTTATTTCTCTTTATCATAAAAATGCCAAAAATATTATCTTATCATATCTATCAGATCTCACTCTCGTAAGTGACCGTGAAGGGATTGGCAACCCCTTTATCGTGTTGGTTGCGAGGTTCTTATTTGTTTGTGTAGGTGTGTGGGACTTGAGCGTGATCTCCTACTGGATTGATACCTTGGTTCTCAAAAACTGAGGGAAATACTTATGCTAGTTAACTGCATCACCCTTTCCTCTTCAAGGGAAAACCAACGCAGTGCTCAAGAGATAGCAAGAAGGATTTCTGGCGCCGTTGCCGGGGAGATTCGCACCAAGTCAAGTCAAGCACAAGTCAAGGCATACCAAGTACCCGTCACAAACTCTTATCCCTCGCATTACATTATTTGCCATTTTCCTCTCATTTTCCTCTCCCCCACTTCACCCTTGTCGTTTTATTTTCCCTTTCTTTTCCGCTCTCCTTTCTTTCGCCATGTCAGAATCAAAAAGGGTTGGGGGTTCTCTCCCGAGTTTTAGTACTTTTGACAATCCTTCTATTCTCATAAAAAAGGATGCTATGGAAAGACATACCGAAGTTATCAATGAGAATCTTAATAATTTTGATGAAGATGATTCCGGAATTTTTCGTTATTTACTCGATGAATCTTTGAAAGATGCTTGGGATAGACTATTAAGGATCCGGGCCAGCTACGTGCCCCAATACCAAATTGAAATTTACTTAAAGAGCTTTTATATTGCCCTACCTTCTTCGTTTAAGCATGTCCTAGATTCTATTTTTGAAGATGGTTTTCTTGAAGGGGATGCCGTAGATACTTATGAAAAGATGAAAACCATATTTGGGCACCCCATGAATGAGAAAGGTGAATCCACATCTCTTTTGCTCTCCTACCAAAACGAATCTATCAAAGAGATGAAAGCTAGCTTAGATGCAAATTTTCGTAAAATGATTAATCTTTCTTCTACCATTAACAACCATGTTCTTTATCAAAATAGAAAGATTAATTCCATAGATAATAAGTTTTATCTTTTCTTCCCTAAAACCAAAGATGGCAATACCTAGATCTATCTTCGCTTTTATGCCTAGCTAGGGGCGTTAAACGATAGCGCTTGTTGGGAGGCGACCCAATTTTATTTTTATTCCTTGCTTTTTGTTCCTGTTTAGTAATAAATAATTTATATAGCCTCTGTTTTGGTTGTGTTTTTTTTGTTTAATTAGTGGTTGTGCCAAGTAGAACCGTTGGGAAGACTTGGGGGGAGTATTTTTGATCTTGCTGTAAAACACAGAAACTTTAGCACTCACGAGAACTGCTGCCATTTTTATTTGCAAAGTGATATTTAGTTAATTCTTTTTGAAGATGATTAATAGATGAATTTCTCACGTCCAGCAATTTATTTTGGAATTTTTGGGGTTCCATAAGTTGCGTTAGCTACAGATTACTACAGACTGTTCTGTTTTTGAGAGATTATGTTTTTCGTGTGTTGTTTGCTTATTTGGATGAATCTATGGCAAGTAGAAGAGTTTATAAACCATAGAGAAGTTGGAATAAAGTACGTTTAACACCAATATAAATAAATAATGAGTTCATTACAGTACCTTGAAGTGGTGTTTTGTTTTCTTTCGCTCACGGAGCTCACGAGATTTTCTATTTAAGTTTTGTGTTGTGAAGTTTTCAAGTTTTGGGTAAAAATTTGATGGATTATGGAACAAGAAGTGGCAAGAGCCTAATCTTGGGGATGCCCATGGCACCCAAAGGTAAAATTCAAGGACACCAAAAATCCTAAGCTTGTGGATGCCCCGGGAGGCATCCCCTCTTTCGTCTTCGTCTATCGGTAACTTTACTTGGAGCTATATTTTTATTCTCCACATGATATGTGTTTTGCTTGGAGCGTCTTGTATGATTTGAGTATTTGCTTTTTAGTTTACCACAATCATACTTTCTGTACACACCTTTTGAGAGAGACTCGCATGATTTCAAATTTATTAGAATACTCTATGTGCTTCACTTATATCTTTTGAGCTATATAGTTTTTGCTCTAGTGCTTCACTTATATCTTTTAGAGCACAGGTGGTGGATTTGTTTTATAGAAACTATTGTTCTCTCATGCTCCACTTATATTATTTTGAGACTCCTCTAGAACAACATGGAAATTTGATTTTAGGAATAATATAAAAACTTTCATAGAAGTGCATTGAATACTATGAGAAGTTTGATACTTGATAATTGTTTTGAGATATGGAGATGGTGATATTAGAGTTATGATAGTTGAGTAGTTGTGAATTTGAGAAATACTTGTGTTGAAGTTTGTGATTCCCGTAGCATGCACGTATGGTGAACCGTTATGTGATGAAGTCGGAGCATGATTTATTTATTGATTGTCTTCCTTATGAGTGGCGGTCGGGGATGAGCGGTGGTCTTTTCCTACCAATCTACCCCCCTAGGAGCATGCGCGTAATACTTTGTTTCGATAACTAATAGATTTTTGCAATAAGTATGTGAGTTCTTTATGACTAATGTTGAGTCCATGGATTATACGCACTCTCACCCTTCCACCATTGCTAGCCTCTCTAGTATCGCGCAACTTTCGCCGGTACCATAAACCCACCATATACCTTCCTTAAAACAGCCACCATACCTACCTATTATGGCATTTCCATAGCTATTCTGAGATATATTGACATGCAACTTTCCATCGTTCCGTTATTATGACACGCTTCATCATTGTCATATTTTTTGCATGATCATGTAGTTGACATCATATTTGTGGCAAAGCCACTGTTCCTAATTCTTCATACATGTCACTCATGCATCATTGCACATCCCGGTGCACCGCCGGAGGCATCCACATAGTCATATTTTGTTCCAAGTATTGAGTTGTAATTCTTGAGTTGTAAGTAAATTAAAGTGTGATGATCATCATTATTAGAGCATTGTCCCAAGTGAGGAAAGCATGATGGAGACTATGATTCCCCCACAAGTCGGGATGAGACTCCGGACGAAAAAAAGAAAATAAAAAAGGCCAAAAAGAAGAAAAAAAGAAGGCCCAAAAAAAGAGAGAGAAAAAGAGAGAAGGGACAATGCTACTCTCCTTTTACCACACTTGTGATTCAAAGTAGCACCTTGATCTTCATGATAGAGAGTCTCCTATGATATCACTTTTATATACTAGTGGGAATTTTTCATTATAGAACTTGGCTTGTATATTCCAATGATGGGCTTCCTCAAATTGCCCTAGGTCTTCATGAGCAAGCGAGTTCGATGCACACCCACTTAGTTTCTTTTTGAGCTTTCATACACTTCTAGCTCTAGTGCATCCGTTGCATGGCAATCCCTACTCACTCACATTGATATCTATTGATGGGCATCTCCATAGCCCATTGATACGCCTAGTTGATGTGAGACTATCTTCTCCTTTTTTGTCTTCTCCACAACCACCATTCTATTCCACATGTTATATCCATGGCTCACGCTCATATATTGC
This sequence comes from Triticum urartu, assembly GCF_003073215.2. Classification (NCBI taxonomy): domain Eukaryota; kingdom Viridiplantae; phylum Streptophyta; class Magnoliopsida; order Poales; family Poaceae; genus Triticum; species Triticum urartu. Next base: position 494,348,923 of record NC_053023.1, on the reverse strand, counting down.
GTGAAGATTGAAAAAGTTTGAGAACATCAAAAGTATGAAACAATTGCTTGGCTTGTCATCGGGGTTCTGCATGATTTAAATATTTTGTGTGGTGAAGATAGAGCATAGCCAGACTATATGATTTTGTAGGGATAACTTTCTTTGGCCATGTTATTTTGAGAAGACATAATTGCTTAGTTAGTATGCTTGAAGTATTATTATTTCTATGTCAATATTAAATTTCTATCTTGAATCTTTCGGATCTGAACATTCATGCCACAATAAAGAAAAATTACATCAAGAAATATGTTAGAAAACATTCCACATCGAAAATTCTTCTTTCATCATTTACCTACTCGAGGACGAGCAGGAATTAAGCTTGGGGATGCTTGATACGTCTCCAATCATCTATAATTTTTGATTGCTCCTTGCTATTATATTATCTATTTTGGATGTTAATGGGCTCTATTTTACACTTTTATATCATTTTTGGGACTAACCTACTAATCGGAGGCCCAGCCCAAATTGCTGTTTTTTGCCTATTTTAGGGTTTCGAAGAAAAGGAATATCAAACGGAGCCCAAATGGAATGAAACCTTTGGGGACGTGATTTTCTCAACAAACGTGATCCGGGAGACTTGGAGTGGGCGTCAAGAAACAACGGAGGAAGCCATGAGGCAAGGGGCGTGCCTACCCCCTAGGCACGCCCTCCACCCTCGTGGGCCCTCTGTTGCTCCACCGACGTACTTCTTCCTCCTATATATATCCACGTACCCCCCCAGACATTCAGGAGTACCACGAAAACCTAATTCCACTGCTGCAACCTTCTGTACTCAAGAGATCCCATCTTGGGTCCTTTTCCGGAGCTCCGCCGGAGGGGGCATCGATCACGGAGGGCCTCTACATCAACTCCATGGCCTCTCCGGTGATGTTTGAGTAGTTTACTTCAGACCTACGGGTCCATATTTATTAGCTAGATGGCTTCTTCTCTCTCTTTGGATCTCAATACCAAGTTCTCCTCGATTCTATTGGAGATCTATTCGATGTAATCTTCTTTTGCGGTGTGTTTGTCGAGATCCGATGAATTGTGGGTTTATGATCCAGATTATCTATGAACAATATTTGGTTCTTCTCTGAATTCTTTTATGTATGATTGGTTTATCTTTGCAAGTCTCTTTGAATTATCAGTTTGGTTTGGCCTACTAGATTGATCTTTCTTGCAATGGGAGAAGTGCTTAGCTTTGGGTTCAATCTTGCGGTGCTTGATCCTGGTGACAGAAAGGGAACCGACACGTATTGTATTGTTGCCATCGAGGATAAAAAGATGGGGTTTATATAATATTTCATGAGTTTATCCCTCTACATCATGTCATCTTCCTTAAAGCGTTACTCTGTTCTTATGAACTTAATACTCTAGATGCATGCTGGATAGCGGTCGATGTGTGGAGTAATACTAGTAGATGCAGAATCATTTCGGTCTATTTGTCGCGGACGTGATGCCTATATACATGATCATACCTAGATATTCTCATAACTATGCTCAATTCTATCAATTGCTTGACAGTAATTTGTTCACCCACCGTAATACCTATGCTCTTGAGAGAAGCCACTAGTGAAACCTATGGCCCCCGGGTCTATCATCTATCATATTAATCTTCCGATACTTAGTTGTTTCCTTTGTCGTTTATTTTACTTTGCGTCTTTATTTCTCTTTATCTAAAAATACCAAACATATTATCTTATCATATCTATCAGATCTCACTCTCATAAGTGACCGTGAAGGGATTGACAACCCCTTTATCGCGTTGGTTGCGAGGTTCTTATTTGTTTGTCTAGGTGCGTGGCACTTGAGCGTGATCTCCTACTGGATTGATACCTTGGTTCTCAAAAACTGAGGGAAATACTTACGCTACTTTACTGCATCACCCTTTTCTCTTCAAGGGAAAACCAACGCAGTGCTCAAGAGGTAGCAATGTATCACGGGCTTTGTTAATATAGTCGGATCATATGGTGTATCCCCTCTCTATCTTTTGATGAATTGAGTTTTCCCTTTGAGATTTCATTGTTATCGGATTGAATACTTTTAAGGATTTGAGAACAATTGATATATGTCTTGTAATTGAATACTCGTGGTGACAATGGGGTATTGATTCACTTGATATATGTTTTGGCACTCAATTCGCGGATTCCAGAGGTGGCATTGGGGTAATCTATGCATAGGGGTTGATGCGTGTTCTTGTCTTTGTTTCTTCGGTAGAAATCTTGGGGCACTCTTTGAAGTTCTTTGTGTTGGATTGAGTATTATGAATATGAATTTGCTTTGGTGTTATTTTAGTACGAACTCTAGGATAGATCGAATGGAAAGAATAGCTTTGTGTTATTTTAGTACGAACTCTTGAATAGATCGAACGGAAAGAATAGCTTTGAGGTGGTTTCGTACCCTACAAACAATTTTTTTTTCTTATGTTCTCCGCTAGATAGGAACTTTGGAGTGTCTCTTCATCGCACTTTGAGGGGTGGTTATATGATCCAATTATATTAGCACTGTTGGGAGATTGCACTAGCGAAAGTACGGACCCTAAGCTTCATTTTCAAGCATTGCAATACCATTTTTGAGCCTATTTACTATTTGCTACCTTGCTGTTTTTATTTATTCAGGTTATAAAAAAATATTTCTACCATCCACATTAAACTTTTATCACCATATCTTCGCCGAACTAGTGCACCTATACAATTTTCCATTGCATAGGGTGTGTTGGAGACACAATAGATTTCTTGGATTTGGTTGCAGGGTCGTTTGAGAGAGACCATATTCATCCTACACCTCTCACGGATTGATAAACCTTAGGTCATCCACTTGAGGGAAAATTGCTACTGTCCTACAAAACTCTGCGCTTGGAGGCCTAACACGTGTCTACAAGAATAAAGTTGTGTTGTAGACATCACATGATTTCTCCCGTGACCTCAAGAACAAAAGTAACTACTCACAAATGATAATCATTCTCAAGATCATAGGGGTATTAAATAACATAATGGATCTGAACATATAATCTTCCAGCAAATATACCATATAGTAATCCACTACAAGATGTAATCAACACTACTAGTCACCCACAAGCACCAATCTATAGTTCCGGTAACAAGATTGAACACCAGAGATGAACTAGAGTTTGAGATAAGATGGTGCTATTGAAGATGTTGATGGAGATTGCCCTCCCCAAGATGGGAGAGTTGTTGGGGGGGGGGAGTTCCCCCGGCGGAGTCGCTCCGCCAGAGGGCAAAAGTGCTCCTGCCCAAGTTCCGCCTCGAGACGGTAGCGCTCCGTCCTGAAAGTCCTCTCTATTTTTCTAGGTCAAAATGACCTATATACCAGAAGATGGGCACAGGAGGTGTGCCTGGGTGAGCACAACCCACCAGAGCGCGTTTGGGCTCCCTCGAGCGCCTAGGCAGGTTGTGCCCATCTGGTGGGCCCCCTCTGGTAGTTATTTGCTCCAATATTCCTCAAATAATCCAGAAAAAATATTTGCGAAGTTTCAGCTTGTTTGGAGTTGTGCAGAATGGGTGGCCTGACATAGCTTTTCCAGGTCCAGATTTCCACCTACCGGAATTCTCCCTCTTTGTGTATACCTTGCATATTATGAGAGAAAAGGCATTAGAATTACTCCAAAAAGCATTGTTATGGATAAAAACATTATAAATAATAGTAAGAAAACATGATGCAAAATGGACGTATCAACTCCCCCAAGCTTAGACCTTGCTTGTCCTCAAGCGAAAACTGAGATCGAAAAACATGTCCACATGCTTTGAGAGAGAGGTGTCGATAAAAACAAAATACGGACATAGAAGTATAATGTAGATTATTATAATAGCAACAAAATTGAACATAAGACTTTTATCATAGAACTTTTATCATATACTTCTCATGAATGATTAACAGTTCATCGCACAATTGAAGTATAAAGCAAAAACTCTATTAGAAACTAACAAATTATGTTCTCATTCAACTTTGCAACTACAATTCATCATCTTTTCACGAAGGGTCACGTATCGGAGCCTTTAGGCAAGTCCACATACTCAACCATCATATAGTCTTCTATGATTGCTAACACTCACCATGTACACATGAGCAAAACGTTTCAACCGGACACATAGAAAGATAGGAGCTTATAGTTTCTCCTCCCAACATATTCATCTCAAGGGTGATGTCAACTATAATAACTCATGCTATCTATATTCAACTTGACATATGTTCCTAGATCTTTCCTCGCCACATGATGCTTGCCAAAGGAGAAAAATAAAAAGGAATATAAGAAAAAACTTTGACTCTTTACATAAAAGTAAAAGATAGGCCCTTCGCAGAGGGAAGCAGAGGTTGCAAGTGCTTATTTGTTTGTATGTTCAACCCCTTAGTGCAAAAGAACGTCATGTTGCATTGCCCCTTGTGATAGCGACCTTTATTATGCAGTCTGTCGCTTTTATTCTTCACCATCACAAGTTCGTGCAACGCTCAATTTTCTCTTATGATAAATGATCTCACACATTTAGAAGCAATTTGTATTGCCTTTCTGCACCGATGATAACTTACTTGAGGGATCTTGCTCAATCCCTAGGTAGGTATGGTGGACACTTGAAAATAAGATTTGGGTTTAAGGGTTTTTGGATGCACAAATAGTATCTCTACTTAGTGCGGAATTTTTGGCTAGCAAAGATAGAGGCGAGCACTACATGTTAAAGGATCTATGACAATATGACTTCTATGTGAAAGTTGTCTTCCTTGTCCAACTTCAACAATTTTGGCATATAATATTTTGATGAGGGCTCACAATCACAAAAGATTTCTAGGATAGTATATTTATATGTGAATCTTCGCTTCCCTTATTAATTCTGTCATGAGTTGCATCATTGACTAATGATATGTTTGTCAATCTCTAATAAAATTTTCTACTTATACTTTTCCTTATGTGGTGTCATCACCTACCATAAGATTAGTATATGATCTTTTATTTATTTATTTATTTTCTCTTTTTCTTCCTTATTTATTTTATTTGCAACATGGAAGTAATGAAAGCAAAAACTCAAACTAAACTTTATTATATAACTTGCACACAGTTACAAGGATAGATCACTAAGAAAACTCTCAAAGAAGGGATTGAACTAAAATGTATTCATCTAAAGCAAAAGATCAAACTAAAATAAATAAAGGCAAGAATATAGTGGGATGATACGATATCAGGGCACCTCCCCCAAGCTTGGCAGAAGCCAAGGGGAGTGCCCATACCCGATACTCAATTCTCTTTTGGTGGTGAACAAGATAATAGTGATGAAGAAGAGATCTTGTCCTCGGATTTCCATGGCAGTGGTACACCATCATAAGGGGAGGAGTGAGTCTCACGGGTCCTGCAACTAGAAGCCAAACTCATACATTTAAACCTCGCCTCATATTCAAAGACTTGGTTTTGGAGGTCATAGATCTGGCTTTGGAGTAAGTTGATTTGCTCGTTGAGGGTGAAGACGATGTCCTTAATGGGCTTGCCATCCACCTTGAGATCACGTGAGAGGTCCGTGATCATAAGGTGATTAGTGTTGAGTCCACGCTCCACCATCCCCTTGCACCGGAAGACGTCTTGCTCCATAGCTTCAAGCCTGGCCTCCACAGTTCCCGTCCCCTTGGGACATGGCACATCCCAGAGGTGAAGCACCCCCTCATGCATCTGGATGGCCTGAGGGTGCTGCACCACCTCCCGAAGGTATGGGTTAATGACGTTCTTGAAGAACTTGTCCTTGGAGGAGCTTGAAGCAGCCATGGTAGATGAATCTGACAGAAAACAGCAAGGAAAGAGAACAGAAGATTTCTCCGTGATACGCTGCTTAACAGGTTCGGGAAGCATATATAGATTTTTTATCTTGGGGTACAAGCAAACGGAAGAAAAATGGAGTCCGGAAGGTGTCCCAAGTGGGCACAACCCACCAGGGCGTGTCGGGCTTGCCTAGCGCGCACTGGTGTCTTATGCCAACCAGGGTATGCTTCCTGGAAGTTTCTTTATTTCCTAATTTTCTAAATATTCCAAAACAGACAAAAAATATTTTTGCGGATTTTTCAGAGTCCGTTTACTTACCGTATCACGTACCTCCTTATTTTCATGATTCTGGAGTGTTCTGGAAGGACTCTTCTATGTGTTCTTCCGGTGTCAAAGTTTGGATAATATTACTTTCAACATTAATGGGCGTACCGGAGATATAATGTTTTATTCGTTGTCCATTGACAACCTTCGGGTTAGTACCTTCGGAATTATTTATTTTGATGGCTCCAGACCGATAAACCTCCTCGATAACATAAGGCCTTCCCATTTTTAGAGGAGTTTTCCTGTAAAGAATCCGAAATGAGAGTTGTACAAAAGAACATATTCTCCGTCTTTAAACTCACGCTTTTGGATTCTTTTGTCATGCCATCTTTTAACTTTTTCTTTGAATAATTTTGCATTTCCATAAGCTTGGGTTCTCCATTCATCTAAAGAGCTAATATCAACTAACCTCTTTTCACCAGCAAGTTTGAAATCATAATTGAGCTCTTTGATGGCCCAATATGCTTTATGTTCTAACTCAAGAGGCAAATGACAAGCTTTTCCATAAACCATTTTATATGGAGACATACCCATAGGATTTTTATATGCTGTTCTATAAGCCCAAAGTGCATCATCTAATTTCTTAGACCAATTCTTCCTGGACCTATTGACAGTCTTTTGCAAAATTAATTTTATTTCTCTATTGCTAAGTTCAACTTGACCACTAGACTGAGGATGATAAGGTGATGCAATTCTATGGTTAACATCATACTTGGCAAGCATTTTACGGAAAGCGGCATGAATAAAATGTGAACCACCATTAGTCACTTAATATCTAGGGACTCCAAACCTTGGGAAAATAACTTCCTTAAGCATTTTAATAGAGGTGTTGTGATCAGCACTACTGGTTGGAATAACTTCTACCCATTTAGTAACATAATCAACAGCAACCAAAATATGTGTATACCCATTAGAGGAAGGAAAAGGTCCCATGTAATCAAATCCCCAAGCATCAAATGGTTCAACAGCAAGTGAATAATTCATAGGCATTTCTTGATGCTTACCAATATTACCTATTCTTTGACATTCATTACAAGATAAGACAAACTTACGGGCATCCTTGAAGAGAGTAGGCCAATACAATCCAGATTGCAATACCTTGTGAGCAGTTCTATCTCCAGCATGATGCCCTCCATAAGCTTCGGAGTGACATTTCCATAGGATTTGTCCCTGTTCATGCTCAGGTACACAATGTCTAATAATACCATCTACTCCTTCTTTATAAAGATGTGGGTCATCCCAAAAGTAATGTCTTAAATCATAGAAGAATTTTTTCTTTTGTTGGTATGTGATAACCCACAAGTATAGGGGATCGTTTGTAGCCTTTTTCGATAAATAAGAGTGTTGAACCCAATGAGGAGCTAAAGGTAGAACAAATATTCCCTCAAGTTCTATCGACCACCGATACAACTCTACGCACACTTGACGCCTGCTTTACCGAAAACAAGTATGAAACTAGTTTGTAGGTGTGATGCTAGAACTACTTTGCAAGAATAAAACTAGAAGTACTTTGCAAGATAATAAAAGTTAGGTGATTAGAAAAAGGGTTTGTGTCAACAAGAAAGTTATTTGTCCCTAGGCAATCGATAACAAGTACCAGTAATCATTCTTGCAATTCTACATGAGGGAGAGGCATGAGCTAACATACTTTCTCTACTTGGATCATATGCACATATGATTGGAACTCTAGCAAGCATACACAACTACTAAAGATCATTAAGGTCATGAAGCCCAACCATAGCATTAAGTATCAAGTCCTCTTTATCCATACACCATAGCCCACCTACTCGGGTTTAAGCTTCTGTCACTCTTGCAACCCACCATAAGCGAACCATGAACATATTGCAACATCGTACATAAGGGGCCCCTCACGTTTGCGCGAGAACGGAGGGCACCATAGGACATCACCATAAATAAAAGATACAATCATACCAACCAAGATCATGATTAACCCACAGGACAAAACGGATCTACTCAAACATCATAGGATAATCATAGATCATTGGGAAATAATATATGGAGTTGAGCACCGTGTTTAAGTAGAGATTACAGCAGGGAGAAGAGGTGTTACACCTCTGCATAGAGGGGAGAGAGAGTTGGTGTTGACGATAGCAAGATTGTTGATGTAGATCGTTGTCCCGATCATTGCGTCGATGGCACTCTTGCGCCATCGGAAGCGAGGGTGAGAGAGCCCCCCTCCTTTTTCTTCTTCCTTGGCCTACCCCCTAGATGGGAGGAGAGTTCCCCCTCTGGTCCATGGTCTCCATGGCGGCGAAGGGGCGGGATCCCCTCCGAGATTGGATCTCCCTCGCTGTTCTCTTCTGTTTCTCGTTCCCCAGATCTGGCCCTTCACGGTTTCTTAAATTCCCGGAGATCCGGAACTCCGATTGCGCTGAAATTTTTACACAGTTTTTTTTCCGTAAATTATCCTTCTTGCACCAGAAGAAGGGCTCAAACCAACCTTCGAGGAGGACACAAGACACCTGGGCGCGCCAGGGGGTGCCTGGCGCGCCCTAGTGGGTTGTGGGCACTGTGGGCCCCTGTTTGCATTGATTCCACCTCCTAAAAATCACATATATTCCAAAATAATTCTCCGTAAATTTTTATCACATTTGGACTTCATTTGATATGGATTTTCTGTGAAACAAAAACATGCAACAAAGAGGAACTGGCACTGGGCGCAGGATAAGTAAGTTAGTCCAAATAAATCATATAAAAAGTTGCCAAAAGTATGTAAAAGTTGAATAATATTGGCATGAAACAATCAAAAAATTATAGATATGATGGAGACGTATCAGCATCCCCAAGCTTAATTCATGCTCGTCCTCGAGCAGGTAAATGATAAAAAAGATAATTTTCGATGTGGAATGCTACCTAGCATAAACTTGATCATATATCTAATCATGGCATGAATATTAAGACATAAGTGATTCAAATCAACAGTCTATAATTTGACATAAAGATATCAATACTCAGGCATCCCAACAAACAATCATGTCTTTCAAAATATCAACGCTGAAGAAAGCTATCCCTACAAAATCATATAGTCTTGTCATGATCTGTCTTCTTAACAGAAAGTATTTATCATGCACAACCCCGATTACAAGCCGAGCAATTGGTTCATACTTTTTAACGCACTTCAGCTTTTTCAACCCTCACGCAATTCATGAGCGCAAGCCATGGATATAGCACTATGGATGGAATAGAGTACGATGATAGGGGTAAATATAAAGAAGACAAAAAGGTTAGGAAGTCTCACATCGACGCGGCTAACCAACGAGCTATGGAGATTCCCATCAATTGATATCAACGTGAGGAGTAGGGATTGCCATGCAACAAATGCACTAAGAGCTATAAGTGTATGAAAGCTCAATATGAAACTAAGTGGGTGTGCATCTAATCCTATAATGAAAAATTCCCACTAATATATGAAAGTGACAACATAGGAGACTCTCCATATGAAGAACATGGTGCTACTTTGAAGCACAAGTGTGGTAAAGGATACTAACAATGCCCCTTCTCTCTTTGTTTATTTATTTTTTATTTTCCTTTCTTTTCTTTTTCTTTTTCTCTCATTTTCCGGAGTCTCATCCCGACTTGTGGGAGAATCATAGTCTCCATCATCCTTTTCTCACTGGGGCACTGCTCTAAAAATGAATAATGATGATTATCACACTTCTATTTACTTATAACTCAGAAGAAATAAAAATTGCAACTCGATACCTATGACAAAGTATGACTCTATATGGATGCCTCTCGCATGTACCAGGATGTGCAATGATCTAGCGTAACATGTATGAAAAATGATGAACAGTGATTGAGCCACAACTACTATGTCAGCTATATGATCATGCAAAGTAATATGACAATGAATGCCCAAGTCATCAAACGGAAGCGGTGGAAGTTGCATGGCAATATATCTCGAAATGGCCATGGAACAACCATAATAGGTCGGTATGGTGGCTGTTTTGAGGAAGATGTGATAAGTCTTATGTGTGATAGAGCGTATCATATCATGGGCTTTGGATGCACCTATGAAGTTTGCACCACGTCTCGATGTGAGAAATGGCAATGCATGATACCGTAGAGGCTAGGAAATTGCGGAAAGGTAAGAGTGCGTATAATCCATGGACTCACATTAGTCATAAAGAACTCATATACTTATTGCAAAAGTTTATTAGCCCTCGAAGAAAAGTACTACTATGCATGCCCTAGGGGATAGATTGGTAGGAAAAGACCATCGCTCGTCCCAGACCGCCACTCATAACGAAGACAATCAATAATAAATCATGCTCCAACCTCATAGCATAACGAGAGACTATATGTGCATGCTTCGGGAATCACAAACCTTAACACCAATATTCTTACTAAACACAATCGTTTACTAATACCTCCTACATATTCCATCTCTATATCGCAAAACTATTGCAAGGAATCAAACATATCATATTCAGTGATCCATAAGTTTTATGTAGGATTTTACGACTAACCATGCAATTGACCAATTCATGTTAGCTCTCTAAATAGATATAAGTGAAGCATGAGAGTTTAATTCTTTCTACAAAATATCAAGATCTAGCAAATATAAGTGAAGCAAAAGAGCTTCTTCAAATAACGGTTTTCTATGTGAAGAGAAATAGGCAATCCAAACTTCAAATGATATAAGTGAAGCACATGAAGCATTCTATAAAACCATAGTCAAAAGATTTAAGTGAAGTGCAATGAGCATTCTATAAATCAACCATGGACTATCTCATACCAGCATGGTGCATAAAAGAAAAAGGGAAGAACTAAATGCAAAAGACGCTCCAAGATTTACACATATCACATGAACGAAACGAATCCGAAAACATACCAATACTTGTTGAAGAAAGATGGGATGTCTTCCGGGGCATCCCCAAGCTTAGACGCTTGAGTCTCCTTGAATATTTACTTGGGGTGCCTTGGGCACCCCCAAGCTTGACATCTCACCTCTCCTTCTCCTCCTCATATCGAGACCTCCTCGATCTTTGATCACTTCATCCACACAAAACTCAAGCAAACTTTTAGTAGGGTTAGTGAATATGGCAATGAAATCCCATCATGTACTGCTGTAGCATTATTGTATAATTATAAATAAACATTACCCACTGTATGCTATCACAATTCTATGTTGTCGGTGCACAAAAGTAGGGGCTCTCTTTTGTACCCATTTACTTGTGCACGGACAGTAAGAGTCGCGCCTACGGCCATACCTAGTGGGGCAGAGGAAGCAAAAGCACAGGAATACCAGAGCAGCGCTCCAGCCAGGAGCACGAGACAACCAAAACAACACCAAGACCAAAGACACAAAGAGCAAGAGGGTGAGGTGGGCTCCCCCGGCAAGACCCTTGCCGGGGCGGCCTCCACAGCACCGGCAAGAGCCTTGCCGGGGCAACTTGCTCAATGCCACCAGAGCGCGCCACCCTTGAGCCCAAGGGTTCCAACACCACCAACCACATTGGAACCAAGGCTCGGGAGGGACCCCCATGGTGGCATGCAGATGTTCGAGAAGATCATAAGCACACAAGATCAGGTGAGGACCAGAAGACGATGATCCTCAGCAAGATCCTTGCCGAGGAAATCCATGAGACCCCTGGCAAGATCCTTGCCGGGGACGACTGTGATGCCACGGCGAGACCCTTGCCGGGGCCCCGGCAAGGCCATTGCCGAGGACACCTGCGGGGCCACAGCCAGGCCCACATCTGCCAAGACCCCACCACCGTTTCCATGCAGCTACCAGCCCAACCAGCTGGGCAGGCACCTGTGTGGCGACGCGCAGCCTCCAGACCTACTCAGCAAGAACCTACATGGTGGCATGCAGATCTTCGTGAAGACCCTACCACGACGCCATCTCAGCAGCCCGCCAGCTTATGTGGCACTGCATGCCTCGTTGGCCTGGACGCGCGTCAGAGCGAGACGGAATGATGACTGATGGGACGGGCCTCGCTACCGTCCCCAATAAAGTAACGGGACACCTAAGAAGTGCATTTAATGCGCCTTGTCCGGTAATGACAGGCGATTAGCTTGTACACTGTTTACCTTTCCACCTCCTGTGTGCCACTGTGGCGACCCCTTTTTGACTACAAAAGGAGGCCCAGGGCGTATTGGAGGAGGATTCAGATCTTTTGGAGTATGCACGCACCGCAACTAGTTCGAAATCTCAAGAACACTCAAATATACACGAAAGTAGGACTAGGGTATTACGCATCCTTGCGGCCCGAACCTGGGTAAACGATCCTCGTGCTGGCTACTAGACCCGCTCTTTGCACAACTCCGCACCCGCCAACCATAGAAGGGGTCCCAGTGATCCCATAGCTGTCATTCCTACCGACATCTCTGGCGCGCCAGGTAGGGGGCACAGTCGTGGAAATCTGGTCTAGTTGGCGCGGCGGTTTCATCGTGGTCGTCGCCCCAAGGAAGAAGACAACCGAACAAGCGACATCATTTGCAGATGCAGTAAACGCTCGCGCGTCGACAGAAAAACTAAGTCATTCAAAACTTTGAGTAGTTCTTTTATGTATAAGGTTGTTTTCCTCAGAGATCCTGCTCTTGGTATGAAAAACCTGCACGCGATGGGGGCCTTCCGCAATTGGCAACGCCCTTGTTCTGTTTCGAGTCCGCTCAACAGTTCAAGTGGCCGCGTCGAGAACGGCAAGGTGGCCTTCCCGCTATTGGCAGTGCCCTTGTTCTGTTTTGAGTCTGCTCAATAGTTCAAGCGGTTGTGCTGAGAACGACGAGGTGGTTTACTTGGCCGTAGGCACACCTGACCGGTTGCGAGGATCTGTCCTTGAAACGCCGCAGCCTGGGTTTGCGTGCCAGCAAGCCTATCCAGTTAAGCGTAGGGTGTACATACAAAGGACGATCGAACAGGGAAATAACATGCATCGTTTCAGGGTACTGCATAGTTATATTACATCAATTGTTGATGTGGTTCTAACTAAAGATAAAAATTGTCTTGGTCATGAACGGGGTGCCTAGTCCCGGCACTGGCCCTCTATCCTCCGAACTCCGTCGATGCGGCTGATGACGGGCTCGATGCGCTCTTCGTGCGCCGCGAGGTCCACACCCTCTGGCAAGATGTCCAGCGCGGCGTCGAAGTCGAGGTTGGGGTTCGAGTACGCCACCTTGATGAGGACCTTGGTCAAGACACCCCGGCAAAGCCTCCGGGCCTCATTGGCCAGGGAGTTCGCTCTATTGGAGCGGAATTGCTCCAGACCTCCAAGAACACCCTTGAAGAACAGGGTCAATTTGGCGTTGGGACTCACGTTCTGCTCCGGGGCGTACCTCATGTTCGGCATCCCCATGGTAGCCAGCTGCATGGTGATCCTGCCGGCGATGTCGGTGAGGTGGCTGATCCAGAGGTTTTCGCCCTTCACAAAATCCGTGTGGTTGGCGGCGTCATTCCTCTGCAGCTGCCTCTCGGCATCCAACTCTTTGGCTAGGGTCTCCTCCCGGTCCCTGACCTCCGAAAGCGTCCCCTCGAGGCCCTCCAGCTTCAGCTTCAGGTCCCTGATGGAGTCATTGGCCTTGGAGAGCAGCTTGACCTTCCCGAGGACTGTGGCCTGCGCGACAGCCAAAGCGCCCTTGGCCGCATCCCTCTCCTCCGTCAGCTCCAGGACCTGCTTCTTCAGCCTGTCCCGCTCCACCTCGAGCTCATTCACCTTGCCGGCCTGGACCTGGGCCTGAGCATTGAGTGCCTCCTCATTCCTCTGCTCCAGCTCCCGGGTCCACTGCACGACAAGGTTCTCGACCTCCTCATCCTTACCGCGGAGTGTCGCGACGAGCTTCTCCTCGCGAGCGACAAGGTCCTCCTCCTAGGAGTTCAGCATAGCCTGATGCTGGAACTGAGCGGCCTCGTCCTTGGCGGCCTGTGCTTTCGCCGCCTCCTGGGCCTTCTCGATGTCAGCCTACTTCAGGACAAGCTCCTAATTGCGCTCGGCCAGCAGGTCTTGGGCGGACTTTAGTTCCTTGCAGGCCTGGCGAAACCAAGCCTGCGTCTCGGCGACGCGCTCCTCGAGATCCGCCTCCGCCTTGTCCACCGCTGCCATCCTGGACTTGGCCTTGTCCAGCCAGGAGCGGTGAAGCACCAGGAGCTTCTGGAAGTTGGCGCTCATGGCCTGAAGGAGCCGCTCTTCCTGGGAACCGCCGCCACCGGCGCTCGACTCGTCGACAACCTCAAGCCTGGCGGCGGCGAGCACCTCGTCATCAAACACCTCCCCCTCGGTGGGCGCTCTGGTGCTTGCCGTCCCTGGGAGGTGGACGAACAGGTTGTCACTCACCTTCAGGTACTTGCCCGAGCTAGAGGCAGCGGAGGAGGAAGGTTGATCGTCAACCACCCCCTCCTCGGCAGCGGCCTTGCCGACCTCCCCGGCAGGCTGATACGTCTCCGTTGTATCTACTTTTCCAAACACTTTTGCCCTTGTTTTGGACTCTAACTTGCATGGTTTGAATGGAACTAACCCGGATTGATGTTGTTTTCAGCAGAATTGCCATGGTGTTATTTTTGTGCAAAAATAAAAGTTCTCGGAATGACATGAAAATCAATGAAGATTATTTTTGGAATATATAAAAAATACATGCGAAAGAATCCACGTTAGGGGGGCACACCCTGTCCACGAGGGTGGGGGCGCGCCTACCCCCCTGGGCGCGCCCCCTGCCTCGTGGGCCCCCTGATGCTCCACTGACGTCCATCTTGACACCATATATTCGTGTTCGGGGAGAAAAAAAATAAGAGAGAAGGATTCATCGCGTTTTACGATACGGAGCCGCCACCAAGCCCTAATCTCTCTCGGGGGGGCTGATCTGGAGTCCGTCCGGGGCTCCGGAGAGGGGAATCCATCGCCATCGTCATCATCAACCTTCCTCCAACACCAATTCCATGATGCTCACTGCCGTGTGTGAGTAATTCCATCGTAGGCTTGCTGGACGGTGATGGGTTAGATGAGATTTATCATGTAATCGAGTTAGTTTTGTTAGGGTTTGATCCCTAGTATCCACTATGTTCTGAGATTGATGTTGCTATGACTTTGCTATGCTTAATGCTTGTCACTAGGGCCCGAGTGCCATGATTTCAGATCTGAACCTATTATGTTTTCATGAATATATGTGAGTTCTTGATCCTATCTTGTAAGTCTATAGTCACCTATTATATGTTATGATCTGTTGACCCCGAAGTGACAATAATCGGGATACTTACCGGTGATGACCGTAGTTTGAGGAGTTCATGTATTCACTACGTGTTAATGCTTTGGTCCGGTACTCTATTAAAAGGAGGTCTTAATATCCCTTAGTTTCCAATAGGACCCCGCTGCCGCAGGAGGGTAGGACAAAAGATGGCATGCAAGTTCTTTCCATAAGCACGTATGACTATATTCAGAATACATGCCTACATTACATTGATGAACTGGAGCTAGTTCTGTGTCACCCTATGTTATAACTATTGCATGAGGAATCGCATCTGACATAATTATCCATCACTGGTCCATTGCCTACGAGCTTTTCACATATTGTTCTTCGCTTATTTACTTTTCCGTTGTTACTGATACAATCACTATAAAACCAAAACTATTACTTTTGCTACCGTTACCGCTATTATCATATTACTTTGCTACTAAACACTTTGATGCATATATTAAGTTTCCAGGTGTGGTTGAATTGACAACTCAGCTGCTAATACTTGAGAATATTCTTTGGCTCCCCTTGTGTCGAATCAATAAATTTGGGTTGAATACTCTACCCTCGAAAAATATTGCGATCCCCTATACTTGTGGGTTATCAAGACTATTTTCTGGCACCGTTGCTGGGGAGCATAGCTCTATTCTTTGAGTCACTTGGGATTTATATCCGCTGATCACTATGAAGAACTTGAAAGATCAAAGAACCAAGATTTTTACCTCAACTGCGAGGGGAGGTAAGGAATTGCCATCTAGCTCTACACTTGATTCTCCTTCTGTTTTGAGTAAACTTGCGACACCTTCACCTACAATTCATTTTGATATGTCACATGTTATTGATGATGCCACTTCTGCTTTGCATGATACTTATGATGAAACTACTTCTATGCTTGATAATACCGTGCCACTAGGGGAATTTCTTGATGAACAACTTGCTAGGGTTAGAGAGAATGAAATTATTGAAACTGATAATATTGATGAAAGTGATGATGAAGATTCTCCCCCTAGATATGAGTTGCCTGTTTTGCCTGAGGGTTATATTATGGATGAAGAAACTGCTAGAGACTTCTTAGCTTGTGATGATAGATCTGATCTTAAGAAATTATTAGCTAAGCTTAAAGAAAAGTCTTTGAATTCTAGAATGAAATATGACCCAACTTTTGCTACTTCACCTATCTTTATTTCTGATAAGGATTATGATTTCTCTATCGATCCTGAGTTAATTACTTTGGTTGAATCTGATCCTTTCTATGGCTATGAATCTGAAACTGTTGTGGCACATCTTACTAAATTAAAGGGTGATGCTAAAACATGGTTTAATTCTCTTGATCCTGGTTGTGTGCGTAGTCCCCAGGATATGATTTATTACTTCTCTGCTAAATAATTCCCCGCTCATAAGAAACAAGTTGCTTTAAGGGAAATATATAATTTTGTGCAAATTGAAGAAGAGAGTCTCCCACAAGCTTGGGGGAGGCTTCTCTAATTACTTAATGCTTTGCCTGATCATCCTCTCAAGAAAAATGAAATACTTGATATCTTTTATAATGGACTAACTGATGCTTCCAGAGACCACCTGGATAGTTGTCCTGGTTGTGTTTTCAGGGAAAGAAGTGTTGATCAAGCTGAATTGCTATTGATTAATATGCTGAGTAATGAAAATGATTGGACCCATCCTGAACCAACTCCTAAGCCAACTCCGAAGAAAAGGGGTATTCTATTTCTCAGTCCTGAAGATATGCAAGAGGCAAAGAAATCTATGAAAGAAAAGGGTATTAAAGCTGAAGATGTTAAGAATTACCACCTATTGAAGAAATACATGGTCTTGATAACCCGACACAGGTAGTAAAGGTAAATTCTCTCTATAGATTTGATAAATGTGAAATCCCATCTACTAAGTTTGCTAGCCAATGCTTGGATGAGTTTGATGACTTTATGGTTAAGCAAGAAGACTTCAATGCTTATGTTGGTAGACAATTGAAACGTAATGCTTATATGATTGAACACTTGAGTGATTATATGTCTAGAGTTAAAGGTGAACTTAAACTTATTAGTAAACATGCTCCTATGGTTACCACTCAAGTAGAACAAGTACTTAAGGCTCAGAATGATTTGCTCAATGAATTAAATAATAAGAAAAATGATAATGTTGTTAGAGTTATGACTAGAGGGGGTAAAATGACTCAAGAACATTTGTATCCTGAGGGACACCCCAAGAGAATTGAGCAAGATTCTCAGAGAACTAATGTTGGTGCACCTAGTCCTTCTAAAAGGAAGAAAAAGAAAATTGATAGGACTTTGCATGCTTCTAGTGAACCTGTTGTTGACACACCTGAGAATCCCAATGATATTTCTATTTCTGATGCTGAAACACAATCTGGTAATGAACATGAACCTAGTGATAATGTTAATGATTATGTTCATGTTGATGCTCAACCTAGCAATGATAATGATGTAGAGATTGAACCTGCTGTTGATCTTGATAACCCACAATCAAAGAATCAACGTTATGATAAGAGAGACTTCATTGCTAGGAAGCACGGTAAAGAAACAGAACCATGGGTTCAGAAACCCATGCCTTTTCCTCCTAAACCATCCAAGAAAAAGGATGATGAGGATTTTAAGCGCTTTGCTGAAATGATTAGACCTATCTTTTTGCGTATGCGTTTGACTGTTATGCTTAAAATGAACCCTTATGCTAAGTACATGAAGGATATTGTCACTAATAAGAGAAAGATACCGGAAGCTGAAATTTCCACCATGCTTACTAATTATACTTTTAAAGGTGGAATACCAAAGAAACTTGGAGATCCAGGAGTACCAACTATACCATGCTCCATCAAATGAAACTATGTTAAAACTGCTTTCTGTGATCTTGGGGCCGGTGTTAGTGTTATGCCTCTATGTTTATATCGTAGACTTGATTTGAATAAGTTGACACCTACTGAAATATCTCTGCAAATGGATGATAAATCAACTGCTATACCTGTCGGTATTTGTGAGGATGTGCCTGTTGTGGTTGCAAACGTTACTATTTTAACGGACTTTGTTATTCTTGATATTCCCGAGGACGATAGTATGTCGATTATCCTTGGAAGACCCTTTTTGAATACTGCAGGGGCTATTATTGATTGCAACAAAGGAAATGTCACTTTTCATGTTAATGGTAATGAGCATACGGTACACTTTCCGAGGAAACAACCTCAAGTCCATAGTATTAATTCTTTTGGAAAAATCTCAACGATTACTATTGGAGGTTTTGAATTTCCTCTTCCTACTGTCAAGAAGAAATATGATATTCTTATTGTTGGGGATGTGCATATCCCCGTTGAGGTAACCTAGTGTTATTCGAAATTTCTCCGGTTTCATGTGATTCAGAATGAGTTTGTTAACAGGACTTGACCAACCTTGTTAGTGGATTCCTTTTGATGAGCATGAGATGGATGAAGTTAGAAAGCACAACCTTTTGTACCCTCCTTTTACTTTCTATTATTTATAATAAATAAAGTGAAAATAGTATTTTCTGCCTATTTTCTGAGTTATCCTTGCATTAAAAAATACCCCAAAAATAGAAGTTCTGCAAATGCCCTGAAAATGAAATATGATTTTTTTCTAGAATATTTAAGGATTTTAGGCACTGAGAATGCAGCAGGGGGAGCAGCCACGTGCCCACGAGGGTGGAGGGCGCGCCCCTGCCTCGTGGACCCCACGTGGGTCCCTTCCACTTATCCTTGCACCCACACACTTTGTCTTGCTCCAGAAAAAATCATCCACCAGGTCAAACCCGTGTTCTAGCTCATCTTGCTGCCATTTTCGATCTCCTTGCTCAAAGCTCCATTCACAAAACTGCTTTGGGGGATTGTTCTTCGGTATGTGACTCCTCCAATGGTCCAATTAGTTTTTTTTCTAGTGCTTTATTTATTGTAAATTTTTGTTGCTTAGGTGACCCTGTTCTTGAGCTTGCATGTCAAATTTATGTGGTTAAAAGTAGTTTTAATGCATGATATAGCCTCTAGGCACTTGTAGGAGTAGTTGCTATCAATTTTGTTGAGTTTGGTTCACTTTTACTTTAATTTACTAAAAATTTCATAAATTTTTAGAAAAAGATGAAGAGATTTTTGAGGGCTCATCGAGCCGAAGCTCTAAGGATAAGCAAAGTGAAGAAAACAAGAAGCCCAAGTATAATCTCCCTCGTACTGCGGAGGTTCGGCCATGTGAATGGCCTTGTGATGAGTTCTTGAAAGAGGTCGGGATTTATGAAGATTTTATTATTTGGCTGAGAATGCAGGCCTCACCGACTTCCTCCACGACCAGCGCGAATAGTATATCTTACTCACCAATGTTTTTGTGCAAAATTTTCATTTCCATGCTAGGAGATCACCACCTTCGGTGGAATTTTATTTATATGATGAGCATAAGGAGATGTCACTTTACGATTTTTGTCGGGTTTGTAGGATACCCTTTGAGGGCAGCATAGAGGAACCACGTCGTAATGATGTGGAGGGATTTATTGATGCAATCACTGTAGGGGAAACGAGGAAAGTTTCCGATGCAAGAATCACTAGCATACATTTTCCTGTTCTACGTTACTTTGCAATATTTGCTAGTAGATGCTTAATTGGTCGCGGGAATTGTGGAAATCTCAGTGCTCCTGATATTTTCATTTTGCGCCATGCTTTGTTTCGTGATACCACTTTTAGTTTAGGCGCTATTGTTGCTAAACGGTTAAATCTGAACCGTACAAAGGGTCCCGTCTTGGGAGGCATCTTCGCCTCGCGCCTTGCTGCACACTTTAACATACCTATTAGGCATTGTGAGAAAGAGGAAAAGCTGCTGCCTCATATTTTGCTAGATTATAAGAGCATGGAGCACATGATTTTATTGTTAAGAATAAGAAGAAGATGCTTAACTATAGACTGATATTTGAAAAGAAACACTCTGAGACTATTACCTTGCCTGCTCCCTCTTTGTTCAACATATTTTCAGGCATGTACCTTATTTTGCCGGAGGCCGTTCATGAAGGAAATATTACCTAGAGGCAATAATAAATTTGTTATTTATATTTCCTTATATCATGATAAATGTTTTTTATTCATGCTAGAATTGTATTAACCGGAAACTTAGTACATGTGTGAATACATAGACAAACAGAGTGTCACTAGTTTGCCTCTACTTGACTAACTCGTTGAATCAATGATGGTTATGTTTCCTAACCATAGACATGAGTTGTCATTTGATTAACGGGATCACATCATTAGAGAATGATGTGATTGACTTGACCCATCCATTAGCTTAGCACGATGATCGTTTAGTTTGTTGCTATTGCTTTATTCATGACATATACATGTTCCTATAACTATGAGATTATGCAACTCCCGAGTACCGGAGGAACACTTTGTGTGCTACCAAATGTCACAACGTAACTGGGTGATTATAAAGGTGCTCTACAGGTGTCTCCGATGGTGCTTGTTGAGTTGGCATAGATCGAGATTAGGATTTGTCACTCCGATTGTCGGAGAGGTATCTGTGGGCCCTCTCGGTAATGCACATCACAATAAGCCTTGCAAGTAATGTAGCTAATGAGTTAGTTACGGGATGTAGCATTATGGAACAAGTAAATAGACTTGCCGCTAACGAGATTGAACTAGGTATTGAGATACCAACGATCGAATCTCGGGCAAGTAACATACCGATGACAAAGGGAACAACGTATGTTGTTATGCGGTTTGACCGATAATGATCTTCGTAGGATATGTAGGAACCAATATGAGCATCCAGATTTCGTTATTGGTTATTGACCGGAGACGAGTCTCGGTCATGTCTACATAGTTCTCGAACCCGTAGGGTCCGCACGCTTAACGTTTGGTGACGATCGGTAATATGAGTTTATGTGTTTTGATGTGCCGAAGGTATTTCAGATTCCCAGATTTGATCATGGACATGAAGAGGAGTCTCGAAATGGTCGAGACATAAAGATCGATATATTGGATGACTATATTTGGACTTCGGAAGGGTTCCAGGCAAGTTCGGATAAATATCGGAGTACCGGGGGTTACCGGAACCCCCCGGGGAGTGTAATGGGCCTATTGGGCCTTAGTGGAGAAGAGGAGGGGCGGCCAGGGCAGGCCGCACGCCCCCTCTCCCTCTAGTCCGAATTGGACAAGGAGGGGGGCGGCGCCCCCCTTTCGTTCCCCCTCTCTCCTCCTTCCCTCTCTCCTACTCCTACTCTTGGAAGGGTTGGAGTCCTCCTCCCGGTGGGAGTAGGACTCTCCTTGGGGCGCGCCTAGGAGGGCCGGCCTCTTCCCCTCCTCCACTCCTTTATATACGGGGAGGGGGTACCCCATAGACACACAAGTTGATCAGTTGATCTTTTAGCCGTGTGCGGTGCCCCCCTCCACCATAATCCACCTCGGTCATATCGTAGCGGTGCTTAGGCGAAGCCCTGCGTCGGTAGCATCATCATCACCGTCATCACGCCGTCGTGCTGACGGAACTCTCCCTCGAAGCTCTGCTGGATCGGAGTTCGTGGGACGTCACTGAGCTGAACGTGTGCTGAACTTAGAGGTGTCGTACGTTCGGTACTTGGATCGGTCGGATCGTGAAGACGTACAACTACATCAACCGTGTTCTCATAACGCTTCCGCTTACGGTCTACGAGGGTACGTGGATGAAACTCTCCCCTCTCGTTGCTATGCATCACCATGATCTTGCGTGTGCATAGGATTTTTTTTGAAATTACTACATTCTCCAACAGTTCAGGCATACCAGAGCCTGACATCAGCTCCACAGTCGGAGCCACTATCTGATCCTCACCGTCAGTCTGTTTACTGTGGAATCTGTAGGAGATCGCCAACTAGTGGCATCCTAAGGATCCTCCTCAGTACGACCCCAGCTACACCTTTGATCCGTGGGTATAGACCAACTTAGGCCAAAAGCCTAAGTTTGGGGGAGTACGTATTTCTCACCGACATTACATTCATCATCACACACTCATGCCAGTTGTCGGTGCTCAAACTTTTTCATTGTTTCATCCATGCTAGTTTATTTTCTTTTTAAGCTTTCTTCTTGTGTGTTTGAAAACCCTTAAGAAAAACCAAAAAATTAGTTGTAGCTTTTAGCTAGTTTACTTTCCATGCATGTAGTAGTAGTAAATAAAAAGAAAAGCCAAAAATATTTCTCGTTCTTCTTTTGCTTGTTGGGAGCTTTCCCGTGTAAGTAGTTTTATTTCTTTTCTTTGGGGGTCGAGAGGAGAAGATCATGATGAAAATGTTGAGTGGCTCTCATATGCATTATTGTTGATCTAACAAAGAGCCCATATTACCTTGTCTTCTCCCTTGTCTTGAATGCTTGCATATTCCAGCTTAGTCCAATGCACGTGCACTATTATTATTATCCACACTATCCGGTTGTGCAAGTGAAAGGCAATAATGACGATATATGATGAACTGATTGAGATGAGAAAAGCTGGTATGAAATCGACCTCTCTTGTTTTTGTAAATATGATTAGTTCATCGTTCCTGATTAAGCCTATTATGAATGAAACATGTTTGCAATGACAATTAGAGATTATAGTTGCTTATGTCATGCTTAATTTGCTAGGAGTTTATAATGGTTTACCTTACATGCCAACATGCTATTAAAATGGTTGTGATGTGGTATGGTAGGGTGGTATCCTCCTTTGAACGATTCGAGTGGCTTGACTTGGCACATGTTCACGCATGTAGTTGAAACAAAGTCAACATAGCCTCCATGATATTTATGTTCATGGTGAATTATATCCTACTCAAGCTTGCATTCAGTGTTGATTAATTTTAATGCATGTTCATGACTGTTGTCGCTCTCTAGTTGGTTGCTTCCCAGTCTCTTTCTAGCCTTCACTTGTACTAAGCGGTAATACTGCTTGTGCATCCAACTCCATAAACCCCAAAAGTTATTCCATATGAGTCCACCATACCTTCCTATATACAGTATCTACCTGCCGTTCCAAGTAAATTTGTATGTGCCAAACTCTAAACCTTCAAATAAACATTCTGTTTTGTATGCTCGAATAGCTCATGTATCAACTAGGGTTGTCTGTATCTTCCGTGCTAGGCGGGTTATTCTCAAGAGGAGTGGACTCCGCTTCTCATTCACGAGAAAATGACTGGTCACCGGGATGCCCATTCCCATGCTCAAATCAAATCAAAATAATTGCAAACAAAACTCCCCCAGGATTGTTGTTAGTTGGAGGCACCCGTTGTTTCGGGCAAGCCATGGATTGATGCTTGTTGGTGGTGGGGGAGTATAAACTTTACCATTCTGCTTGGGAATCGCATATAATGTGTGTAGCATGGAAGATATCGAGATCTCTTGGTTGTTATGTTGACAATGAAAGTATACCGCTAAAAATATTATTCACCTCTATTTCAAAATCGAGCTCTGGCACCTCTACAAATCCCTGCTTCCCAATGCAAAGGGCCTATCCATTTACTTTTATGTTGAGTCATCATCCTCTTATTAAAAGGCACCAGTTGGACGGCACCGCTATCATTTGCATGTATTATTGTTAGTTTACATTGAGTATGACTTGACTGGATCTCTTTTACCATGAATTACAATGTCTAGTCGGTCTTTGATCTTCAGGGGTGCTCTGCATTTATGTTTTGCGGTCTCAGAAAGGGCTAGCGAGATACCATCTTGTTATATCATATTATGATTGTTTTGAGGAAGTGTTGTCATCCGAGATTTATTATTATTGCTCGCTAGTTGATTATGCCATTGATATGAGTAAACATGAGACATAATGTTATTGATAATATGGTTAGTTCATAATCTTTGCAGAAAACTTGAATGCTGGCTTTACATATTTACAACAACAAGAGCAAACTGAGTTTGTAAAAGTTTTTCTTTATCACTTTCAGTTTATCAATTGAATTGCTTGAGGACAAACAAAGGTTTAAGCTTGGGGGATTTGATACGTCTCCGTCGTATCTACTTTTCCAAACACTTTTGCCCTTGTTTTGGACTCTAACTTGCATGATTTGAATGGAACTAACCCGGATTGACGATGTTTTCAGCAGAATTGCCATAGTGTTATTTTTGTGCAGAAATAAAAGTTCTCGGAATGACCTGAAAACCATCAGAGATTGTTTTTGGAATATATAAAAAATACTGGCGAAAGAATCCATGTCAGGGGGCCCACACCCTGTCCACGAGGGTGGGGCGCGCCTAACCCCCTGGGCGCCCCCCCTGCCTCGTGGGCCCCCTGATGCTCCACTGACTTCCATCTTGACTACATATATTCGTGTTCAGGGAGAAAAAAAGAAGAGAGAATGATTCATCGTGTTTTACGATACGGAGGCGCCGCCAAGCCCTAATCTCTCTCGGGAGGGCTGATCTGGAGTACATTCGGGGCTCTAGAGAGGGGAATCCGTCGCCATCATCATCATCAACCTTCCTCTATCACCAATTTCATGATGCTCACCGCCGTGTGTGAGTAATTCCATCGTAGGCTTGCTGTACGGTGATGGGTTGGATGAGATTTATCATGTAATCGAGTTAGTTTTGTTAGGGTTTGATCCCTAGTATCCACTATGTTCTGAGATTGATGTTGCTATGACTTTGCTATCCTTAATGCTTGTCACTAGGGCCCGAGTGCCATGATTTCAGATCTGAACCTATTATCTTTTCATGAATATATGTGAGTTCTTGATCCTATCTTGCAAGTCTATAGTCACCTATTATGTGTTATGATCCGTTAACCCTGAAGTGACAATAATCGGGATACTTACCGGTGATGACCGTAGTTTGAGGAGTTCATGTATTCACTAAGTGTTAATGCTTTGGTCCGGTACTCTATTAAAAGGAGGCCTTAATATCCCTTAGTTTCCAATAGGACCCCGCTGCCACAGGAGTGTAGGACAAAAGATGTGATGCAAGTTCCTTCCATAAGCACGTATGACTATGTTCGGAATACATGCCTACATTACATTGATGAACTGGAGCTAGTTCTGTGTCACCCTATGTTATAACTGTTGCATGTGGAATCGCATCCGACATAATTGTGCATCACTGGTCCATTGCCTACGAGCTTTTCACATATTGTTCTTCGCTTATTTACTTTTCTGTTGTTACTGTTACAGTCACTATAAAACTAAAACTATTAATTTTGCTACCGTTACAACTATTATCATATTACTTTGCTACTAAACACTTTGCTGCAGATATTAAGTTTCCAGGTGTGGTTGAATTGACAACTCAGCTGCTAATACTTGAGAATATTCTTTGGCTCCCCTTGTGTCGAATCAATAAATTTGGGTTGAATACTCTACCCTCGAAAACTATTGCGATCCCCTATACTTGTGGGTTATCACAGGCCCCTTGCCGGCCTCCCCGGCAGGCCCCTTGGCGGCATCCTCAGCAGCACCCTTGGCGGCCTCCTCGGCGGCGATCTTGGAGGCCTCGGCCTCGGCGTCCCTGGTGACCTCCTCAATAACGGTGTCGATGTCCTCCCGGTCCGCCATGGAAGGGTTTGGATACCAAGGACGGGAATGAGGCAAAGCCAAGACCAAGCTTTGGAAAGAGAAAGCAAGAATAGGGACAGAGGGCAATTAACTTACCCACGCCAGGCTGGGAAGAAGTGGCCCCCTTCTCGCCGATATTTGGTGCCGGGACGGAGCCACCGGCGCCCGGGTTTTCCTCCTCCTCCGTGCGCATGGGCTCGGTGCTTGGCACCCTTGCCGGGGACGCCCCTCGGGGCGGCGTGGTTGATGGGGGCGTCGTGTTGGGGGTGGCCCTCAGTGGCTCCTCCTGCTGACGTCCTCCTGCAACCACGGCAAGGTCAGCGTGAAGGAATCGTACCCCAACACACGTTGATAGGAAGCGAGTGGTGAGCTCACGCTGGGGGCTGCATCGGGGGCTCCTATCCGGGCTACTCTCCACCACCAGCGGCGTACTCGAGGTTCCCGCTGGGGGCTGGCCGCCCGTTGAGGCCCTGGCCCTCTTCGCCACCCTCTGGGCCAACATCTCCATGTCCCTGCAAGAGTAAAAACAAGTCAAGGAAACTAGCGCGGTCCGAGGGAACGGAGATGATGAAAGGCAGGATGCTTACTCATCCTCCACCTCCTCCTCTGATGCCTTCCTCTTCCTCCTTGGGCTGAGAGACCCAAGATCGAAGACAACCCCTGTGTCGACGTCTACAGGAGGGGGCGGGAGGGGATGGAGTCCGACGACGCTTGGACTAAGAAGAGGCGCTCGCTTTCTTCTTCGCCAACGCGGCCTTCACCGCCTTCCTCGTTGCCGCGGCCCTCGTCACGCGCACGGGCTCCCCCTGAGCCTCTTGCCGATGTCCGGTCCTGCCGGGCCGGACCGGCTCACCAGAGCTAGCGCGCCGCAGGACACGCTTCCCCTCTGTTGCCGGAGGGACGTCAGCCCTGGCCTCTCCCTCGGTTGACTCCTCGACCACATCTTCGATGAGAGGGGCCTCGGTGCTGGCGCTGCTGGCCTCCCCAGCAGGCTCTACCCATCCGGCAAGCTCCTCCTCCTCCGCAGCCACCTCGGCCTCGTTCTCCACGTGGCCGATGCTGCCAGCTTCCCTGGCAAGCGCCGCCTCCGCCGCCCTGGTGGCGATGTAGTCTAGCTCTTCCTTGGTGGTGTCCTTGATAAGCAGCGGCTCATCACGGACATACCTCTCTGACAAGTTGTCGAAGAACTCCTGCACCCGCTCCTCCTCCGGCTCGGCCCACCTTGGGTCAAGGTCGTGCGCGTTGAAGTCCGGCATCATGGAGATGATGTCGTCTTGGCAAGAGTTGTTGCTCAGCGGGACCACTCCCGCCGGCCACCCGCACAGAGGCCCCTTGACGACCTTACCGACCTTTGTGGCCTTGCCGGCTCTCTCAGCCCTGCCATCGCCACCCACATCGAGCTGGAAAAGCCACTGACAAAGATGAGTGTGCCCCATCACCGTGAACTTGTGCTTCAAGCCGGGGCGAAGCCTCGTGACATTGGCCGCGTTCCTGAAGAGCCAGGCCGGCCTCCCCTTGTTATGCAGTGGAGCGATGCTGTGGTGGATGAAGTCAGCCCCAATCATCTCAAGGGTGAGCCCGGCCATGGTGAGGCGATGGATCCTAGTGGTAGCGATCCCGAGCTTCTTGTCATCGGCGTCGGCGTCGCTCCACTCCTTGCGACGGACTGGCGGGCTCTAACGAACTTGGCAGAACTATTGTGGATCCTCCTCCTCGATCCATAGCCACCGGCCCCGCCACTCCTCCCACCTCTCCTTCTGGGCACCCTCTGGATACGTGCCTTTCTCCTGAGTCCGTGGGATCCAGGTGACGCAGCCGGAGATGGCACCCCCCGCCTGGATACGGGGAAATAAATAGTGGCGAAAAAGGGCCATGCTGGGGAGCATTCCGGCAAAGCCCTCGCAGAGGTGGGCGAAGAGGGCCATACACGCCACAGAATTTGGCGTGAAATCAAGAATATGGAAGACGAAGGTGTGCATGATATCGTTGAAAAAGTCCGAGAAAGGGGGCAAAGCCCGCAGGAGAAGTAGTCAACAAAAAAGGATACTATTTGGGCCGGCCTTGGCAAAATCGGCGGGGATGATGCGTGTAGTCGGGTGCCCCATCGTCTTCACCCCCCACAGAGGCTTGAAATTGTCCCTGAGGTGGACCGCGTCGACCGTCCAGGGGAAGACAGCAAGCTGTGTCCGAAGTGCCGCTGACTCGCTCTCCGGCATCTCCTTCTCCTCGGCGTCCTTGGCCACTCCCTTGCCCTTGCTGGTTTTGGGTGCCATCGCGGCCGGGAAAGAGGTGAAGGATCTGGAGCAGTGAGAGATTGGGAGCAATGGGGGCATGGCGGCGGCGAATGGAGGCGAGGGTTTCGGCTTTTTTGCTTGAGGAAGAAGAAGGGGGGACGGCGGTTCCGAAACTGGAGTGACGCGGAGGGTAAATGAGCAGCGCGCCCGCAGTTTCCCCTTTTCTTATGGGGAAGGCACGGGCCGCCTCTTTACCACTCACTGTGATGTGACGCATGAGGGCAACAACTGCCCCACGCATGACCCCCACGTCATGCACGACCCCCACGCCGCGCGTTCAACACGGGTCGTGGGGAAGTGTGACGGGCGAGGAAGTTACAGCAGTAAAACTCGACCCCGCATGTCCACGCACCGTTTTGGGCCTAGCCCAACAACGCGTCGTGCTTATGTATGGCCCAGGCCCGGGGGCTCCTGTGGTGCACAAAAGTAGGGGCTCTCTTTTGTACCCCTTTACTTGTGCGCGGACAGTAAGAGCCGCGCCTACGGCCATACCTAGTGGGGCAGAGGAAGCAGAAGCACAAGAATACCAGAGCAGCGTTCCAGCCAGGAGCATGAGACAACCAAAACAACGCCAAGACCAAAGACACAAAGAGCAAGAGGGCGAGGTGGGCTCCCTCGACAAGACCCTTGCCAGGGCGGCCTCCACAGCCCCGGCAAGAGCCTTGCCGGGGCAACTTGCCCAATGCCAACAGAGCGCACCACCCTTGAGCCCAAGGGTTCCAACACCACCAACCACATTGGAACCAAGGCTTGGGGGCACCTCCATGGTGGCATGCAGATCTTCGAGAAGATCATAGGCACACAAGATCAGGTGAGGACCAGAAGATGATGATCCTCGGCAAGATCCTTGCCGAGGAAATCCATGAGACCCCGGCAAGATCCTTGCTAGGGACGACCGCGATGCCACAGCAAGACCCTTGCCGGGGCCCCGGAAAGGCCCTTGCCGAGGACACCTGCGGGGCCACAGCCAGGCCCACATCTGCCAAGACCCCACTGTTGTTCCCATGCAGCTACCAGCCCAACCAGTTGGGCAGGCACCTGCGTGGCGACGCACGACCTCCAGGCCAAGTCAGCAAGCACCTACGTGCTGGCATGTAGATCTTCGTGAAGACCCTACCACCATGCCATCTCAGCAGCCCGCCATCTTTCGTGGCGCTGCATGCCTCGTTGGTCTGGACGCGCGTCGAAGCGAGACGGAACAGCGACGGATGGGACGGGCCTCGCTAACGTCCCCAATAAAGCAACGGGACACCTAAGAAGCGCATTTAATGCGCCTTGTCCCGTAATGACACGCGATAAGCTTGTGCACTGTTTACCTTTCCACCTCCTGTGTGCCACTGTGGCAACCCCTTTTTGACTATAAAAGGAGGCCCGAGGTGTACTGGAGGAGGATTCTGATCTTTTGGACTACGCACGCACCGCAGCTAGTTCGAAAGCTCAAGAACACTCAAATATACACCAAAGCAGGACTAGGGTATTACGCATCCTTGCGGCCCGAACCTGGGTAAACGATCCTCGCGCTGGCTACTAGACCCGCTCTTTGCACAACTCCGCGCCCACCAACCGTAGAAGGGGTCCCAGTGATCCCATAGGTGTCGTTCCCACCGACATATGTCCTCAAGTCTAGGAGGCTTCAACAAGAATTCAAACATATGCAAATAATGAAGCTATAACAGCAATCTGTGTAAACAGGATAGTCTGTAAAGATTTGAACATCCACCATACTTCTATAACTCAAAAAATTCTGAAAAACTTAGGAAAAATAAAAAATTTGTATATAAAGACAGTGCAAAAGGTTTCAACACCATTTAACATTCGAGTAAAAAATGTAAAATCGCGCACTATAGCCAAAGTTTGTGTTTTGCACCGCACAAACCAACAAGCAATTTAAACATCCTAAAGGCAAATCTTGGCACATTATTGTTGTAATATAATGTAATTGTACAAGGGGATAATTATTTTTGTTGAAAAGTTTCTGTAATTAAGATTCACAAAGTTTCCATGAGCATGAACAACGTTCAAGGAGCTCCCCCACTTCAACAATGCTTGTCTCTCTCACTTCCAGTTCCACTTTCCTTTTTGAAAAGTTTTGTGTTCCCCTCTATATTTTTTTGTTTTTGAACTTTATAAAAGCACTCAACAGAAATAAATGACTCTAAAACTTTCGGGTTGTCTCCCTGGCAATAATGAATCCACCCGGATCCCAAGGTATATCAAAGCCAATTTTAATTAACAATCATTTGGCATTTAGTAATGAGCACCCGGAAACATATATTATGCAATGATGAAGTATAACTCTCTTACTATGCATCAGCATGTCATACAAGAACAATTCATGCACATCAAGTAAAGGCCAATACATAGCATAAGTAGTTTCTTGCAATTTTATCATGTTGGAAACATAGGGAGGTGGAGATATAATTCCTCTATCATAATAATTGCAAGTAGGAGCAGCAAGCACATGCATATTATGTTCATTAAAATCATCATGTGCAACGGTAAAAGGCAACCAATCAATATAATCCTTAACAAGAGCAAACTTCTCTGATATAGTGTAGTTGGGAGAATTCAAAAGGATAATAGGACTACATGTGTGGGTGCAATAGCAACAATGTCATTCTTAACATAAGGAACTATAGCAAGTTCATCTCCATAAGCATAATTCATATTGGCATCTTGGCCACAAGCATAACAAGCATCAAGTTCATCAAAAAGGGAGATTTCAAATAAATCAACGAGATCATAGCATTCATCCTTTGGTAAGAATGAAGGGGCATTAAATAATGTATGAGTTGAAGAGTTACTCTCATTACAAGGTGGGCACGGGTAGCTAATCCGCTCTTCCTCCGTTTGTTCTTCGCTCTCCTCATCATCTTTTTCATCCAATGAGCTCACAGTTTCATGAATTTCTTCTTCCATAGACTCTTGCAAAGTATTAGTCTGTTCTTGGACAACGGAGTTATTCTCAATAAATACATCAATATAGTAATTGTATTTATAATTATCATAGAAATATTTAAGGATAGCAAGATTTTCAGGTCTATAAACTGAATCATCAAAATCTTCAAACTTTTTAAACAAAGATTCAATTTCATAAGCACCCTTAAAAGCAACAAATTCTTCTATTCGTTCCACATCATAGTAATCATATATACCATTAGCATAAGAGGCTAAGGTTTCATTATCATTAAATTTGCATGAAAAGGGAAGATGTGGAGCGTTCATCCTAGAGCAACAAGTATAATCATATCTAGAGCATAGATTCCAAGCATACCACTTCAATATATGAATTTGATCCCATAACAATTTCCCTTTATGAGTCAAGCGATAATCCCTAAAGTATTCACGTTGATCCAACATTACTCCCATTATATAGTTCAATGGGGTTTTATCAGGATTATCAAAGTAGTGCATAATATCTTTCACATAACGATCATCAAGGGTTTGAGGAGGTTCCCCATCTCCATGAGTAGCAGGTACAACTAATTTTTTTGGTATTTCGTGTTCCATATCCATAACTAAAGATAGAGAACAAATTAGAACAGGAAATAAAAACTACTTAGTGATAAAGGAAACAAGCACACGCGAGAATATTCACCCCATGCTATAACTCCCCGGCACCGGCGCCAAAAAAAGGTCTTGATAACCCACAAGTATAGGGGATCGTTTGTAGCCTTTTTAAATAAATAAGAGTGTCAAACCCAACGAGGAGCTAAAGGTAGAACAAATATTCCCTCAAGTTCTATCGACCACCGATACAACTCTACGCACACATGACGTCTGCTTTACAGAAAACAAGTATGAAACTAGTTTGTAGGTATGATGCTAGAACTACTTTGCAAGAATAAAACTAGAGGTACTTTGCAAGATAATAGAAGTTAGGTGATTAGAAAAAGGGTTTGTGTCAACAAGAAAGTTATTTGTCCCTAGGCAATCGATAACAAGTACCGGTAATCATTCTTGCAATTCTACATGAGGGAGAGGCATGAGCTAACATACTTTCTCTACTTGGATCATATGCACTTATGATTGGAACTCTAGCAAGCATCCACAACTACTAAAGATCATTAAGGTCATGAAACCCAACCATAACATTAAGTATCAAGTCCTCTTTATCCCATACACCATAGCCCACCTACTCGGGTTTAAGCTTCTGTCACTCTCGCAACCCACCATAAGTGTACCATGAACATATTACAACACCGTACAACGGGGGGCCCTCACGTTTGCGCGAGAACGGAGGGCACCATAGGATAGCACCATAAATAAAATATACAATCATACCAACCAAGATCACGATTAACCCACAAAACAAAATGGATCTACTCAAACATCATAGGATAACTATAGATCATTGAGAAATGATATATGGAGTTGAGCACCATGTTTAAGTAGAGATTACAACAGGGAGAAGAGGTGTTACACCGCTGCATAGAGAGGGAGAGAGTTGGTGTTGACGGTAGCAAGATTGTTGATGTAGATCGACGTCCCGATCATTGCCTCGGTGGCACTCTGGCGCCACCAGAAGAGAGGGGGAGAGAGCCCCCCTCCTTCTTCTTCCTTGGCCTCCCACCTAGATGGGAGGAGAGTTCCTCCTCTGGTCCATGGTATCCATGGCGGCGGAGGGGCGGGAGCCCCTCCGAGATTGGATCTCCCTCTCTGTTATCTTCTGTTTCTCGTTCCCCAGATGTGGCCCTTCATGGTTTCTTAAATTCCCGGAGATCCGTAACTCCGATTGTGCTGAAATTTTTACACAATGTTTTCCATAAATTATCTTTCTTGTGCCAGAAGAAGGGCCTGGCATGCCCTGGTGGGTTGTGGGCACTGTGGGCCCCTGCTTGCATTGATTCCACCTCCTAAAAATCACATATATTCCAAAATAATTCTCCGTAAATTTTTATCGCGTTTGGACTTCGTTTGATATGGATTTTTTGTGAAACAAAAACATGCAACAAAGAGGAACTAGCACCGGGCACTGGATAAGTAAGTTAGTCCAAATAAAGCATATAAAAAGTTGCCAAAAGTATGTAAAAGTTTAATAATATTGGCATGAAACAATAAAAAATTATAGATATGATGGAGACGTGTCAGTATGTAAAGCTAGGTGGTAAATATTTATCAACAATGTAATTAGCATAGTCAGCATACCAAGGAGTACTATGAGCAACATTTATTGCAGCTAACTGCTCATCAGGAAAACTATCATCAATAGGTAGTGGGTCATCAGGCACATTTTCAAGCCTAGATAAATTATCAGCTACTGGGTTCTCAGCTCCTTTTCTATCAATGATATGTAAATCAAATTCTTGTAACAAGAGAACCCATCGAATAAGTCTAGGTTTAGCATCTTTCTTTTCCATAAGATATTTAATAGTAGCATGGTCTGTGTGAACAGTTTCTTTGGAATCAACAATATAAGGTCTAAATTTGTCACAAGCAAACACCACTGCTAAGAATTCCTTTTTAGTAGTAGCATAATTTCTTTGAGCACTATCTAGAGTTTTACTAGCATAATGAATAACATTCGGTTTCTTATCAACTCTTTGTCCTAGAACAGCACCAACAGCAAAATCACTAGCATCACACATAATTTCAAAAGGCAAGTTCCAATCAGGTGGTTGAACAATAGGTGTAGAAATTAAGGCTTTCTTGAGTGTTTCAAAGGCTTCTAAAAATATTATCTTCATTAGACATAGCATCCCCAAGCTTGGGACAAACAATAATTTCAGCAAATATATTCTCAAAAACATCATCTTCTTCAAACATAGCATCCCCAAGCTTGGGCCTTTTCATATCATAAGCACAATCACTCTCATCATTAATAGTATGGATAGCACCAATAGTATAGCAATTATCATACTCTTCCAAGCAAGTGCCAAAAAGATTTTCAAGATCATAAGAAGTATCATTATCTTCCCAGTCATAATCATCACAACAAGCAATATGCATAACAAGATCATCATCAAGTGCATCATCTTCCACAATTATATTTTCATGAGGCACAACAGTAATAGGAGCAGCATTATTTGGGAGAGATATCTTTTTACCTCTCTTCCTTTTTCTTTTCTTCTTCTTCACCACACCATGTCTGGGTTCAATCCTCTTTTTGGAGCTCCTTATTAATGAGATTGGTTGAATAGAACGCTCATCCTCATTACCTGATTCATCATAAGAAATAATAGGAGGATATTGGGAAGTATCTTCCCTTTCATTAGTATTCCCTTCATCTTCTATTTGTTTTCTTTTCTTTATGTAATAGGCAATATAAGGATTTTCAATACAATTCACCGCACAATACATATAAATTTCCTCTAGATCAAAGCCAAGAAGTTTATCACGGGCAAATACTGGAAGATAGTTAGTTATACGTTTCATTTCTTCATAACCCATAAACAAACTAAGTTCATTATGATGTGCAAGAGAAATCAAGTCATCACAATTTTTGGAAATGATTAGATCATGAAACAATTTGCATCGGATGGTTAAATGACCACGTTCATTGCAAAGTTCACAAGTACGTCCAAGAAAATTTAAATTTTCAGCACAAACATCTAGCCTTTCTTGCAACAATTTAGTTTCTAAATGCTTATGCCTCTTGCAATATCTATCTTCCTTATTTGGTGTGTACTTGCAAACCCAATGCACTCCACAAAAATTGACATGTTTATAGGAGACATTTTCATCATAACTAGTGCAATCATCATTAGTACTATGGATATTCAAGGAGTTCATACTAACAACATTGCAATCATGCTCATCATTCAAAGATTTAGTGCCAAACATTTTAATGCATTCTTCTTCTAACACTTTGGCACAATTTTCCTTTCCATCATACTCACGAAAGATATTAAAAAGATGAAGCGTATGAGGCAAACTCAATTCACATTTTTTTGTAGTTTTATTTTATAAACTAAACTAGTGCTAACACAAGAAACAAAAAGATTCGATTGCAAGATCTAAAGATATACCTTCAAGTGCTAACCTCCCCGGCACTGGCGCCAGAAAAGAGCTTGATGTCTACTACACAACCTTCTTCTTGTAGACATTGTTGGGCCTCCAAGTGCAGAGGTTTATAGGATAGTAGCAAATTTCCCTCAAGTGGATGACCTAAGGTTTATCAACCCGTAGGAGGCGTAGGATGAAGATGGTCTCTCTCAAGCAACCCTCCAACCAAATAACAAAGAGTCTCTTGTGTCCCCAACACACCCAATACAATGATAAATTGTATAGGTGCACTAGTTCGGCGAAGAGATGGTGATACAAGTGGTATATGGATGGTAGATAAAGGTTTTGTAATCTGAAATTATAAAAACAGCAATGTAACTAATGGTAAAAGTGAGCATAAACGGTATTGCAATGCGTTGAAACAAGGCCTAGGGTTCACACTTTTGCTAGTGCAAGTTCCCTCAACAATAATAACATAATTGGATCACATAACTACCCCTCAACATGCAACAAAGAGTCACTCCAAAGTCACTGATAGCGGAGAACAAACGAAGAGATTATGGTAGGGTACGAAACCACCTCAAAGTTATTCTTTCCAATCAATCCGTTGGGCTATTCCTATAAGTGTCACAAACAGCCCTAGAGTTCGTACTAGAATAACACCTTAAGACACAAATCAACCAAAACCCTAATGTCACCTAGATACTCGAATGTCACCTCAAGTATCCGTGGGTATGATTATACGATATGCATCACACAATCTCAGATTCATCTATTCAAACCAACACAAAGTACTTCAAAGAGTGCCCCAAAGTTTCTACCGGAGAGTCAAGACGAAAACGTGTGCCAACCCTGATGCATAGGTTCATGGGCGGAACCCGCAAGTTGATCACCAAAACATACATCAAGTGGATCAATAGAATACCCCATTGTCACCACGGGTATCCCACGCAAGACATACATTAAGTGTTCTCAAATCCTTAAAGACTCAATCCGAAAAGATAACTTCAAAGGGAAAACTCAATTCATTACAAGAGAGTAGAGGGGGAGAAACCTCATAGGATCCAAATATAATAGCAAAGCTCGCGATACATCAAGATCGTGCCACCTCAAGAACACGAGAAAGAGGGGGGGGAGAGAGAGAGAGAGATCAAACACATAGCTACTGGTACATACCCTCAGCCCCGAGGGTGGACTACTCCCTCATCATGGAGAGCGTCGGGATGATGAAGATGGCCACCGGAGAGGGATTCCCCCTCCGGCAGGGTGCCAGAACGGGTCTAGATTGGTTTTCGGTGGCTACGGAGGCTTCTGGCGGCGGAACTCCCGATCTATTGTGCTCCCCGAAGTTTTTAGGGTATATGGGTATATATGGGAGAAAGAAGTATGTCGGTGGACCTCCGAGCTGTCCACGAGGCAGGGGGCGCGCCCCTCACTCTCGTAGGCAGCCCGGGACTCTCCTAGTCCAACTCCGATACTCCGTGGGCTTCTTTTGGTCCAAAAATAAGTTCCGTGAAGTTTCAGGTCAATTGGACTCCGTTTGATTTTCCTTTTATGCGATACTCTGAAACAAGGAAAAAATAGAAACTGGCACTGGGCTCTGGGTCAATAGGTTAGTCCCAAAAATAATATAAAAGTGCATAATAAAGCCCATAAATATCCAAAACAGATAATATAATAGCATGGAACAATCAAAAATTATAGATACGTTGGAGACGTATCACACCCACGCACCACGGCGCACGCGCGCCGCCGCGCGATCTTCAGGCTACGCTGTGGCAATGGCACCGCACACCCAACGGGAGCAGGCGAACATGCGAGCCGCGCTCATCGTGGCACGGGAGCTGCGGCGATGCCGGCTGGTGAAGAGCAGCCGCAATGCGCTGCTGGAACGTGTCGCCGAGATGCTGGACACTGCCTCCAGAGGTACACCGCCTTTCTACTCCTTGCCCACGCCTAAGGTTGTGGCAGAAGCGCATGCGAAGCCCCGACGAGCTCACGCCCCCTGGAGTGCTAGGGGGACCCGATAACAGCAACATGGACCCCGGCGCAGCCCGTCCTGCCGCGACGACTCTTTCACCAGGAGGGACAAGCGCTGGCGGACCACCACAAGGATGCGTTGGAGTGCTGCCCAGAGGCCACCTGGGCCAGGCGCCACGGCTAGTGGCTCAAGGCGCGGGGCAACCATGCGGTGGCTCTGGCGGGGCGACCGAGGACGCGTACATACCCTGCATGGTGAACCTGGGATACATGCCGGGGGAAGTCCCCGAGCCAGGATGGGAGGGCAGAACGCACGAGGCGGGGGCCTTCCATGAGTCGCCCAGAGGCTTCGCCGACCCCTTTCGGCGATGATGACGGTGGGGTACAACCAATATCTCGGGAGTGAGCTTACGCTAACCATGGGCTGCAGGTGAACCAGACGGCAGCAGCAGTCGGAGACCCCAGAGCGGTGGCTCCAACCCCAACGGGAGTGGTGCAATGGGGGCTGCGCGGGAGGGACCTAGAGCTAGGGCCTCCCCCGCACCGCACGGAGGTAGGTCCTCTGCCGGGGGAGGCGCCAGTGAGCCCTCCCCCCCCCCCCCGGCAGAGGGCCCGTGGTCGCCGAGGGTGAGGGAGTCCTGGACTAAGGGGTCCTCAAGCGTCCGGCCTGTTAGCCATGGGCCGGACTGATGGGCTGTGAAGAACACGAAGACCGAAGATTGCACCCGTGTCCGGATGGGACTCTACTTGGCGTGGAAGGCAAGATTGGCGACCAAATATGTAGATTCCTTTCTTTGTAACCTGTAACCCTAGATCCTCTCGGTGTCTATATAAACCGGAGGACTTAGTCCGGAGAGAGGGATGTTCATTACCATAGTCATACAAGCTAGACCTCTAGGGTTTAGCCATTATGATCTCGTGGTAGATCAACTCTTGTAATACTCATATTCATCAAGATCAATCAAGCAGGACGTAGGGTATTACTTCCATAGAGAGGGCCCGAACCTGGGTAAACATCGTGTCCCATGTCTCCTGTTACCATCAACCTTAGACGCACAGTTCGGGACCCCCTACCCGAGATCCGTCGGTTTTGACACCGACATCGGTGCTTTCATTGAGAGTTCCACTATGCCGTCCTCAAAAGGTTCGATGGCCCCTTCAATTGTCAATAATGACACTGTCCAAGGAGAAACCTTCCTCCCCGGACAGATTTTCATGTTCGGCGGCTTCGCATTGCGGGCCAACTCGTTTGGCCATCTGGAGCAGATCGATAGCTACGCCCTTGGCCATCTGGTCAGATTTGGGAGCTTGAACTATGTCGCAGACATCCGTGGAGATTTGATCTTCACTGGATTCGAGACCGCAGCGATCGCTCCTGGTCACCTCGATGAACATGACCTAAATCTGTCATCGAACCACATTCAGGAAATAGCTCCTGTAACTGCTCTGGCCTTAGATCCGGAGCATACGGCGACATCTAAGGACTGGAGGTTCAACCCCACCATGGAGGCCACAGATTCCCCAGCGTTGGAGCCGCACATGGACTTAACCTCACACGATATCTGCGTCTCTGGAACTCCGGACTCGTTTCCGGCAGTAAGTTCCAAACCGTGTGAGTTCGCGGACACCGAACTTGATCGTTTATCGATCTTCGAATTCAGCGCCGCTGACATCTTCCAGCACTCGCCTTTGGGTGACATGCTAAACTCATTAAAGAACATGTCCTTGGCGAGGGACTCACAACCGAACTATATCCGGATCAAACTAGAAGCTGATGACAGGGAATTTTGCTCCCCACCCGCCACCCACTTCATAGCCACAGTCGAGGATTTAACCGACATGCTCGATTACGACTCCGAAGACATCGACGGTATTGACGACGATGCTGATGAGGAGCAAAATCAAAGTCCGCCATTTACTGGACGCTGGATGGCCACCTCTTCGTACGATGTGTACATAGTGGACACATCCAAAACAACCAACGATGATGACGAAGAAAATCCAGTTGAGAATAAACCTCCTAAGACACAGCAAAAACATCGGCGTCCTCGGCACCGCTCTAAGTCACGTTGTTCAAAGGATAGTAACACTGGCATCAGGGAAAATAGCACTCCGGACGAGCCCGAAGATAATAAAGACCCTGTTGAGGTAACCTCCAAACAGGAGGAACGAGAAAATGGGCAAGTTAGCCCTGATGAACAGGCCATACATGATGATTCGGAGGACGATAATTATCTTCCGCTCTCCAAAGATGAGGTAAGCCTCGACGACGAGGATTTCATCGTGCCCGAGGAACCTCTCAAGCAGGAGCGCTTCAAGCACAGACTAATAGCCACTGCAAGGAGCCTAAAAAGAAACAGTAGCAGCTTCAAGCTGACCAAGATCTGCTCAACGACAGATGGACTAATGTCCTGGCAGCCAAAGAATACGGCCTCAAGCTCCCAACCAGGAGTTACCCGAAGCGCAAACTGCTACCCCAGTTTGATGAGGAGGTGCTAGAGCTCATACCTCACTTGCGCAACGCGGCTGACCGACCACAGCGCGGTCGGGACAATGTGGCAGGTCGACCACAACTTGGCCGGGATAAAGCGGCAATTCAAGACGAATAGCAACCCGCCCCACTGCCACGTAAAAACAGAAACAACATAGCTCGGGGTAATACATACGACCTTTGGCAAGACCTGGACAGTAAAGCAGGATATACCAGATCGATATACAGATCGCGAGGACGTACCGCGATACGCGACGATGGCTATCTATTTGGATGCGACAAACCTAGTCACGCCCGGGCCGAAAAATGCAGGCAGACTCCATCGGAGCTACTTGTGATGCGGCCCGATATAGAGGCGCCACACACCCTCTTTGCTTCACTGATGGAGTAATGGGTCATGAGTTCCCAGAAGGGTTTAAACCCGTAAATATTGAATCATACGACGGCACAACATATCCCACGGTGTGGATTGAGGATTTCCTTCTCCATATCCACATGGCCCGAGGCGACCTTCATGCAATTTAATACCTCCCGTTAAAACTCAAAAGACCAGCTCGGCACTAGTTCAACAGTCTGCCTGAAAACTCAATTGGCAGCTGGGAGGAGTTGAAAGATGCCTTCGGCGATAACTTTCAAGGTACATATGTCCGGCCACTGGATGCCGATGACCTAAGTCACATTGTCCAGCAGCCCGGAGAGTCCGCCAGAAAGCTCTGGACTAGGTTTTTAGTTAAAAAGAACCAAATTGTTGACTGTCCGGATGTGAAAGCCCTCGCGGCCTTCAAACACAGCGTCCAGGACGAGTGGCTTGCCCGCCACCTCGGTCAGGAAAAACCAAAGTCTATGTCAGCCCTTACCGCTCTGATGACCCGCTTTTGTGCGGGAGAAGATAGCAGGCTCGCCGGTAGAAGCAATAGCGCCAGTGATTCGGGCACCTCCGAAGTGCGGGCCGGTAATGGAAAGCCACGGTGCAATAAAAACAAACGTCGCAATAATAATGAGGGCACACAGGACACAGCGGTCAACGTTGGATTCAGCGGCCCCAAACCCAGCCAATGGAAAAAGCCATTTACGGCAAACAAATATAGACCATCCAATTTAGACAAAATATTAGATAGGCCCTGCCAGATCCATGGCCACCCCAATAAACCAGCTAATCACACCAACAGAAGCTGTTGGGTCTTGAAACAGTCCGGCAAATTAAATGTCGAACACAAGGGGAAGAGGCCGCCCAGCGATAGCAACGACGAACAGGCTCACCAACCGAACAACGGGGGTCAGAAGCAGTTTCCCCTCGATGCAAAAACAGTAAACATGGTATACGTGACGCACACCCCTAGAGGTGAGCGCACGGAACACTCCCTCCATACAGGAGATCATACTACGGCTACCTCAGCCGAACTACGCAGCGGCCTTATCATGCCGCATACCATGTCGGCCATCATGTCGCCGGTCTCCATTCAACATGACCGATCAATGTCCATATTGGACTAGCAATTCGGCTTCCACCGTTCGCCTAATATGCCTTGAAAGTGGGTACCGCACATACATAATTATGCACTTGAAATACCCTGGGCATCAGCGGAAGCACAATGAGGGTGGGCCTGAAACCCCCCCCCTACTTCTCTAACCGCCCTTTTCCTTTTTACTATTCCCTCTACAGGTAGCTCAAGGGCCGGTCACCCTGAGGACTCTACCAGAGTTCGGGTTCGTACAATCACCCAAGGGTTATTCCTATCAAGGAATCCCTTAACCGAGGACAGCCGGCGCAGACGTGTGACAGGAGATCCAAAATAACTTTTTGTAGACCGCACTCTCTATTTAGAGCCTGTAAAGTGCCTTTTTCCTCCGCCTTAGACCCATGGCATGTCAAATTGCCGGGGTTGCGGCTTTGTTATCTATATAAACAATTGGCACATCACTCAGATCCCAGTAAAAATAATCCACTATTTTCTAAAGAACCAAGTTTTTCCCCTGCGGTTGTTTTAAACATACACCTCGGCATAACTTGCCAGGGGCTCGGTATGGGAACAAACGAGTCGCCGACAAGTCTGAATAGCTCTATAGCGTACTTCAGCATTGCGAGTTTGGCCTTATATGCATCAGCTCCGAATCATGTCTTGGGTCAATAGTTGGGTTGCCCAGCTCCTGTGCTTGCTATCCTACGTTTCGCTCTATCGGCTAGGGTAGTAAAGGGAGAACTACTGCGATTGTGCTTCCGGTTCACCTGGTTAAGCACCTCATTAGAGAAAGCCGAAAACTGACTGTCATGATGTGGCGAGAGTTGGTCAACCACTCGATGACTTATTGGAATCTTTTGCGATTCCCTTCGTGTCACACGAAGGACCTCTTTTCGGCCAAATATGTATAGCATTGTATGAGTAAGCCGCATACATACAAGGGGCTATATCGTAGACCCACCATAAAACTCCTATAGCTAAGTGAAAGTGTTAAAGCCCTATAGTCCGATTGCCTGGTTCGCCGCATTGACACCTCCTTCACGGACCAAGACGTTGGGTCAAGAGTGATCAGATGCTTTTTCGAACACCCCTGTATTTCCTACGAGGGGGCTAAAGCCGACGACTGGAAAACTTTCAGATTATATACAAACGGCCGCACGGGAGGAATAATAGCCTTTAGGCAAAACTAAAATATAGACTGATTATAACAATTGTCTTTTACAATTTGTATAGAGTTCATTCGAATATTATGCCTTTCGAACATTGACCCTCTATCAAGCGGGCAGCCTCCAAGACGTCCTCAAAATAATGCTCTGGTGCATGATGGTCCTTGCCCTTGGGTGGACCCTTCGCTGCAATATCGATGGCCTTCATATTCCCCCAGTATGTCTTGACTCGGGCAAAGGCCATCCGTGCACCTTCAATGCACGCCGACCGTTTTGCGGCATCGATACGTGGCACCGCATCAGTAAGCTGCTGCACCAAGCTGAAGTAGCTATTCGGAATAGGCTCAGTCGGCCACAGTCGGAGTATGACGTTCTTCATGACAGCGCCAGAGATCCTGTGAAGCTCGGCCCATTGGGACATCTGTTCATTCAGCAGCAGAGGGCGTTTTGATGCACTAAATTGCGACCAGAAAAGCTTCTCCGTTGCATATCCCTCTTGCGCCTGGTAAAACTGCGTCGCATCTGAAGAACTCTTCGGCAGGTCCAAAAACGCGTCTGGAGAGCTCCACACTTGGTTAAGCTGAGCATAATTCGGATCGCCAAACTTAGTCTGTAATAAAAAGGGCTTACCAGCCGCAATCTCCCCAGCTTGCCGGATCTCCTCACGGGCTGCTCTAGATTCGAACCGCGCTCCTTTTGCCTCCCGCAAGGCCTTGTCAAGATCAGTCATTTTGGCTTTATTCGCCTTCTCAAGGAATTCACAGCGGCTAGTAGCATTCTTTAGTTCGAGCGCCATCGCGGATATTTTCCCCGCGTCTTGGTGCCGAGCAGCTCGTTCGGCCTTTAACTCGGCCGATGCCTTTTCGGCAGCCGCATTACTAAACCGGGCCTGCTCCTTAGCCTGGGCCAGCTCCGCCCGAAGAATCTCAACGACCGCGGCACCATCTGCAGCCATATATATCCCGGTATGCAATTTTCAGCGTCACGCTTATATTACAGACATGTATGTATAAAGACTGCTCCGAATACATACCTT
Source organism: Triticum urartu (assembly GCF_003073215.2). Classification (NCBI taxonomy): domain Eukaryota; kingdom Viridiplantae; phylum Streptophyta; class Magnoliopsida; order Poales; family Poaceae; genus Triticum; species Triticum urartu. The sequence continues at coordinate 494,305,758 of NC_053023.1, read as the reverse complement.
GCGACTCGTCAAGATGCCTATTGATTAACGCAATGTCATCCCCTGCCACATCAAGCTTCTGCTGCAGCTCGACAATATCCGTAGTCCGGGCAGTCGTCAGGGGAGAAACAACATGCGTTCCAATTAATCAGGTCAGTCCCTGGGCATTTCTTTTGATCCTCTGATTGCCTCCCTCGGGAAGCCAATCAGAGTCTCAGGGGCTACTATCTATACACAGGTGCATTTCGTGAATAAAATACAATTGAACATATTACAGTACAAACCTCGAAACCTCTTAGTAGGCCCACAAAGGCCTCATTCAATCCGTGCTTCGTGGACATGACCTTTTCAACCACCGTGCCCATCAAGGTATGATGTTCCTCTGAGACAGACGCCTGCTGCAACATGTTAGTCAGTATATCCGGCGCCTCTGGATCTCCGAAGGCTGCTGTAGGAGTATGGCCATCCTTTGGAGGGATCCGTTTATTCGTATCCGGCTGTAGACCGGATTGTTCGGCGCCTTCATTACTGGTCCCCGGACCCTGGGCCACCGGAGTATCACCTTTGGGTAATATCTTCATCGTCCCTCGCACCGCCTGTTGGTCGGGGGAGACCCTCCGTGATGACACCTCAAAGTCGTCCGCCCTATGGGGCGGAGAGGCCGGTGGAGGCGTCTCGCTTTCCAGCATCTCTGGGAGAAGGTCCCCCGAGGAAGAGGATTGTTGAAGAAGACTGTGTGCCGAACTGCAATATATATATATATATATATATATATTCTAGGCATCACAAGAAAAAGAACAGGACAGGTCTAAAACATCCTTTTTTACTTAAGATTTGTCCTGAGGCTTGTCCTCATCTTGAGACTGCTCGTCGACGTCTTCCAAGCCAGAGCCGCCCGACAGAGGCATCTTGCCTCGCTTAGGAGCCTTTTCCTCCCAATCTTCGGAGGCGCCCCTTTTCTTTCCATGGGAGGAAGAGGTGTTGACCTCCCCCTCATTTTTGTCTTCGGACGATGGGATCTTGATTCCTTCGGACACAGTGTCTGATGCACCTTTGGGATGGAGGCCATCTTTGGTCCTCTCCGCCTTGCCCCCCTTCGCAGGCATCTAGTATGGTACCAGGGCCAGCATCCTTGTTAAAACAGGATTCGTTGGGCCTTCGGGCAGGGGGGTCGAACACATGATTAGTTCTGCTTTCTTTATCCAGCCCTGGAAGAAGATAGTTCGCTCAGTACCATATTACGGTATGCGTAACTACAAAGTGTTCGGAAGACAAGTGCTTACCGGGGTATCCGGATGGTGGCAGTCAAGGCCAGCGTCCTCAGTAGTGTCCGGCCAATGTTTTCGCTTCCCAAAAAACAGCTTCCATATCCCTTCGTGCGTAGTGCCGAAGAAGTGTTGGAGGGTTCGTGGTCCTTCTGGATTAAAATCCCACATGCAGCGAGACCTACGTTGGCATGGCAGGATTCGGCGAACTAGCATCACTTGAATCACGTTGACAAGATCGTTGTCTCTCTCAAGGAGGGTTCGGATGCGGCTCTGTAGAGTTTGCACTTCGTCAACTAATCCCCAGTCCATCCCCTTGTTAATCCATGATGCAAGCTATGGCGGAGGGACGGAACGGAACGCAGGTTCCGCGACATAAAACCACTCTCACTGCCATTGGTTGGAGGTTTCGGTGAAAGAGCCTTTTGGCCGGAGGGTGTTGGT